>NC_041381.1:303845020-303947821 GCF_002162155.2 Triticum dicoccoides
GTGATGGGTTGGGGTAAGGCAGGGCGCAGGGTGAGGGAGGTGTGGCGCCGCGGTGGTGGTGTGCGGGGCTGGGGGAGGTGGTGGCGGCGGGGAAGGTAGTTGTGGGATGGGGCGTCGGCTCTGGTCGGGGGCGCAGGTTGAGCATTGGTGGGTCGGGGACGAGTGGGCTTCGCTTCTGTGTATATTCGGGTGTGTGCAGAATAAGAAACTGATGTGCAGAATAAGACTCTAGAGGGTGTTATCATAATAGACCCACCCTATATACATATATATATATGTGTATATATATATAATCCTCTAGTTAATGAATTTAAGTAAAGTAAATAATTAAAGAAATATGTCCTGAACGCCAAGGTCGTCCCGACAGAGTAGCCGCGGAGATGCTGGCACAAGGACGCGCGCTGAGGCGACATCACAACTTGGTCAACACAAGCGGGATGATGACTTCGGCCTGCCATGACACCGTCTACGTGCAAGAAGTAACACAAGACAGATAATGATAACAAAATAAAGAAAAGAAAATTTCTTTACAATTTTTTGATGTAAAATAAATTATTAAAGGGGATTTGGCCTGGCGCGAGGCCAATGTGTCACAGGGCGTCGGTGTGACGAGGTGATAAAATCCAAATTCGCAGGGTCGTCCGGGTTACGAAAATATGAGTGCGGGACAGCGATGGCATATCGGATCGCCCTAAGACGACGGCCTCAAGGTAGACCAGGACTGCAAAACCTGCAGTACGAACAATTGTCAACAAGCAGAAAAACTCTTTGAAATATTATTAATATGCACAATGTGAATAACTAGAACAATTGCACCTGTCGACTTATCCGATGACGTCGAAGCTGATAGCAGACGAGATGATTATGGATGAGGGACGTCCTTGCCGGAGTGCGTCAAGACTGCGTCGGGCCGACCAATATACGGAACTGCCGATCTGAATGCAGAGGTCGATTAATGAAGGTTCTGACGCGTACATCGGCTGGCCAGATCGATGCGGACGAAAAAAAGCATTTACAAGCATCGGCGAAGTATCTCTGCAAAAAATAATGTAGTACAAGCCAACAAAAAATAACCTACGTGCAACAATCCCTAGAACATAGTAAAAGGAAAGGGATCCACGCTTCCTGTTGATCGCCTCTTAGTGCACATAGCAATTTGAGGGAAAAGTAAACTTGGCCATGTACTCCACGTGAAGTGGTGGTGTTACGTAGCTAGCTAAACCAGTAGTAGCGCCTGATCCTGGTAGTAGTAGCACTAGTTGGCGTGGTAGTCACCAAGAAGTGAAGACCGGTTGCAAAACTAGTACTTGATTGTGTTAGAACTACGCAAACCTTAACAAAAATAAAAAACTGCTGGTGGACAACCGACGGTAGGCTGAATTAAATAAGGAAAAAGAATGAGAATAAGGGAAAGGATCTCCCTTGATGATCGATGCTCGTGGTGGATTTGTCCTCGGCTCCGCGATCAAGAACTGTGTGCACCGTCAGGGCCAATTTGACAATCCATTAAACACCCCCATTTGTCGATCAAAGGACCGGAGTAGGGCGCTAAACGCCGTGTAGGATCGCGTTGTTGGTCGCAGAATTTTTAGAACTTGATCTCGACCTAATCTGCGGACGAAGCTTGCAAACCAGAGACAATTCTCATAAAAACTAACTTGTGCAAAATAGAATTGATTAGAAAAATATCACCTGATCATCCCATCGATCCACGACGATCACCCAGCAGGCTCTCAATGAAAGCACCAATGTCGGTTCAATATCCGGCGTATCTCGTAGTAGGGGGCCTAAGCTAGGTATCTTGGAATGATGGTAACATGGACACGGGATTTTACCCAGGTTCGGGCCCTCTTGATGGAGGTAAAACCCTACGTCCTGCTTTTGATTGTATTCATTTGGGGTATAGTACAGAGTACATGTATCTACCACGAGATGATAGTAATGAATATGAGATTGTCTATTGACTAGCCTGGCCTCGGTTTATATAAGACACCGGAGGCCTAGGGTTTAGGAGAGTCCTTGTCTTGGGCGCCAAGTCTTGTGGAGTCTTCCTTGTATGCGGCAGGAGCTGTCCGAACTGGCCCATGAGTATACGGTCATGGGGGTCCTTGGCCCAATCTGACTGGTCGGGAGACGACGTGGTGAGTACCCCCTAGTCCAGGACACCGTCACCTGTCAACATAGTTTTTTTTTTGAAACGGTCCCTTTCAACATAGTGAATCGGGAGAGGACTGTAGTTGTGAGTATGATAGTACGGACCCACCAGGTCCACTCCCGAACACAAGCAAGTGCCTCTTTTACTACTCAGATGCACCCCTCGTTTTTTTACTCTAATCCGCCCTATTGATATCTGGGACCCACATCATTTTCAATGTATAGTCAATTAACGACAGAATTGCACAAGTTTTTTTGAGTAGTAATTCTGAGGAGAGGGCTATAAACAGGGTTGTGCGGTCTCTGTGGCCCGTCTAACAACATGACCAGCCCAACAGTTTTTTCTTTGGGAAAATAGGTAGACCAGTATTTCTTTTTGAAGAATACCCAAGCTAGGCCTATTTGTTTTCTCTGACTTACTGGGCTGCAAATCTTTCAAGACGAGGAGGGATCCATTTCGGCCTGGCCAAAGAGTATGGTCGGTGTCTGTTAAAAGTAATATCAAAGGGGTTGAAAATTCCAAAAAAAAATATAGCAAATGGGATATTAGTTTCTTTTTTTGTTTTTGTTCTTCACTGATATTTTATACTCCCTCAGTCCCAAAATTCTTGTCTTACATTAGTCTAGATACGGATGTATCTAATACCAAAATGTGACTTGATACATCCGTATTTAGACAAATCTAAGACAAGAATTTTGGGACGGAGGGAGTATTTCATTGGATTTAACATGACATAGTACTAATTTATTTCTAAATTTGTTTTTGTATGGCTACTAATTTTTGGATTAAGAATATTTTGTTCCCAAGCAAAATTTTGCGAATTTTCAGAATTTTGCACATATTTAGTTAAATTTTTTAACCCTGGTACTGACCAGAAAATGGGCAGCAATTCTTAAAATGGAAAATGGGCTGTAATAAATTCCATATGAATTAGAAAATGAGTAAAAAATATAAAAATAACAATAAATGGTATGTACACGCCATATGTTTCGAGGCTGACTTGTTTACACAAGGCTTTGTTAGTCAACACACGATTCTAGCAGAAGTGACTGTTGGATGTCCATCCAACGGCCGACGTGCTTCTTCAATATCTAATCTTCCTACTCCAGCCGCCCAAACGAGCGCCGGCGGGACTACCTGCTCCCTCCTCTTGTGGCCCGATGTGATGCCGCACAGGCTTCACCGGTCCACCCTACTCCCTCCACTGTCTTGGCCGCACGCAATCAATTGCCTCCTTATTACGCAAAAAAATGATTCCTCCCACTGACATCTGGGGCACACCGGTTGGGAGGATGACCTGTGGGCCTACTAAGTTGACGCGTACGCAGAGCTTGTCAACTTAGTCAACAAACGATTCTAGGAGCAGTAACCGTTGGATTTGAATCGAATGGTCATGTTGCTTCTTGAATCGCTGCTCTTCTTGCACCAGCCGCCCAAACCAGCACCGGAGAGACCGCCTGCTCCTGCCTCCAGTGGTCGGCTATGCTGCCGTTGAGGCCTCACTGCCCCCTACTACTCCCACCACTAGCCAGGCCCTGCGGCGACGACAGCCTCACACCGCAGTCGAACCAGTGAACCCTCGTACTCCTCTTTGCGTGGGCATCCATTGTCGCGTCTTCCCCGGCTCCATGTCGTCCCCTTCCTAGGCCTCACTGTCGTCCACCGCCCTGGTGCTCTTGGGGCGGCGTGGTCAACGTGGTCAAGGAACGACTTCCATCGGACATGGACTATACGTGGAGAGGCTGACAGCTGGGTCCATGGCCGCACACAAGGAAATGCCTCCTTATTACGCGCAAAATAATGATTCCTCCAGCTGACATCTGGGACCCACCGGAAGGGCCTCTGTATTTCGTGAAAAAAAACGTTCCCCGCCTGACAGGTCGGACCCACCAGCTATATCTTTGCACGCAAGAAAGTGCCTCCTTTTTACACACAAAAAAAATGAATACTCCCCCTGCTAGCTGGGACCCAGCCTAGTGGGAGGCTGACTTGTGGGCCTACTAAGTTGACGGGGACGAAGAGTTTTGTCAACTTAGTCAATATGAATGATTCTAGCTCTAGTGACCGTATGATGTCCATCCAACGGTCGTAGTGCTTCTTCAACCTCTGGTCTTCTTGCTCCAGCCGCCCAAAGTAGCGCCGGTCGTGCCGCCTACTCCTGCCTCCCATGACCGGCTGTGCTGCTGCGGAGGCCTCACCGCCCCCTACTACTCCCACCGCTGGCCAGGCCATCCCTCCACTCACCCACACCCCCTGTTATTCTGCGGCAATGGCAGCCTCACACCGAAGCCGAACCAGTCAACCCTCGTACTCCTCTCCGCGTGGGCATCCACTTCCGCGTCTTCCCCGGCTCCGTGTCATCCCCTTCCTAGGCCTCGCCGTCGTCCACCGCCCTGGTGCTCTCTGCGCTGCGTGGTCAACATGGTCAAGGAACGACTTCCATCGGAAGAGCACTATACGTGGAGAGGCTAACAGCTGGGTCCATGGCCGCAGCAAGGAAGTCTCTCCTTATTATGCGAAAAATAATGATTCCTCCACCTGACAGCAGGGACCCACCGGACGGGCCACCGTATTTTGCAAAAAAACATTTCCCCCCTGGCTGCTGGAACCCACCAGCTACATCTTCGCACGCAAGGAAGTGCGTCCATATTAAGGGCAAAAAAAATGATTCGCCCCCTGACTGCTGGGACCCACCAGCTACATCTTCGCACGCAAGGAAGTGCTTGACAGTCGGGACCCACCTGGTCAAAACGTACGTAGTGTTGTAATTTTGGTCGCGAACGTGTACGTACATACTGGTCGATGTAGACGCGCACGTGTCGTAGTAGAGGCGCGCACGTAGCATGTACATGTACGTACAGCGGCCAGGGTGCAAGAAAGTAAATACAGCCATGTATGTACATATGGGCGGGATCTCGAACGCCTACTCGCGCATACGTACGGCCAGGGCTCATGTACATGGCTGGGTCGGAACGAAGAAACTGCGTCGTTGTCGTGTTCATGGGGAGCCAACCGGCAGGGTCGGAATGGAATGCGTCATCGTGTTTATTGGGAGGGCTTGGACGGAACAGCCAATGGAAACGAGGCATGGCCTACCGCAGAATGGAGGAAACGGCCTTGTGTTCGACCGGCCACGGCCGAAACGGGATCATGTTCATTGGGAGGGGTCTGGCGTACCGCAAAACGGAGGAAACGGACTTCTGTTGGACCTCCTACGGTTGAAACGGGGTCCTGTTGATCGGGAGGGGTGTGGTGTACCGCAAAACAGAGGAAACGGACTTGTGTTGGAGCGCTACGATCGAAACGAGGGTCCTGTTCATCAGGAGGGGTGTGGCGTACCACAAAACGGGACTCCACGGGATACTGTTCATCTCCACCGTCGACCTCCTCGAGCCTCCACGGGCTACTGTTCATCCACTGTCGACCTCCTCCAGCCTCCACATATGACTGTTCATCCACGGGCTCCTGTTCATCCAGCCTCCACTGCGCAGTACTCCACCGGCTACTGTTCAACCAGCCCTCTCCACGGGCTAATGTTCAACCACCCCTCCACAGACTACTGTTCATCCAGCCCTCCATTGGCTACTATTCAACCAGCCCTCCACGGGGTCGTCCTGTTCATCCAGCCCTCCACGGGGTCCTGTTCATCCAGCCCCAACCGGCTCGATCGGGGTCCTGTTCATCCAGAGGCAACACCACGGGGTCCTGTTCATTCACCCCCACCGGGAACTGTTCGTCCAACCCCCTCCCCCCCCCAGCAATGCTCACTATTCATCCAGAGGCAGCATCGATCGTCTTCAGTTAGCAGCAGTAGCGAAGGAATTGCTCCATCGCTCGGGTTCAGTAACGCGTAGCATGCAGTGCAATCGCTCGGATTCAGTTAGGAGATGCCTCGCTCGGGTTCAGTTAGAGCCAAAGGCCTCACACCCACACGCGTACGGTATGAGAGAAACACGCATCGCTCGGCCCCCGAACACCCACCATAACGGGGAACTCCCTGATATTTTCCTCGCCCTCGCTTCTACCACGGGTTTTTTCGTCATGGACGGCCCAAAGAATGTCATGTAGCTGCATCTCCGGCCCGCCCAGGACGAAAAGCCCATTTTCTATCATGATTTTTTGTCATAGAAGTAGGAGCCCACCACATCTATGACGATACCGGGTTTTGTCACAATTATCATCATAGAAGTGTCATAAGTATGACAGAAAAAAAATTCGTTCAGCCCAAAATGTCACGGATGTGTCTTTTTTTTGTAGTGCAAACTGCGAAGTAGCTAGCAGCCCCCCTCGTGTCAGCACCAAGGGAATCCTAAGCTATGAATGCATGCCCCCCCAACTGAGGCTCACCTAGCAAAGTGCAAAGAAGTTAGCAGCCCTTCCTCCCTCGTGTCGGCACAAAGGGAATCCTAAGCTATGAATGGATGCCCCCCCAACCGTGGTTCACCTAGCAAAGTGCGAAGTAGTTAGCAACCCCCCCTCGTGTCGGCATGAAGGGAATCCTAAGCTATGAATGCCCCCTGAAAGCACAAATGCTCCCTGGGTGATTTTGGTAATTAATGACAACATATCTCTTGTTGGACTAATACTTTTATCTAGTGTATTTCAGTTAAGTACAACAGTGGAGTGGCATGGACAAGAAGATGTGGAACCCCTTCAAGATGCTAAAGACAAAGGATTGGCTCAAGCTCAAAGCTAAGGACTCTACATTTTCTATTTTTAGTGATCCAAGATCACATTGAGTCTATAGGAAATCCAATACTATTAAAAGGGGATGAGGTGTTGCTTAATGGCTTGCTTGATCAAAATGCTTAGTGATATGCTCCAAAGCCCTCAACCACTTTCTCATATCCACATATGTCCCAAACCAAAAGTCAAACTCGGCCCCACCGATTTTATCCATCTGGCGCCACCGAGTTCATTTGACATAGCCACTGCCAGAAACCCTAGTCAACTCGGTCTAACCGATGGGATTTCGGTCCCACCGAGATGGGCTTGCAAACTCCCTGTTGTCTATTGCAATATTTTCGGTCTCATCGAAAATATGTAATCGGTCACACCGAGTTTGCCTGACCAACTCCCTGTTTTGCTTATTACCAAATCGGTCCCACCGAGTTTGTGTAATCGGCCAAACCGAGATGAGGTTTTACCCTAACCCTTGCACATCAGTCCCACCGAGTTGATCATATCAGCCCCGCCGACATTGCCTAATGGTCACATTATGTACTGGATCGGTCTGACCGAGTTTTTTGATTCGGTCCCACCGAGTTTGGTATATTGTGTGTAACGGTTAGATTTTGTGTAGAGGCTATATATACCCCTCCACCCTCTCCTCATTCGTGAGGGAAGCCATCAGAACATGCCTACACTTCCACTACTCATTTTCTGAGAGAGAACCACCCACTCATGTGTTGAGGCCAAGATATTCCAATCCAACCATATGAATCTTGATCTCTAGCCTTCCCAAAGTTGCTTTCCATTCAAATCATCTTTCCACCAAATCTAATCCTATGAGAGTGAGTTGAGTGTTGGGGAGACTATCATTTGAAGCACAAGAGCAAGGAGTTCATCATCAACACACCATCTATTACCTTTTGGAGAGTGGTGCCTCCTAGATTGATTAGGTGTCACTTGGGAGCCTCCGACAAGATTGTGGAGTTGAACCAAGGAGTTTGTAAGGGCAAGGAGATCACCTACTTCGTGAGGATCTACCCTAGTGAGGCAAGTCCTTCGTGGGCGATGGCCATGGTGGGATAGACAAGGTTTCTTCTTTGTGGACCCTTCGTGGGTGAAGCGCTCCGTGAACTCGTGCCGCCGTTACCCTTCGTGGGTTGAAGTTTCCATCAACGTGGATGTACGATAGCACTACCTATCGGAACCACACCAAAAACATCCGTGTCTCCAATTGCGTTTGCACACTCCAATCCCATCCCTTTACTTTCTTGCAAGTTGCATGCTTTACTTTCCGCTACCCATATACTCTTTGCATGCTTGCTTGATATGTATTGTGAATGGTTAAACTTGTGCTTAAACTCCACCTAAACTTGAAAAACTTAAAAACTGCCAACTTTGTGTGTTAAGGGTCTATTCACCCCCCTCTAGACACCTCTTCTCAATCCTTTCACCCCCCCCCAACTGAGGTTCACCTAACAAAGTGCAAAGTAGCAGCCCCCACCCCCACCCCCACACACACACACTTTTAGTCGGCAGGCCAGAGAGGCATGTCACCAAGATTGATCGTAAAACGGACCAAGAATAATCCACCTTGGTCGTACAACCCCTCTCTTGTTGTTGGTCAAAGTGATGGTCGTCCATGCGACCCCAGATAGGCTAGCTCGCCAATAATCACGCAAGTAGCTAGTCCCCAAAGACAACCACTGCATGCGTGTGGCCCAAACATATGTATGGATCAGGTGTGTTTTTTAGTACGCAATGGAACAACTTTGGTGTGGCACCGTCATTTCGAACTATAAATCCCCACACTGAGTGAGGGTTAGGTTGATGATGCATATGTATGTTACACCACACTTCAAGCCGACGACGGGGAATCATGCATGCATGCGTTCATACTATATGTGCTCAACCTTTAATTAGGTCTGAATCTCACCATGACCTATACTACGATAACACGAACAAAATGAAGAATCCGCCATGGTAACCTATCTTGTTGTCGGTCAAGGTGATCATGGATATTCACGCGAGCCCATGAATATATAGGTTTGTCACCGATAACCATGTGAGGAGTGTACCGTTCAAAGACAACCACTACATGCATATGTATAGAGGTGATGCATGCATGCATGTTTGCATACCATTTCACAGCATTGATGTGGCGCGTGTGTCGAAAATCATACACTCTTCCCACACAGAGTGAGATCGATTCATGACATGTCATCGTACTAGCCACTTCGACTCGATGGGAGGGATTCATGCGTACACATGCATGTGTGTGTGCTCATATATATATATATATATATATATATATATATATATATATATATGTATATGTATATGTATATGTATATGTATATATACCGTATTTACAAGCAAAGAAATAACCCCCTCCTAAGTCAAATTAACCACTCTCATGGTCAGGCAAAAAGTAGTGATGGACCAAGCGGGCCCACAAATGGAAAGCATCGATATCGCTGATAACCGCTTAAGTGGGTGCGACAGGACAACCACCATCGCTTTGCAAGTGGGCCGAACATATGTTGAATACAATACCTAAAATGCACAACTTTGATGTGCCACACATGCATCAAAAACCGTAAACCATGGACCCACACAGAGCGAGGTTAATGAAGCGTACTACATATGATGGTCCCCTTCCCCCTCTTCGATGCATACTATATGCTAATACGGTAATACAACCCAAAAAGAATCCTCATCGATGATGAAATTAATTAACCTCTCCTGATGTAGGTCAAAGTGATGCACATGCATCAACGATGGCCTCGTGGGCCCACAGATGGAAGCGTCACACGTGAGTTTCCTAGCTAGGATAACCACCGCCTGCATGCATGTGGTGCAAAGAGGTGTTGTGTGATGTTTGAATAGCCATTTTCACAATTTTGATGTGGCACGTGCCTCGAAAACCAAAAAATCCCGACACTAAGTGAGGTGTACTTGTTCACGGATGCGTACGTTTACTTGTTCACGGACGCGTACATATAGTACATATACAGCCGGTCTATTCTACTAATATTAGCGGAATAACTATTCTGATAACACTTTCGCACTGCACGCTCAACACGATGGCACTACACTTTCAGTAGCAAGGGTACTGCAATCCTGAGACTAATGAACTTCGTGTTGGAAAAAACTGCACGTGGTGTTTTTTCGGTACCTTTTTTGCTCTAGTTTTTTAACCATTTATTGGTACGACGCATGTAATATACCTGAGAAGCCATGTATTAGGCACAACTTCGCCATGTTGAGCACTTTTCGAGATTCAACATAGTTTAAGAGCAGTTTCGAAAACGGTGCGGCTCACGACTAATGGCAGCGAGCGTTTTTTGCGTTTTTTCTAAACCGCTCGTCGGAATGAAGCAAATGATACACTGTTGGATAGATATCGTCGACGCGCATCTTTTCATATCTATTACTTTCTCTAATTCGTTATGGTTTAAGAGCAGTTTTAAATTTACTAAATCACGAAATTCAGTTTTTTTTTGAAATTTTTGCAATTTTCGGTACTATTTTCGCTCCAGTTTTTGAACCGTTTGTCGAAATGAGGCGTATGATACGCCGTTGAAAGCTACAGACAAGGCGCGACTTTGATATGTTGAATTTTTTTTGAGATTTCTGACGATTTTAAGTTAATTTTGAAAATGATGCGGCTAATGATGAGTGGGAGCGGCCGCTTTTCGCGATTTTTTTACAAATCGCTGGTCGGAATGATTCAAACGATATGCCGTTGGGAAGATATCGACGAGGCGCAACCTTTTCATGTAGAACACTTCCTCTAATTCCTTATGGTTTAAGAGCAATTTTGAATTTAACAAAATGCGGACACTATTTTTTGCGGCACCCAAATCGACGAAGGAACTGCATCACACAGAAAAATGCACTGCTTTAGGCGAAAAACCGCACTTCATCAGACAATCAAGTGAACTTCATAATTGCTTTTGTCGGACGTAGTTTTTCTCAAATGAGTTTTGTTATCTTTTTTTAACTTTTTTATGAACGAGAGTGGATCACAGAGTTTGAGGGCAAGTGAACCGCGACATATATCAAAGTGAACCACATTACTATCTTGTTATTTTGCTAAAAATTTCACACTTTCATGTTGGGCACAAGTGAACAGCATCACTTTTAAAAGTGAACCACATCCGAGGACCAAACGCACTGTAGGTGTTGATTTAGTCGACTGATTTTTGAAACACGAAATAAATTGCACTTCATACAAAGGGGTAATGAGCTGTTACACATAAATCTAGTGCACCACTTTTTCGTATTGTTCAAACAAATTTATTCAAGACACCGGTACCATGGATGGGATGAAGTGTAATGAAAAGTAGACGAGCTTCTGATGGGTTTGTTTTTCTCTTTTTACAAAGTGAACCACATCAAAAAAAGAATAAGTGAATGAAAACAGGCGCACCGCACGCACACACGCTCTCAACTACAAACCATATGTCCTCCTCTGCATGCACACGTGCTCTCAAGTGCAGCCACTCATGAGATGAAATGCACTGCATGGCGGCAGAGTGGCATTGACCCCGAATTTTCTTAACCTTTTTCACCCGTGCAAGAAGAACATCTAGCGCCGCACTCCACGGGAGGTTCCTCCGAGTTTTACCATCGACACAGTGGCGGGGAGGTGGTGCTCGTCATCTGGTGCTCCACGGCCATCATTGAGCACTGCACGCACCCATGCGTCGCGCTGCATGCCCGCAATGATACTTTTTTCTCCTTGGTGCAATGTGCCACACTACACGTCGACGCGAGCCGCACTGCAAAACATAGAGCAAAATAAAAATTAACTGTGGCACAAATTGTAACATCCCAAAATTCTAAATTTTGGAATGTTATAAACAAATAGATAGTTTTGATTGATTGTTTGATTGCTTGTGTGAAATTGAGTGATTTTGAAACTTTTTGAAAGTTAAAAGAGAGGGAATAAAATGACTTTCCCAAAACTTTCATCTTGCTTTTGTGATCTCCATGAATTCAAATTCCTTTCATCACAAAACCCTAGAGAGAAGATGACATGACTTCTTCCATTTATTTAAATGAAAAGGGTTGTTGAAAATATTTGAATTTCATTTGAAAATATTTCAAATTTAGAAAACTTTAAGCAACTCAATGATTTTCATGAGAGAAGATAAAATGACTTCTTCAAAACATATGAAATATGAGTTGGAAGTTTAAAGGTATCAAATTCAAAGTCCTTTTGAAATTATTTTCAATTTGAAGTTATTTGGGTTTTATTCAAATTATTTTTCTCCAAAAATAAAATATATGGAAATTAGGGTAAAATGATTCCCTACAATAGAAAATTGGAGAGAAATTAATTTGAAATCATTTTGGCATTTTTAAAATGATTTTTATTGGGTTTTACTATAGCTGTAGCACTCTTTGCTTTATTTGAATTTTTTTTTTATTTTATTTGAAGCTAGAATAATGTTCATATTGTAGAAAATGATTTTCTAAATTTTTTGATATAATATGCCTATATATCATTTTTAGTATTTGTGGTTTTTTTTATTTTAGTTTTGTTTGTCTGTTTGTTTAAAAAAAAGAATCTTCCTCCGTCGCCGAACTGGGCCGGCCCAGCTAGCCAGCCAGGCCGCAGCCCAGCCGAGCGCGCCCGCGCCGTCCCCGAGCTCCTGCAGGAGACCCGCCGCCGCACGACTCCGGCCACTGCCGTGTCCGCCCCGGCCACCCCTTGCCCCTCCTCCACGCCACCTCCTCCCCTCCCCTATAAATCCCGAGGCCCTGGGCCTTTTCCTCTCTTCTTGCATCGCCGCCCCCCTCCCGCATCTCGCCGCCGCCTCGCCGGAGTTGCCACCGCCGCCGAGTTTCCTCGCTGTCGCCCCGCTCCACCCCGACCCTGCAGCCACCACCCACCTCACCGCCGCGCCGCGCCGCCCCTCCCCGACCTCTCCGTTGACATCCTCGACCACCGGAGCCGCCGCCCCACGATGTCCGAGCCGCCGCTGCCGTCTCCCTCGCCGCCGGCAGCCATAGTAGCCGCGGTACGCCACGCCTCTCCCCTCGTCGTCTGATCTGGATCTGACGGTCCAGATCATCTTGTTTTTTTTTCTTTTGAATCGTTTTAGTTAAGTAGCAAACGTTCATTAGTTAGGGTTTGCACCGAATAGTTTTTCGTTCGTTAGCGTTCGTTAGCGAACGTTCGTTAAATAGCCTTTTTGTTCTATTTTATTTCGGTCAGGGACCTATCTATGAATACTTTTTCTACAGAGTAGCCCCTAGAATTCAAACGGTCACAACTTTTTGTCCGTTTATCCAAATCCGACGAAACCAACGCCCACTTCTTTGTTACGATCCCCTCTATCCAGAAAAACAAATTAAACATGTTTTTGAAAGTTTAAATTTGAATTTCAAACAGTTTAGTATTTGAACTCCTTTTGATCATAACTTGAGTTTTATAACTCCGTTTGAGTTGATTCTTTTTGCAAATTGAAGCCCTTGACCTAAACTTTCTGATAAGGCCACCACATAGTTTTGGTACTGTTAGAAATTGTTTATGCTGCAAGAAGTTATTTGCTTGATTTTGATGTTTTTCAGAATTGTTTTTCGTTCTTTTCGATCTTTTGAGTGATTGCTTATGTGTGGTTACTATTGCTTGCTTACGATAGATTGACCGGAGTGTGACGAGTAGAATTATCAAGATTTTTGAGTGCGAACCATCTTCATCAACAGTACAGGCAAGTTCACACTTTGATCATATCCCTTTCATACCCAGTTTTTATGCATTAGTTTCACCCCTCAAACAATTGCATGATTAGGATCTGATTAATATGTGGGTTTTGGGAAGTAGATGAGGTAGTACCTATCACCAGTTTTATTATCAAACCCTTGGGAGTTACTTCTACATTTTCTTATTATGCCATGCTATGCTAGTAGACGTGGATTGGGTCAGTGAATTTCCATGACAGATGTGAGATTGTTAATTAATGGGTTATTTAAGGTGGCAACTTTATACACATCTGGGTGGATTAAGGCACTTGGGTATTCCAGGATTGCCTGTTTGTTTTGGACCGCCACCCAGGCTCAAAGGGATCATAAGATTATTCATGCTAGGAACTTCCGTGTGCAGCCACATGTTATTATGGGCTCTAGCATAGTGGATTAAGTCGTGCGAACTCTTACAGTGGTAGACTAGCAGATGTAGGGGAAAGTAGGTGTACAAGTCTACCCATCATAAGGTGCTAGCACTTCTGAAAGACCATGTCTCGGCCATCTGTTTCTCAAACACCATGTAGTGCGAGAAAATCAACAGAGGAGATCGAGTCATGTGGGGAAAAGTGCGCAAACCTCTGCAGAGTGTATAAACTAATCATGATTAGCCGTGTCCCCGGTTATGGACATCTTGAGTATCTAGTACTTGGATTATCATGTGAATCTCATCATGTTACTTTCATTAATTTTGTTGGGTTTAATGAGGATGTTATTTAATTGGGATTGAGAATGCTGTCAACCATTCTCAATGTTTAACAACCACCATGATAGTTAAATAAAATTTATTCCTTTGAAGTAGGGAAAAATTAGCTTTTCGCAAAAACATTATAACCATGGAGCCTCCACCGGCCAAATATGCATGTAGTGATAGCCTTTATTCATCATTGCTCTATGGATGTGAATTTGCCAGTACATTCAATGTACTGACCCTTTGTGGCTGCAACGTCTCATGTTGCAGGATCTTACGACGAGTAAGTGATATGTTAGGGTTACGATTTCTACACTCAACTTTGTCGTTGGTGTTGATGGGAATCCACAACCTTGTTACTTCCGCTATTTGGATTGAGGTAATTGTATTTACATTATTTTATACATGTGATTTACCTCTGTTATAAATCCTCGAGTACTGTGTGCGTCAGCATACCAATCCAGGGATGACACTTAAGCATAGAGACTTGATCCATTCGGGTCGGGTCGCTACAAGATGGTATCAGAGCACATGTTGACTGTAGGACATGACCCTAGAAACTGGCAAGCCCATAGGAAAGATTTTTCTCTACAACTTTCTTTTCAAAAGGATCTTTTACCTCTCTTCTCTTCTGAGCTTATTCAAATATTCCCTTTAGTGAGACTATACCCTTTCCCCCTTTTTGACCACATGAAGATTCGGCTGATGAGACCACACCAAGGAGTACAAGATATCGGACAACTAAGACCATTCAGAATAAAGAGGATTTTTACCGTGCATTACAATGACAGAAACTATAACGGTGAAGACTCCGAAGACTACGAGAATATGAAGAATTTCCAGATTTGGTATGACCAAGGAAAGCTACACTTATGGAACTTGACAGACTATGGAAGCTGTCAATACCCGAGATCAAGGTGTATCGGAGGAAGACCTAAACATGGAGCATTAGAACTCAAAGTTTTGTCAAGAAAACCCTAAGGCAGGAGATATCAACTATGGAATAAAAGTTCATGTCAATGACCAGGGAAGAAATATGGATGTTAATCTCTCTTATGCTATTATTACCGTGTTGAGTTAAGCATGCATTCCTTCGGAAGTATTGGATGGTAGAAAGCTAATGGAGCACCTGCCAGCAAGAGATCAAGTTTTAACCTTAGCTGGTGTATCACTAGGATCTGGAGTATTACATCAGGAAGTAAGATGGACCTTCGGGAAGCTGTATGTGATAAGGAAGCAGTTCGTGAACAACTCAAGGCCCAGAAGCTGAAAGTAGCCAAGCTGGAGGAGCAAAACCTTGAGATACCGGAGATTCTTCGGGAGCTGAAGAATAGAAGGACATGCTTCATACCAACGATGTTGAAACCCAGAAGTTGGAACGCAACTCTAGAAATATTAAAGGATGTCACTAGAGACTTCGCGTCAACAGAGATCTGGCATAGGAACTTGAGAAGGACAAGCATGATCAGAAGAAGCCATCGGAGACATGAATAAGACTTGAAGAGTTTGGTGATGTTGAAGATTTATTGACCATTAGAAGACCAAACCCCGTTGTACCTACGTTAGATGCAACGTTTTTGAGCTGTCATTTGTTTGTTGTTTTTCCGACAGCCACAATAAAACCTGTCTTTTCAAAACTATTGTTTGTACCATGTGCATCCCTCTCGACCTCTCTTATCCCACCCCAAACCCATGGATCCAATAGAGGATGAATGGAGATGAGCTTATATTTTCTGGACCGATGAGTCAATTGGAGGTGGACCAATGGATTCAGAACATGGAGGATCATATGGAGAGTGACACTATAGCCAGAAAGGATATGACCTAGCATGCTCTTCAGTGCTTTGAAGGAGGTGCTGCTACTTAGTGGAGGACGTACCAAACCATCAATGGATGGCAAGGAGTAACCACTTGGAAAGAATTTAAGCTGACTCTGCAAAAATCTCTGTTTGTGTCCCAGAAGTTGAAGCCTTATGGAAATGATATGAAGAAACCTTGTGCGTACAAGATTTGTGGAGAAATAGGACACAACCATAAAGAAAACAAGGACTAATACCCTCATAAGCGGAGGATTACCAAAGGATTTAGCCGAGGATTTTCAAGGAACTTTGGTTGGAGATTGTTCCCAAAGGTTTTGTTGCAGCAATGGAAGTTCAGTCTACATTGTTGGGAAAGATCCGTGAAGCTCAGAAGGATGACAAAGAGATTGCTGAGGTAGAAGAGAGGATGAGCAAAGGAAAGGCCTAAGGTTTTCGTAAGGATGAGCACGACATCTTATGGTTCGAGGACCGTGTATATGTTCCCAATAATTCAACGATCAGGAAGTAAATACTTCAGGAGGCTCATGACTCACCATACTCGATTCGCCCTGGAAACACCAAGATGTATTTGGATTTGAAGGAGTGTTTCTAGTGGACTGGTATGAAGAAGGATATTACGGAGTATGTAGTCATAGGTGATATGCCAGAGAGAGTAAAAGCAGAGCATCAGAAGCCAGCAGGATTACTACAGCCTATGCCGATACCCGAATGGAAGTGGGGATAAGCTTGGCATGGATTTCATTACTGGATTTCTCAGAACCCGAACGGGATATGACTCTATCTGGGTAGTAGTTGATTCGCTTGACCAAAGTGGCTCACTTTATCCTAGTGAAAACCACCTATACAAGTGCGAAGTTGGCCAAGATATATTTGAGCGGGATCGTATGTCTGCATGGAATTCCGAGGACCATCTTATCAGATAGAGGAACATAGTTTACCTCAAAGTTTTAGAATCAGCTGCACCAGACTTTGGGTACTAGGCTAGAGTTCAGCACAGCCTTTCATCCGCAGACAGATGGATAGACCGAGAAAGTCAATCAGATTCTGGAGAACATGTTGAGAGCATGTGCGCTAGATTATGGATCTAGTAGGGATAATAATCTACCTTACGCGGAGTTCTCATACAACAACAGTTACCAAGCCAGTTTGAACATGGCCCCTTTTGAAGCTTATGGGAGAAGGAGCCAGACACCGTTGATGTGGGATGAAGTTGGAGACCGCCAGTTGTTTGGATCAAATATGATCAAGGATTCAGAAGAGAATGTTAAGTTGCTTAGAGATAGACTAAAGGTAGCTCAGTCCTGGCAGAAGAGTTATGCAGACTCAAAAAAACGCAAGGAGGAAGTCTATGAAATTGGAGAAAGAGCATGTCTTTGTGTGTCCCCTCTGCGAGGAGTTAAACGATCTAGAGTTAAGGGAAAGTTAGCCCCGAGAATTGTAGGACCATACTGAGTTTGGAGCGTATGGGAGAAGTGGCCAACAAGTTGGAGTCACCCGAAGGACTGTCAGGAGTTCATGATGTTTCACATTTTTCCCAGTTGAAGAAGTGCCATGCAGAGATGGCCAATATTCCCCTGTAAGGACACTTGACCCTGGAAAGCATAATGATGTTCCACGAAGTGGAGTATGGACTTCATAAGTATAAGTTTTTATCTCGGTATGTGGGACATCCCACGAGGATGAAGAGATGAATTACTAGTGGATATAAAGGAGGTATGATGTTGGAAATATGGATCAATGGAAATTCCATGATGAGTTTGAGTAATCACGTCTTAGTTTGGTACAAATAGAAGGAAGAAAGACATTACAATTGGATGGATTTTAAGTATGCTAGGAAGCTGGAAGTTGATTGGAATAATCGATCAGTTACCCAGAGAATGAGTTCAAGGTTTACAAGTGATGAGATGGCCATAACCCACAGGCCCCAGGACCTGCCAAGAAGCAAGCACACTCTTGCTGAAGGAAAAACCCTGGAAGAGATTACGACCTTACCCAAAGACGAATTTATAGGAATAACACAAAACCTGAGAGTTGTGAAGGACCGATAGATGTTTGTTCGGCTTGCAGAATCAATGGATTTATCCGAACTTGGTTCGTCGACAAGAGAAATTCTGCAATGCTTGTGAGGATGACCGAGTGTTAGAATGTGAGATTCACTAAACCATGTACAAGGTAATGATTTGGGTGCGGGATGGATTGATCACCATACCGACTTACTCTTATTATTCACCTTGCTATGTGGGATGGTAAATCTGAGTGACTTACCTATAGTAGAGAGACGATGATCAAAACCTTGTTTGAACATTAGAATGGTATAAGTATTTTCCCTTGTACATGCCAGCTGTTGCCAATCGTAGGATATACAGTGAGAATGAAGCCCAGACCCATTTCCTGCAGGAGAAACCATAAATTGTTGACCACCAAGAGATATCGATAGTTGTTTAGTATTGGCGCCAGACCCGTCAGCTAAGAAGATCCAGTCTCGGAATAACCGTACCAAGATGAAAGGACAGAAGTATTGAGGAAAAGTTATGCCACTATCGGAAGAGCCCAGAGAAGGAATTTTCCCGAGATCTGAGAAGACCGACACTGTCAGGAATAAGGATGGAGTATATGAGTTTTGATGGAACTGTAACAACGCTTCTAAGGGTGGTAGCACCCGAGACCCCGGAGATGATCGATGGATTCTGAAGACCCCCTACCCTGACCTATTTCTTGCTATCCTCTCCGAATCTCTAGGACGAGATTCATTTTAAGGGTGGTAGGTTTGTAACATCCCAAAATTCTAAATTTTGGAATGTTATAAACAAATAGATAGTTTTGATTGATTGTTTGATTGCTTGTGTGAAATTGAGTGATTTTGAAACTTTTTGAAAGTTAAAAGAGAGGGAATAAAATGACTTTCACAAAACTTTCATCTTGCTTTTATGATCTCCATGAATTCAAATTCCTTTCATCACAAAACCCTGGAGAGAAGATGACATGACTTCTTCCATTTATTTAAATGAAAAGGGTTGTTGAAAATATTTGAATTTCATTTGAAAATCTTTCAAATTCAGAAAACTTTAAGCAACTCAATGATTTTCATGAGAGAAGATAAAATTACTTCTTCAAAACATATGAAATATGAGTTGGAAGTTTAAAGGGATCAAATTCAAAGTCCTTTTGAAATTATTTTCAATTTGGAGTTATTTGGGTTTTATTCGAATTATTTTTCTCCAAAAATAAAATATATGTAAATTAGGGTAAAACGATTCCCTACAATAGAAAATTGGAGAGAAATTAATTTGAAATCATTTTGGTATTTTTAAAATGATTTTTATTGGGTTTTACTATAGCTGTAGCACTCTTTACTTTATTTGAATTTTTATGTATTTTATTTGAAGCTAGAATAATGTTCATATTGTAGAAAATAATTTTCTAAAATTTCTGATATAATATGCCTATATATCATTTTTAGTATTTGTGGTTTTTTTATTTTAGTTTTGTCTGTCTGTTTGTTTAAAAAAAAGAATCTTCCTCCGCCGCCGAACTGGGCCGGCCCAGCAAGCCAGCTAGGCCGCAGCCCAGCCCAGCGCGCCTGCGCCGTCCCCGAGCTCCCGCAGGAGACCCGCCGCCGCACGACTCCGGCCATCGTCGTGTCCGCCCCGGCCTCCCCTTGCCCCCACGACTAGGGAAAAGCCTAGCAGCAGCGCGGGTTTTGGGCCTATTAGTAGCGCGGGGGCCGGCGCTACTAATAAGGCGCTACAGCTAACGTACAGCAGTAGCGCGGTGCCACCCGGGCTACTACTACGTCTGTTAGTAGTAGCGTGGGTAAAAACCCGCGCTAGTACTAATCTCTAATCTCTGATTTTATTTTTTTGAATTTTTTGGAAAAAAAATTCTATTTTTTCCCCTAATTTTCAAATTTTTGAATTATTTTAACCTCAAATCTCTAATCACCCCTCATCGCTGCTCAATTTAATCTCTAATCACCCCTCATCATTCCAAATCATCTAACTTCCCGGACGGTCACCCATCCTCTCACTACTCCAGCCTGAGCACGCTTAACTTCTGGGTTCTATTCTCCCTTGTTTCCAAGTCTGCACTTATTGTTTTCCTGACAATAGTAAGATGTCAATCCTATTAACCTCACGAATTTAGCTTGAGCATGAAGTCACACATTTCACTATTTGAGTTTGAAACTATTGTTCTAAAAAATTAGTAACACTAATATTTCTTGAATAATTAGTTTGACCACAGTTTGACCACAGTTTGACCATAGTTTGACCAGATTTGACCAAAATTCAAAAAAACTAAAATAATTATTTAGTAACACTAATATTCTTGAATAATTAGTTGGACCATAGTTTGACCAGATTTAACAAAAATTAAAAAAAAACTGAAATTTGATGAATTTTTTTGCCTCCAGATCTTAAAAGCCCCGTAACTTTTTTTCTGTTTGGTTTTTGAGGATTTTGAAAATGTTTAACGCGGTTCCCCCGGTTAAATTTGGATGTAACATTTTGAGTAGATGATTTTTCATATAAAAAACTTTTTCATCTGAGTTAGTATGCAAAAGTTATGCCCATTTTTACAAATTCTCGAGAGATTTTGCAAATAAAGTCGAAATTCATTTGCAAATTTTCCCAACTAGAGCACATACCACATGGGAAACTTATTTTCTTTTATTTTTTTGACATTTTCATCATTTTCTTTTATTTTTCTTAAACTGAAAAGGCGATCCACAGTGGGGGGCATAGAGTTTGAAAATGGGACCTTTAGTAGTGGCGCGGGTTTTTACCACCTTGCTACTACTATGGCACCACTTAGTAGTACCGAGGGCTAAAAACCAACGCTACTGCTATCAAACTTAGTAGTAGCGAGGGTTAAAAACCCGCGCTACTACTATGGCATGTCCCGTGGGGCACGGTAGAGACCGCTTAGTAGTAGCGAGGGTTAAAAACCCGCGCTACTGCTATCAACTTAGTAGTAGCGAGGTTTAAAAACCTGCGCTACTGGTAAGTAGCAGTAGCGAGGGTTTTTAACCCTCGCTACTAGTAACTTTCTGTGTATAAGCTTTTCCCTAGTAGTGCCCTCCTCCACGCCACCTCCTCCCCTCCCCTATAAATCCCGAGGCCCTGGGCCTTTTCCTCTCTGCTCGTGCCGCCGCCCCCCTCCTGCATCTCGCCACCGCCTCGCCGGAGTTGCCGCCGCCGCCGAGTTTCCTCGTCGTCGCCCTGCTCCTCCCTGACCCTGCAGCCACCACCCACCTCACCGCCGCGCCGCGCCGCCCATCCCCGACCTCTCCGTTGCCCTCCTCGACCACCGGAGCCGCCACCCCGTGACGTCTGAGCCGCCACCACCGTCTCCCTCACCGCCGGCAGCCACAGTAGCCGCGGTACGCCTCGCCTCTCCCCTCGTCGTCCGATCTGGATCTGACGGTCCAGATCATCTTGTTTTTTTTCTTTTGAATCGTTTTAGTTAAGTAGCAAACGTTCATTAGTTAGGGTTTGCACCGAACGGTTTTTCGTTCGTTAGCGAACGTTCGTTATATAGCCTTTTCGTTTTAATTTATTTCGGTCAGGGACCTATCTGTGAATACTTTTTCTGCAGAGTAGCCCCTGGAATTCAAACGGTCACAACTTTTTGTCCGTTTATCCAAATCCAATGAAACCAACGCCCACTTCTTCGTTATGATACCCTCTATCCAGATAAACAAATTAAACATATTTAAGGTGGCAACTTTAATACACATCTGGGTGGATTGAGGCACTTGTGTATTCCAGGATTGTCAGGACCCCGACTCAATGCCACATAGATCTAGCATGTAACACCTCATATCACTTTGCGGCCTCACGCACGGTATTCCCACGGGTGTCGCCTTACCTTTACCCGGGACCGTTTGCGCCTTTTGGCACATGTATATGACAGTGTCGCTAGCATCCATATGATAAGGAGCCCGGGCTGACATGGCTAGTCGTAAACCCAAAGTGGCACAAACTTACAGGGACAGGCATCCATGACCCAGCATCGAACGTGTCGGTCATCAGCGAGTGAATCCAGGCTGTAGCACTGGGCTAGCAGGACTCCGGTGAACCGGGCTGTAGCGGGCTAACAGGACTCCGGTATTCATCGCGTGACATTTCCCCGAAGGGACAGACACAGGAACGAAGAAGGACACATGCCGGCCAGCCTAAGTGTTCCGGAGCAGTAGCAAGCTACCATGGCTCGGTGGAAACACTAGGAGACATTTCCCGGTAAGAGAGGCTACTAAAGATAAACAACTAGATGGTCAGATCCCACACATACCAAGCATTTCAATAGCATACAGATAATATGCTCGATATGTGCAAATACAACATGGCATCACAACATGACTCTACGACTCAAGTAATTTATTCAATAGGCTCCGAGGAGCGAGATATTACAATCATGGGTCTCATGACCCAACAATCAGAGCATACAAGTCAAAGCACAAGCGGAAACTATCATGTCTGAGTACAGACCACTATAAATGAAAAAGGCTGAGAAGCCTGACTATCTGCCAGATACTGCCGAGGGCACAAGATCGTAGCTGAGGTAACAAGCTAAACGTCGAAGTCCAAGCGAAACTACTAGTGAGACTGAAGTCTCTCTGCAAAAACATAAAATAGGCAAACGTGAGTACAAATGTACCCAGCAAGACTTACATCAGAACTAACTACATATGCATCATTTTCAACAAGGGGATGGTGGGGTTTAACTGCAGCAAGCCAGCTTTGACTAGGTGGCTATCCTAAACTACGACTGCGAGTAACTCTTTTGAGGTGGCGCACACGAGTCCACATATTCACCATATCAATACACCACTATGGATCCGCTCCCGTCTCCCTACGAGAACGCCATCCATAGCACTCACGCTTATCTTGCGTATTTTAGAGTATCCACTTTCACTTGTCTATGAACTGATATAAGCAACCCAGAGGTCCTTTTCCGTGGACACGGCTATTCGAATAGATTAGGTTAACCCTGCAGGGGTGTACTTCTTCACACACGCTCTCACCACTTACCGCCGTTTACACGACATGTACTCGGCAACCTTCAAGCGGAAGCCCAACGTGGGTGTCGGCCACGGCCTGCCTAAACACTCAAGTCTCTAGTCCAGGTTTATCGCCTATTCGGGTTCCATCCATGAGGAGATCCGGCCGGAGTTTCGCTCACAGCCCCAAACGATGTGTACAGGGTTCCGTGACACCAAACGGGTGCCCGGTTTACCCGGCCACGTGCCTACCGCATCACAGCCCACCCCTACGGTCAGCGCTGTCCACGGCCTCCAGCATACTACAAACACCAGAAACTCCTTGCAACTCCTGGACAGAGGACAAGGGTGATTAAGAAGCCGAGAGGGTCCATTGGTTTCGGGCCCAATGCGTGGTAGTAGCTGAATCATGGATCACAAACACAGAACTCAGTTCCTGAGGACGGCTGCAATGAGACAACCCACCATGTACTCCTACATGGCCTCTCACCGCTACCTTTACCAAATCGTGTTCACACACTTAGCTCACACACAGTAGGACATGTTCACACACCTCTGATTCATCCCCGATGAATCAGACCTGACTCAACTCTAAGCAGTAGCAGGCATGACAAACAAACATGAATGAGTAGGCACAACAGGGCTCAAACAACTCCTACTCATGCTAGTGGGTTTCATCTATTTACTGTGGAATGACAGGTCATGCAAAGGATAAAGGGGTTCAGCTACCGCAGCAAGTAACAGATGAATCGATGTTGTCCTAATGCAGTAAAAGAGAGCAGGAGCGAGAGAGTGGAATTTTATCGGAATGAACAAGGGGGTTTTGCTTGCCTGGCACTTCTGAAGATAACATTGAGTCTTCATCAGTGTCAACGATCACATCATCGGTACACGTCTATCGAGAGGGGACAATTACCGGCAAATACAGAAAAACACGATCAGTGCAATGCACAATATGATGCATGATCATGACATGGCAAAATGAATGTGTTTTGGGCTAATGCAACTAAAACCAGATTAAATGAAGTTGGTTTGAATCCAAGATTCAAATTCAAACTCCATATGTGATTATTCAAATGCCATGTAATTGATTTGTGCTAAACAGCAGCTATAAGTTGTTCTAACATGCATGAAAATGGTACAGATGGATTCCTTGAATTTTTCTGATAATTTTTCATATATAATTTATTTAATTTGGAGTTACGGTTAATTTTCTATGATTTTTAGAAGTTTTAGGCATTTTCTGGAATTTCAGAATTAAATTAAATCCAGAAAGCATTACTGCGTCAGCATGACGTTGGCATGACGTCAGCAAGTCAACAGGGGCCGGCTCGGGTCAAACCTGACGTGTGGGGTCCACACGTCAGTGACACAGGGGCTAATCCCGCGTTGACCCGGGCTTTGACCCACTACGGGGCCCACTGTCAGTGGCTGTGGGGGGGTGTTTAGGCGTCATTAGTGCTAATTAGGCGTGCCACGTCGGCAATCGCCGGAGTTCGGCCGGCGACGACCAAAACTGCGGCGGGAGCTCGCCGGAGTGGCGCTGCGAGCGGTTTTGGGCCAAGCCAAGGGCACCAGAGGGTTGCCCTTGCTTGCGCGCATCCAAAGGAGGCATGCGGGAGGCGCGGGGTGGCCGGAGCTCGCCGGAGTGGGGGCCGCGGCGGCTTCCGGAGCTCGGGTTTGGGCGAAGCGAGGTTACGGGGCGCTAGGGGGCTGGCTGAGGGGCTATGCGGACTCCTGGGGCAGCTAGGAGCATGCTAGGCTCGTCGGACTGGCCGCAACAGCACGTCAGTGCCATGCCCGGCGTCCATGGCGGACGGCGGCGCTCGGGAATGTGGCCGGGGTGCTACGGCACGGGAACGAACAAAATGAAGGAGGGGAAACGGAGTGGAGCTCACAGGGGTTGCGACGGTGGCCTCGGGGAGCTCGGGGAGGCACCGGAGCCGACGAATTTGACGAAGATGGCCGGCGGGTCCGAGGTAGAAGACGACAGCGATGGCGGCGATGCAGGGGCTCCCGCGTTGCGCTTCTCGGCGAGGAGGAAGAGGTGGTCGGGGCGGATCTCCTGGGTACTTCGGGTGGCAGTGAGGAGCACGGTGGCTACGGCGAACGGCGACGGCGACGACGAGCTCCGCTCGGGCGCGTGCAGGGAGAGAGTAGAGGAGGGAACGGGGTCCAGGGGAAGAGAGAGGCGGTCGAGGGGGTCGAGGCGTCTCCGTGGCGTCGCGAGGGAGTCGGGGAGGCTGCCACGGCGAAGCAGGAGGTGGCCGGCGCTCTTCGGGCGCGCGCCACGCCTCGCCTCTGCCTACTGGCAGAGGAAGAAGAGGACAAGGGGGAAGGTGGGCTGGCCAGGTGGCCGGGCTGCTGGCTGGGCCGGCCAGGTGAGGCCCAGGTGGGCTTGGTAGGCGCCAGGTAGCTTACTCTCTCTCTCTCTCTCTTTCTGTTTCTATTCTGTTTTATATTTTTCTTCTGTTTTTGTTTTATTTAAATTATTTTGCCACTGTTTTGAATTTTAAAATAATTCAAACAATGCCAAAACTCCACTGAATATTTTATATTGCTAGATGGACTTTTCCAAAAGCTTATAAAATATTTCAGGGATATTTGAAATTATATTCTAATTATATGAATATAATTCAAATTCAAATAGCTAATGATTTAAAATCAAAGTCCCAAAAATAAATCCTTAAAAATGTTCAATATTTTGGTTGGGACCAGAACCCTTACCAAAAATTATCAAACATTTATGAAGAGCCCTTTTGGAGCAATGAATGAGATTTCTAGGGTTTTTGCCCCTCTTTTATTTAGGGTTTTGAGGCTTCCAATATTCCTCAATTCAAGTTTCAAAAATATAGACATGATGCACACATGAAGCTAACCTAGAGCAATGCCAGAAGCTAGGGATGTGACAACTCACCCCCACTAAGCAAGAATCTCGTCTCGAGATTCAAGCGTAGGGTAGGATGAAGGGGAAACGCAAACTAGTATACTCTTCACGATCCAGGTTGCACTTCATAGAAACGTTGATTCGATCACCATCATTGTCTTGATGTCTTGCTCTGAGAACTCCAGCTAATCATGACAAGAGGAGAAAAGGTAAACTCTAGAAGGATCGATCTCCTCGAAGATCGAACAACTCAAGATTAACTTACGGAATGAGACATAGAACCATCCTTCGGGTTGAGACACGAGATACACATCAATAGGGGTGGAAGAAACGGATGACGAAGGTTCACTAGGTAGACAACAATTTCATACCTAAGAAGGTGGTAAACGATTGCCAACGTAGCGAGGAGTTGAGTTGCCATGATACCATAACGATACACCTTAGGGAAGGTGACTCGTAGAGATATCCCCTTAAGTGGCAAAAAGAATTACTTTTGATTCAGAGATCATTGAAACTCTTTAAACCAGCCTAAGGCAATTCACAACGATCGTTTGGAGGGGGTCGGTAGAATGGCATACTCGGACTTGGATGATGTGGACTACCTTGTTGAAGACAACGTAATGGATGAATTTGCTTATCACCGGAAATGGAAGAGACCCATGGTAGAATGGCACATTGGCGGTGCAAGCTAGGAACAAAATGCAAATGCTAGGAATGATTCTGGTAACTGGGGAAGAACCCAACAATAGGGAGTGAATTCACTGTTTGAAGAGGTCATAGCATTGCCGAGGAAACTGAGAGTAATCCCAGTTAGAGCCGATGATAACACGTAACGCTTGTGCGTGCTCTCAAGAACTTGAGCATTTCCATATTCATCAAGGTTTTACCAACATCTGTGTCAAGGGTCCGGCAACACAACTTGCTACCATGATGAATGATGATGGAGGATGTAGATGCAAAGAAAGATAACACCTTCTCAGATTTCATCTTAGCGAGGCCAAGGAAACAAAATCTGGATGATCGACCGAGAAACATTTAGCACTCCGCTTCTAATGTTCTCCTTGATGTGCTAGTGTAACCCGTTCATAGAAATGGTCTGGTATCTAGGACATCAAGTAAAAGTTCGGACTTCGGGATCTCAAAATCCATAGGGGCAACTAGGGAGTAAATCCCACGAAATCCCTATGGGGAGGTGGCCAACTTCATCAATCAAGATATTATAATAACAGGTTTTCCGGCTGGGTGTGTTGGCCACGACATCCACTTTACCGGTTATCGCGCGACCAATATTATAATTCTTGGGAAATATTCCAACCATCATATCTGCCTGAGATTCAGATCTGGTTGGTGTCAGGATATTCCAGACTCATCGAGTCTAGGAAGAAAAACAGAAGTTTGCAACACAATTCGACGAGATGACGTTGCGAGATTCTCGGGAAATGAACTACGATAGTAAGCTCCAAAACATGAGCTGGTTCTGCTACAACCATGTGAACACGTTGTCCCGGACAAGCATGACCACGTGGTAGTCTTACAATAAAACACTACCGAGTTCTGGTTGGGAACCATCACCGTGGATAACGAAGTCCTTGCATAAGTCATATGATTAGCTCTTATGAAGGAACTTCTTCCCCTTGAACAAATCAATCAGTGGCTTGGTGTGCTCGGGACACATATGGAATGAAGGTTGCAAGTCTCCAGACCACAGAATACTTCGCACGTGTGCATGACTAATTTGGAATGATTCCAGGGAAACAAAACAATCTTCCTCAAATTCATGGCGGCAACTTGCATCATATGCACATGAATTAGGGAAAATCACTACTTTCATTCAAACATATGCTTCATGAACGAAACACGAAGAAATGCTTACACAAGTTTCCAACACTAGGTTGATGTTCAACATGATTCATGGGGGAGACAAAATGCTACTGATGGGCTCAACAGCAACTCATCAGAATTTCCATATCACTGGACTTCCACCATCATGTGAACACGGTGATAGCATTGGTCAGACCAAAGATGTAATGGTGTATGCTCGAGGGATCAACCACGAGTAGGACAACATTACGAGCATCGTTGGTACTGATTTGATTTGACGATAGCCCACACTCAAATCAAGGGATTGATAAGACAATAGGTCCAGCAACTGATCACAGGGACCAATCGATGAAGATATCATCTTTCTTCAACACACACTAGACAAGAATATCCCTTTGGAACGAACTAAGTCAGACAAGTTTTTATCTTCCAACTCTCCAAGTTGTTGTCCAGCTTAACCAACTAGCTCAGGGATATCTAACACCGATTCTTGGAAAGAAGGTGGTTCATAAGAAACCAACTTGATCACGGGCTCAACATAACGGTCAGGTGACGACCTGGTAGTACTTCCGAGAAGATCTTCGGAAAATCACGAACCACCGATATGTTACTAAGCTCGAGAACAATCTTGCTTTTCAGGGCAAGATGATATGATCAAATGAGCGAGGACTTGACAAATCCTAACTCATCAATCAAAGAGTGCACCAGGAAATAAGGACTAGGTAGCACGATCAATCTTAGAATGGTGATTCAATAACCAACATACTAAGAATAAAACTATTATCCTTTAGCTACCAAGCAACGAGGTTGCTGGGAGTATTGATTTCACACACCATGATTCACTTGTCGGCACTCCGGCTGCAACAACACGGAACCGAGGAATGAAAAAGGATGGCGAGAAGTATCACTATGTCAAGAATTCACAAAAGGTGGTGCAATTCTCATGAAATTCCTGTCATAAAGAAGGTAATACTTCAGGGTAGAGCAGACCAGAAGCTGAATTGTAACTTGATCTGCGGAACACTTTGACCCAATCCTAAATATGGATGAGGTACTGGAGTTTGTTTCTCCTATTCATTCTGAAATAGAATGGCCTGGCGGACCACAAGGGTAATAGGCATCGACGAACGAATGCACGCATACTCTTGACTATCAATTGATAGACGAGGGTCAAAAGACAACTAAAGAGGGACAACTCAAAGGAACATACGATTTTCTGAGTTGTGGATGCATGGATTAGCATGTCGAACGAAGTTCAACATATTTTTTTCCGGATAACCCATGCAGAAAGGTAGAACTGGCAGAGCCACAATATATAATGGAGAACTCATCAAGAATAATCCTGTTGTGATATTTCAGTTCAACGAGGAACTTCTGCCATAAGTAGTTCATGGTATTTGGAAGAAGAAGATACCACGGACTTCAAGGACTATCGCAAAGGTTACTAATATCCTGAAGGCACTAACAATTACTATCAACACGAAGTAGGTGGAGTGAATCTCGGGTTCAAGAACCCAGGAACAGAATACCTATTACTAAGTAGCATCACGGAATGCTTTCGAGGATAAAGGCCAGAATCATCACACTGGGACACCAATCATGGCTAAATTACTAGGTGATCCCCTAAGACACCTAGGGTCATAATAATAGCTCCAACATATATGTCAGGGCAATAAATTACCTCAACTCAACAATTAGTGTGATTGAGCTGGCATAAAGGAACATCGAAACCAGAGGGAAAGGATTTTGCAAATTGCTTCAAACTATTTAGAAACCTGGGATGACTCGGACAGCATAACGGTTGTAAATGCTCAGAAAAGATTTGAGACATTCACAAAATGGTGGCATAACCACTCAGAAGCACGATATCAAGGTTTCGAGATCAACAATTAACATACGGAAGTAGTAGAAACTGAACTCAAGCTTAAATCCAACAATCTTATAAGTCTACGGATTAGTAACACGTGATCCTGATAGAAAGAAGAGAAAGCCTAGTTCTTAATCCCCGTAGAAGAGAAGATGATGACTCAGATCAGAAGGCCATGAGGTATAAGGAGTAAAAAGAGCCTTACGTTCCATCCCACAATCAATTCCCTTATATAACTAAAGAATTTCTAGACTCAACTTCGACCAGTTTGGCTTAGTAATCCTACAGGCAGTCAAGCTCTGATACCAACGCTGTCAGGACCCCGACTCAATGCCACATAGATCTAGCATGTAACACCTCATATCACTTTGCGGCCTCACGCACGGTATTCCCACGGGTGTCGCCTTACCTTTACCCGGGACCGTTTGCGCCTTTTGGCACATGTATATGACAGTGTCGCTAGCATCCATATGATAAGGAGCCCGGGCTGACATGGCTAGTCGTAAACCCAAAGTGGCACAAACTTACAGGGACAGGCATCCATGACCCAGCATCGAACGTGTCGGTCATCAGCGCGTGAATCCAGGCTGTAGCACTGGGCTAGCAGGACTCCGGTGAACCGGGCTGTAGCGGGCTAACAGGACTCCGGTATTCATCGCGTGACATTTCCCCGAAGGGACAGACACAGGAACGAAGAAGGACACATGCCGGCCAGCCTAAGTGTTCCGGAGCAGTAGCAAGCTACCATGGCTCGGTGGAAACACTAGGAGACATTTCCCGGTAAGAGAGGCTACTAAAGATAAACAACTAGATGGTCAGATCCCACACATACCAAGCATTTCAATAGCATACACACAATATGCTCGATATGTGCAAATACAACATGGCATCACAACATGACTCTACGACTCAAGTAATTTATTCAATAGGCTCCGAGGAGCGAGATATTACAATCATGGGTCTCATGACCCAACAATCAGAGCATACAAGTCAAAGCACAAGCGGAAACTATCATGTCTGAGTACAGACCACTATAAATGAAAAAGGCTGAGAAGCCTGACTATCTGCCAGATACTGCCGAGGGCACAAGATCGTAGCTGAGGTAACAAGCTAAGTGTCGAAGTCCAAGCGAAACTACTAGTGAGACTGAAGTCTCTCTGCAAAAACATAAAATAGGCAAATGTGAGTACAAATGTACCCAGCAAGACTTACATCAGAACTAACTACATATGCATCATTTTCAACAAGGGGATGGTGGGGTTTAACTGCAGCAAGCCAGCTTTGACTAGGTGGCTATCCTAAACTACGACTGCGAGTAACTCTTTTGAGGTGGCGCACACGAGTCCACATATTCACCATATCAATACACCACTATGGATCCGCTCCCGTCTCCCTACGAGAACGCCATCCATAGCACTCACGCTTATCTTGCGTATTTTAGAGTATCCACTTTCACTTGTCTATGAACTGATATAAGCAACCCAGAGGTCCTTTTCCGTGGACACGGCTATTCGAATAGATTAGGTTAACCCTGCAGGGGTGTACTTCTTCACACACGCTCTCACCACTTACCGCCGTTTACACGACATGTACTCGGCAACCTTCAAGCGGAAGCCCAACATGGGTGTCGGCCACGGCCTGCCTAAACACTCAAGTCTCTAGTCCAGGTTTATCACCTATTCGGGTTCCATCCATGAGGAGATCCGGCCGGAGTTTCGCTCACAGCCCCAAACGATGTGTACAGGGTTCCGTGACACCAAACGGGTGCCCGGTTTACCCGGCCACGTGCCTACCGCATCACAGCCCACCCCTACGGTCAGCGCTGTCCACGGCCTCCAGCATACTACAAACACCAGAAACTACTTGCAACTCCTGGACAGAGGACAAGGGTGATTAAGAAGCCGAGAGGGTCCATTGGTTTCGGGCCCAATGCGTGGTAGTAGATGAATCATGGATCACAAACACAGAACTCAGTTCCTAAGGACGGCTGCAATGAGACAACCCACCATGTACTCCTACATGGCCTCTCACCGCTACCTTTACCAAATCGTGTTCACACACTTAGCTCACACACAGTAGGACATGTTCACACACCTCTGATTCATCCCCGATGAATCAGACCTGACTCAACTCTAAGCAGTAGCAGGCATGACAAACAAACATGAATGAGTAGGCACAACAGGGCTCAAACAACTCCTACTCATGCTAGTGGGTTTCATCTATTTACTGTGGAATGACAGGTCATGCAAAGGATAAAGGGGTTCAGCTACCGCAGCAAGTAACAGATGAATCGATGTTGTCCTAATGCAGTAAAAGAGAGAAGGAGCGAGAGAGTGGGATTTTATCGGAATGAACAAGGGGGTTTTGCTTGCCTGGCACTTCTGAAGATAACATTGAGTCTTCATCAGTGTCAACGATCACATCATCGGTACACGTCTATCGAGAGGGGACAATTACCGGCAAATACAGAAAAACACGATCAGTGCAATGCACAATATGATGCATGATCATGACATGGCAAAATGAATGTGTTTTGGGCTAATGCAACTAAAACCAGATTAAATGAAGTTGGTTTGAATCCAAGATTCAAATTCAAACTCCATATGTGATTATTCAAATGCCATGTAATTGATTTGTGCTAAACAGCAGCTATATGTTGTTCTAATATGCATGAAAATGGTACAGATGGATTCCTTGAATTTTTCTGATAATTTTTCATATATAATTTATTTAATTTCGAGTTACGGTTAATTTTCTATGATTTTTAGAAGTTTTAGGCATTTTCTGGAATTTCAGAATTAAATTAAATCCAGAAAGCATTACTGCGTCAGCATGACGTTGGCATGACGTCAGCAAGTCAACAGGGGACGGCTCGGGTCAAACCTGACGTGTGGGGTCCACACGTCAGTGACACAGGGGCTAATCCCGCGTTGACCCGAGCTTTGACCCACTACGGGGCCCACTGTCAGTGGCTGTGGGGGGGGTGTTTAGGCGTCATTAGTGCTAATTAGGCGTGCCACGTCGGCAGTCGCCGGAGTTCGGCCGGCGACGACCAAAACTGCGGCGGGAGCTCGCCGGAGTGGCGCTGCGAGCGGTTTTGGGCCAAGCCAAGGGCACCAGAGGGTTGCCCTTGCTTGCGCGCATCCAAAGGAGGCATGCGGGAGGCGCGGGGTGGCCGGAGCTCGCCGGAGTGGGGGCCGCGGCGGCTGCCGGAGCTCGGGTTTGGGCGGAGCGAGGTTACGGGGCGCTAGGGGGCTGGCTGAGGGGCTATGCGGACTCCTGGGGCAGCTAGGAGCACGCTAGGCTCGTCGGACTGGCCGCAACAGCACGTCAGTGCCATGCCCGGCATCCATGGCGGACGGCGGCGCTCGGGAATGTGGCCGGGGTGCTACGGCACGGGAACGAACAAAATGAAGGAGGGGAAACGGAGTGGAGCTCACAGGGCTTGCGACGGTGGCCTCGGGGAGCTCGGGGAGGCACCGGAGCCGACGAATTTGACGAAGATGGCCGGCGGGTCCGAGGTAGAAGATGACAGCGATGGCGGCGATGCAGGGGCTCCCGCTGTGCGCTTCTCGGCGAGGAGGAAGAGGTGGTCGGGGCGGATCTCCTGGGTACTTCGGGTGGCAGTGAGGAGCACGGTGGCTACGGCGAACGGCGACGGCGACGACGAGCTCCGCTCGGGCGCGTGCAGGGAGAGAGCAGAGGAGGGAACGGGGTCCAGGGGAAGAGAGAGGCGGTCGAGGGGGTCGAGGCGTCTCCGTGGCGTCGCGAGGGAGTCAGGGAGGCTGCCACGGCGAAGCAGGAGGTGGCCGGCGCTCTTCGGGCGCGCGCCACGCCTCGCCTCTGCCTACTGGCAGAGGAAGAAGAGGACAAGGGGGAAGGTGGGCTGGCCAGGTGGCCGGGCTGCTGGCTGGGCCGGCCAGGTGAGGCCCAGGTGGGCTTGGTAGGCGCCAGGTAGCTTACTCTCTCTCTCTCTTTCTGTTTCTATTCTGTTTTATATTTTTCTTCTGTTTTTGTTTTATTTAAATTATTTTGCCACTGTTTTGAATTTTAAAATAATTCAAACAATGCCAAAACTCCACTGAATATTTTATATTGCTAGATGGACTTTTCCAAAAGCTTATAAAATATTTCAGGGATATTTGAAATTATATTCTAATTATATGAATATAATTCAAATTCAAATAGCTAATGATTTAAAATCAAAGTCCCAAAAATAAATCCTTAAAAATGTTCAATATTTTGGTTGGGACCAGAACCCTTACCAAAAATTATCAAACATTTATGAAGAGCCCTTTTGGAGCAATGAATGAGATTTCTAGGGTTTTTGCCCCTCTTTTATTTAGGGTTTTGAGGCTTCCAATATTCCTCAATTCAAGTTTCAAAAATATAGACATGATGCACACATGAAGCTAACCTAGAGCAATGCCAGAAGCTAGGGATGTGAAAAGGATTGCCTGTTTGTATTGGACCGCCACCCAGGCTCAAAGGGATCATAAGATTATTCATGCTAGGAATTTCCGTGTGCAGCCAAATGCTATTATGGGCTCTAGCATAGTGGATTAAGTCGTGTGAACTCTTACAGTGGTAGACTAGCAGATGTAGGGGAAAGTAGGTGTACAGGTCTACCCATCGTAAGGTGCTAGCACTTCTGAAAGACTATGTCTCGGTCATCTGTTTCTCAAACACCATGTAGTGCGAGAAAATCAACGGAGGAGATCAAGTCATGTGGGAAAAGTGCGCAAACCTCTGCAGAGTGTATAAACTAATCATGATTAGCCGTGTCCCCGGTTATGGACATCTTGAGTATCTAGTACTTGGATTATCATGTGAATCTCATCATGTTACTTTCATTAATTTTGTTGGGTTTAATGAGGATGTTATTTAATTGGGATTGAGAATGCTGTCAACCATTCTCAATGTTTAACAACCACCATGATAGTTAAATAAAATTTATTCCTTTGAACTAGGAAAAAATTGGCTTTTCGCAAAAACATTATAACCATAGAGCCTCCACCGGCCAAATATGCATGTAGTGATAGTCTTTATTCATCATTGCTCTATGGATGTGAATTTGCCAATACATTCAATGTACTGACCCTTTGTGGCTGCAATGTCTCATATTGCAGGATCTTACGACGAGTAAGTGATACGTTAGGGTTACGATTTCTACACTCAACTTTGCCGTTGGTGTTGATGGGAATCCACAACCTTGTTACTTCTGCTATTTGGATTGAGGTAATTGTATTTACGTTATTTTATACATGTGATTTACCTCTGTTATAAATCCTTGAGTACTGTGTGTGTCAGCATACCGATCTAGGGATGACACTTAAGCACAGAGACTTGATCCAGTTGGGTCGGGTCGCTACACAAATGTTTTAGAATTTTTGTTGTTGTATTGATGACACAAAGCAAACGGTGGTACAATTTAGAGTATATAGTTTGAAGTGAATCAGAGTATACAACAGGAGGGCGGCGGGTGCATCAGCCCCTGGATGGCTCTGCTTTGGTTGGAGACAGCAGGCGGGCACTAGTCAATTTGCACTGCATGTGTAGTCATAGTGCACTGTACCGCCACATATGTGGTTCTCCAGCAATGGAGGACGGCAGGTGGAAGAGGGAGGCAGAGGATGGCTGGCTAGGGAGTAGCCCGGCACCTTGCCCGGCTAGGAGAAATATGGGCAAGGGAGCTCGAACGCCGATCACACGTGCATGGTGCACTGCAAGACGAACCTGAGGGCGAGCAGTGGTCGTCAGTGGAGGCAGTGGTGGGTCGGCCTTCCAATCGTGGCCATCAACTGTGGCCATTGTGCAGCGAAGGTGTGGTGGACAGGGGCTCCATGGCGACCCCGACACACGGTTGTAGGTGGCCGTAGGGGAGCTAATGGAAGTGAGGAGGTAATGGGCAAGGCGTCGGTCTGCGGGAAACTACATGACATGTGCACGAACAGAACACACCACAGCCGGCAGAACTGCATGCCTCACCCGTGCGCCTCGACAGGGGCAAGGGTGTCTCGACCTGCACTAGGTGGCGGCACGCAAACCGCACTGCACGACCTTGAATTTGGATTGCACCACGTTGCATTGTACCTTTGGGCTCACTGCACTGCACAGGCGCACGCCGCACTGCACCTTTTGGCGCATTGCACTGCAGAGGCGCACGTCGCGCTGCTCCTGCGAGGTGGGGATGGGCTCAATGGATCCCGTGGTGCCAGAGAGGAGGAAGGTGGGGAGTGAGGATTGACTAGGCCGAAGGGGTGGGATGCCACGGCCATGGATCTTGGCTAGAGGTGGAGAGCTTGGGATGGGGAGGAGGATTCGCAAGGAGAGGCAGGCGCGGATCAGAGTGCTGAGCGGTGCTGCACCGCCATACGAGTGGTGGTCGGGGCGAGCAGCGTGGGGCGGTGGCCGGGGCGGGCGGCAATGGGCGGCGGCCAGGGCGGGTGGCCTGGATCTAGCGTCGGGGCATCATGGGGGCCATCGCGGCCTGGGTAAGGCGGTGAGGCATGGCGGGGGGACGAGGATGCTCGCCATGGCGGGGGGAGGAGGATGCTCGCCATGGCGGGGGGAGGAGGATGCTTGGATCCGGTGCCCCTGCCAGCCTCGGGGGAAGAAGGTGGGTGGGTTGACAGGTCATGGGGATTGGAGGGTACAGCTGTGTGCAGGAGAAGAGGTGAGGTCGTGGGTAAGGAGGTGGGTTCTTGCGTAGGAGGTGTTAGCAGAATAAGCGCTTTTGTTGTTAGAATAAGGTCTTAAGGGTGTTATCAGAATAGACCCATCTCTTCGACCATAACACAAACAAAAAAGATTCTATCTTGCTAGTAAAATTAACCTCACTACCGGCTGTTCGTCAAAGTGACGGACGATGACCTCGCGGGCCCACAGAAAGCGTCATACGCGAGTATCGAGTGTCATGTAGGACAACCATCGACTGCATGTGGCCAAAACATATATGTATGAAAGTGTTGTGTAATATTTTAAATTATGAATCCACGACTCTGATGTGGCACCGGCCTGCCTAACAAAACGGCTAACCCACATGGTGGCTCACAACTCGTAGTGTACTGCGAGCCACTCGCCACCCCCAGACGCAGACACCCACACACACACACACCGCGAATCCACCGCAACTATGATGCATGTTAAATTAGTTATCCCGCGGTGAACATATATATGTTACCAAAGGAGGGACGTTTTAATTTTGAAAAAAATCAGAGATCATTAAGACGTTTTAGTACATTAATTGATTGATTTTCTACGGGTATAATGTGAAAAAATCAAATTCGAGCTACATGCACATGTGACGGTGCACCTAAATGGATTGCAAAAACACATGTGTCTCACTGGGATTTCAAACAATGAGAATCTTGATTTTTAAATTCTAGTACATCCAAAACTTATTTGAAGTTCATGAAACTTATCGTGTTGTCATATGGACACCAATACAAAGTTGCATTGTACTTTTTTTGGTCAAATTTGAGACCAGTTTTGATGTAACCTTTATCTAATTACAAATGGGAGATTATTAATAATTGGGAACCAATATCCCAAACGGACTATTTATTCGAACCGTGAGTGTTAGACCAACAATGGATATGTGCCATGCTTCGGTTAAGCAAAAAATAAAGCGGCATCATTAATCGTCCAAATAGAAAAACAATATACGTGCCGTGTACCGTGCCAGCATGCGTGAGTTGATGGGATGCATGCGAGCAGTCCGCCGCGCAGGCAGACTGGGAGGTGTGCGTGCAGGTGTGTGAATTGACAGAGGCGTGCACATAAAAGGGCCTGGTCATGAGATATATGCTAACTTCCCCGACAAAATAATCCGTCCTGACTTTGTTCGAAGTAAGTTTTCTTTTCAACTATCTACATGTTGACTTACCCAGCAATGTTAAATGAATTGTGTAGTATTTAAGCAACCAATTGTTATTTCCTTTTCTTACTATATTCCTATCTAATAACTTCTAGTTACCAATACACTTTTCTATTGACCCGTTTTAACTAAATATTCCCTGTACTCTCATTTCTATTAGAAAGTGCCGCTGACAAGGAGACTCTAGAGGTGAAGAATGGGGCTGCCAACAAGCGGAGGCGGGCGAGCTAGAACCGCAAGCGACTCCAGCAGACATAGACTTCATCAGTAGCCTCCCCGATGATATGTTGACAGCCATCATCTCCCTCCATCAAATCAAATGTGCGGGGCGAACAACCATCCTTTCCCGGCAGTGGCACCCCCTATGGAACTTCACCCCTCTCGACCTCATCGACACCCACGAGCTCTACCATCACTATCACAAAAGCTTGGATGCGTTCTCCAAGATCCTCGGCAGTCACCCTGGCCCAACCAGAGGCCTTAGAATGGTCAAGTTCCGTTCCAATGGCAGGGACCGAGCCAAGCTTGACGACTGGTTCGGATCCCCCGCCCTAGATCAGCTCGAGGAGCTCCCTTTTGATGATGGGCATATGCGCTCGCTGCCAACGTTCGTCCTCCGGCTCGCGCCCACGCTGCACGTCGCCAAGTTCAGGAATTGCCACCCCCCTCCCTTAATGATGCGCCCGCTCTTATTCTACCACAACTGAAGCACCTCGAGCTCGTCGCCATATGCCTCTCAAACGGTGACACGGAGCGCCTGCACTGTGGTTGTACTGCACTCGAGTACCTTCGTCTTCAGGCGATCAATGGGTTGAGTACATTCCACATCACCTCCATGACTCTCCGGACTATTTATGTGTGTTGATGGTTCGGCACAAATATATCACAAGATGTGTACCACGGTATGGTCATTGAGGACACACATGCACCTAAGAGATTACTTGTACTTGATCAAGTAGGTTCAACAAGAATCAATGTCATTTCTGCACCGAAATTGACAGTGCTGGGCTACTCGTCTGACAAATACTCTGAACTCGTTATTGGATCCACATCCGTTCAGGTACAACAGCAGCCTTCTACCTCTCCTTCTACAAATTAACATTATTTGTAATTTTGAAGAAGTTTGTTCGTCTATCATTCAGAAAATGATTCCGACAAGCCTGACCACGAAAGTGCGCATAGTGAAGGTCTTGGCACTAGAATATATCGGCCCCAACCTGGAGCAAGTTGTCACTTTCCTGAGATGCTTTCCATGCTTGGAGAAGCTATGTATCAAGGTGATGTTCCTTTGCTGTTAAATGATAACCATAAGGGAGTTCAATTTGTGACACCTTTTTCCAAGTTTACAATGACAATGTACTACGATTTCTGAAGGATTCTTTTGGAGGATTTCAGTACATACATGTCTCCATTTCCAAGTTTACAATGACAATGCTTGATCCATATGGTTACAATCCATATGCATTTCTCCTTTGGATTCACCTGTACTAGTTTTCTTAGGGAACTTTTCATCCACTCCAACATCTTGTGAAGATCGAAGATGGCATGTTAATGCCCATGTTAATCATGTCAGATCAAAGATGGCATGTTAGTGCATTTTACAAATCCTGCAAACCAAATAGGCCTGTAGTAGTGTTCAAAACTGCATCTAGGCACTAACATGTTTTCTTCTTTTGCAGATAAGATTAGGCCCAGTGGTGGATAATGTGATACAATATACCTCATCTCTCAGAAATTACTTTGAACTCCTACCGAGGGACCTTACCAGAGATTATATTCGCCAGGTTCTTTGTTGTCAGAGCAAGGGTGCTGAAGGTGATGAGGTTTGCCCTACATTTATTTCAGAAAAATGAATGGTTTGTTGATCAGCGCCGCGCCTGCAGCAGAATGGAATAGGCTCCAGAAATGCTGAAATTCATTTTGGAACTTTAGATGACAGAGTAATCGGAACTCATCGTGTCAACCCCATACATGACTTCTCAGTGGCTGACCCCTTTGCAAAAGTTGTGAGGTTTCGAAATCAGACTTAGAAGTGGTAATATTGGTTTGAACCTCTCTGATATCCATATTCAGGGGATCAATGCTAGCGTTTGCAGCTGATGAGCTGAATTTCGTTTCTAATATCAGTTTGAACCTTGTAATCTTCGAATTTGAGCCATATAACTCTGGAATTTGAACCTTCTAATATTTTGAGCCTTTGTGGTACAATCGTTGAAATGGCATTGTATGAGACTGATATATTGGTAGCACTATGTTGACCTTAATATGCAATGGTCTTAGATTCGATTTTATTAACCATTCTCGAATCTGTTTACCTTGTCGATCTCACAACACATGATCTGTATAGCTAACTCGACTGCGATCTTGGACATTATTGCACACAGTTGGTTTCTTCCATCGTGTGCCCTTGTAGAGCACGGAATTAATTATCGCACTCGAGTGTCCATCATCATCCTTGTGTGTAACTTTGACCTCATCACCCATGGGTAAACTTGTGACCGAAGGCATTCCACACACTTCATTTTTACAAAGCTTTTTGCCAATAAACGCCCATGATTTGTCCCTCTTCAAGCCGATGCATGACAAACCAAGCCGGCCAGGAAGCTTGCGCGGTAAACTGCGTGGTAGCGCGGGAATAGGCTCACCAACGATACATTTGGCTCCTCTTCAAGCCCACGCGTGGTCAAACTGCGGTGCGGTGTTGTCAAGTGTGCAGTGGAATCCTCACTGCGGTGTGGTGTTGTCAAGCGTGCACTGGAATCCTCCGCTATGAATGTCGTGACAAGACGTGACAATTACAGGCCGGCTGGCCCCCATTTATTACAGTGGCTATTTAACCCTTGTGTCTCTTCAACCTTTCGATCGCACCCCACCATTGCAAGAAGCACACCCACCACGACAAATTCTTAGAGAGTATCATGCGCGGCTCCAATGGCGCTCCGAGCGGCTGCCAATGACGAGCAGTAGTTCACCAAGCATGCCGTGGTGGACACCCACCGAAGGTTCACAGAGCTCTCGGTGGTGTACACCAACAACCCGGTCTGGGTGGAGCACTCCATCCACATCATGGAGTTGTTGGTTGCCGCCGAGAAGTACAAGGTGGTCGGGTTTGACCTCGAGCACACCCGCGCTCGTGTCGGGTCTCGTCCCAAGGTCGTCGTTGCCCAGATGTGCATGCGCCACCACGTCCTCGTCTACCACTACTGCCTGGCCACAAGGCCTTGTGAGCATTTCGCCAGGTTTGTCAATAGCCCCCACTACATGTTCGCTATGGTCGACATCACCAACGATGTCAAGGTGCTCAAGAATTTTGGCATCGCCTGCCAGAATCTTGTCGACATCCAGGGCCAATACAAGTTCTGGGGCAGCAAGGAGCATGGGAAGGACTCACTGGTTCACCTCGCCGAGGCCATCATCGACCCCTACTATAGAGACATGAAGGATTCCTGCAACAACGACAAGCGTGCCTGGCACTCGGCCTGGATGGAGAAACTCGACAAAGCTCACGTCATGTACCCGACCAAGGAGGCGTACACGTGCTACGACATGTACAGGCGGATCATTGACATGAGGAAGTGCCTCCTTCCCCTAAACGGCCAGGGATCCAGCCGGAAGCAGAGCAATGGCAAGCGTCGTCGCAACAAGAAGTAGATGATTAGATTCTCATTTCTCCTAGTTTAGTATGCATGTAATTGCTTACTTTGGTGTGTGAAAATGTTATCTATGTAGTCACATGTGTAATTGTATGCTTAATTTGGTTATGCAATGTTGTCTTTTTAAGTATATATGTTGATGCTCTGTAGACAGAGCAAATCACATCGCACACGGACTAAACAAGGGAACCCGTCGGTGATGATTTCATCAATCACTGACAATTGTATACCAACAATCGTTTGCTCACAACACACACGGCTTGTTAACAGGAATCGTCTGTGTTGTTATCGGTCTTCCCACACATTTCCGATTACAGACCTGTTTGCCATGTATCACACACATCTTGTTAAGTTGAACCGTTTCTCTTCTCTTGGCTCAACGCAAACAGTTCATCTGAGTGAACTACATGCCGTATATCGCACACACCTTCATCTGGCTGCCCGTTTCTGTTGTTCCGCCTCATCACAAACAGTTCATCTGAGTGAACCGTATGCTCTACATCGCACACGACTTCATATGGCAGTCCGTTTCTTTTGTTCCTCATCATCGCAAACAGTTAATTGAACTGAAATGTATGCCTTGAATCGCACATGCAACAAAAATCTGAACCATGTTTGATGCATCCGTCATCACAAACGTTTTGCACCTTTTTTGATGGTTTTTTACAACATCGTTTGTGATTATTGCATCGCACACAGTTTCGTCGAAGGGTCTCTGATCGTAGTGTCACGTTAGCAGCATCCTGCATTAGTGTTTGTTCCCCAAGATAAAAATTCTATATATCCTCCCGAACCTGTTGACCTCCGTATCATGGAGAAATCTCCTGTTTTCTTTTCTTGCTTTTTTCTGTCAGATCAAATCCATCATGGCCGCTTCAAGCTCCTCCAAGGACAAGTTCTTCGACAATGACATCAACCCATATCTGCGGGAGGTAATGCAGCACCCTCAAGCTATCCAGATGCGCGATGGGGTGCTGCACATCCGCGATGTGCAAGGGCCCAAGGGGACTGGATCCTTGTAGGCCAGGCTTGAAGCTATGGAGCAGGACATCTTCAGGTGCAAGGGGATGCTGGAACATTGACTTAATGCCAATCACCTCATGATCGCGGACTACACCCGTGATCTCAAGGTTGATGGCAAGTCCATAAAGGACATCATCTTCTCCCTCAACAAGCAAATCAACTTCCTCCATAGCCAGATCCACGACCTTCAAAGCCAAGTCTTTGAATATGAGGCAAGGTTTAAAGTTATGAGTTTGGCTGCCAGTTGTAGGATCCGGGAGACTCACTCCTCCTCTTATGATGGTGAGCCTCTACCATGGAAACCCGAGGACAAGAAACCTTCTACTTCATCACCACCACCTTCTTCTTCACCACCAAAAGAAAACTGAGTATCGGGTATGGGCACTCCCCTTGGCTTTCGCCAAGCTTCGGTGAGGTGCCCCGGTATCATATCATCTCCACTATCTTTTGCCTTTACTTTCTTAGTTTGATCCATGGTTATCTTTTGCTATTAGATGAATAGAAGTTTAGTTCGATCCTTTCTTTTCAAGAGTTTGCTTAGTGATCAATCTTTGTAATCGTGTGCGAGATATATAATAAATTTTAGTTTGAGTTTTGCCTTATTTACTTTCTTGTTGCAATAAAAAGAAAGGAAATAAAAGAAAAATATCATATGCTAATCTTATGGTAAGTGATGACATTACACAAGGAAAAGTATATGTAGAAATTTTATTGTAGGTTGACAAACATAGCATCGGTCAATGATGCAACTCATGAAAGAATTAATAACGGAAGAGAAGATTCACATATAAATATACTATCCTGGAAATCTTTTATGATTGTGAGCACCCATCAAAATATTATATGCCAAAATTGTTGACGTTGGATAAGGAAGACAACTTAATGATTTATGCTTGTTCATATTCACATAGAAGTTATATTGTCATAGATCCTTCAACATGTGGTGCTTGCCCTATCTTTGCTAGCCAAAAAATCCGCACTAAGTAGAGATACTACTTTTGCATCCAAAACCCTTAACCCAAATCTTGTTTGAGAGTCCACCATACCTACCTATGGATTGAGTAAGTTCCTTCAAGTAAGTTGTCATCGGTGCAAAAAGGGCAATAAAAATTGCTTTTAAAAGTGTGAGATCATTTACTGTAAGGGAAATTGAGCATTGTACGAACTTGTGATGGCGAAGAATAAAAGCGACAGACTGCATAATAAAGGTTGCCATCACAAGGGGCAATATAACGTGACGTTCTCTTGCACTAAGGGGTTGAGCATACAAATGAAAAGCGCATGGCAACCTCTGCTTCCCTCTGCGAAGGGGCTATCTTTTACTTTCATGTATTTACTTTCATGCAAGAGTCAAAGTTTTTCTCTCTATTCCTTTTATTTTTCTCCTTTGGCAAGCATCATGTGGTGAGGAAAGATCTAGGCACATATATCCAGTTGAATATGGGTAGCATGAGTTATTGTTGTTGACATCACCCTTGAGGTGAGTGTGTTCGGAGGCGAAACTATAAGCCCCTATCTTTCTATGTGTCCAGTCAAAATGTTTTGCTCATGTGTACATGGTGAGTGTTAGCAATCATAGAAGACTAAATGATTGTTGAGTATGTGGACTTGCCTAAAGGCTCCGATATGTGATCCTTCCTGAAAAGATGATGAATTGTAGTTACAAAGTTGACTGAGAACATAGTTTGTTGGTTTCCAATAGAGTTTATGCTTTATACTTCGATGTTGTGATGAATTGTCACTTGTTCATGAGAAGTCTATGATAAAAGTTCTGTGATAAAAGTATTATGTTAAAGTTTGTTGCTGTTATAATAAGTCACATGATGCTGCTATGTCCGAATTTTTGTTTTTATCGACACCTCTCTCTCTCTAAGCATGTGGACATGTTTTTCGATTTCGGTTTTCGCTTGAGGACAAGCGGGGTGTAAGCTTAGGGGAGTTGATACGTAAATTTTGCATCATGTTTTCCTACTGTTATTTATGTTGTTTAATTGTATAATAATGCTTTTTGGAGTAATTCTAATTCCGTTTCTCTCTTAATATGCAAGGTATGCACCAAGGGGGAGAATTCTGGCAGCTGGAAATCTGGACCTAAAAAAGCTACGTCAAGCTACCTATTCTACACAACTCCAAATGAGCTGAAACTTCCCGAGGATTTTTTACGGAATATTTAAGTATTATTGAAGTAAATAAGTACTAGAGGGGGGCCACCAGGTGGGCACAACCCACCTGGGTGCGCCAGGAGGCCCAGGCGCGCCCATGGTGAGTGTTGCCCTCCTCGGCCCACCTACGGTGCCCATCTTCTGGTATATAACTCATTTTGACCTAGAAAAAAATCAGAGGAGGACTTTCGGGATGAATCGCGCCGCCTCGAGGCGGAACTTGGGCAGGAGCACTTTTGCCCTTCGGCGGAGCGATTCCGCCGGGGGAACTTCCCTCCCGGAGGGGGAAATCATCGTCATCATCATCACCAACAACTCTCCCATCTTGGGGAGGGCTATCTTCATCAACATCTTCAACAACACCAACTCCTCTCAAACCCTAGTTCATCTCTTGTGTTCAATCTTTGTACCAAAACTATAGATTGGTGCTTGTGGGTGACTAGTAGTGTTGATTACATCTTGTAGTTAATTACTATATGGTTTATTTGGTGGAAGATTACATGTTCAGATCCATTATGCTATTTAATGCCCCTCTGATCTTGATCATGATTGTCATTTGTGAGTAGTTACTTTCATTCTTGAGGTCACGGGACAAATCATGTTGCAAGTAATCATGTGAACTTGATATGTGTTTGATATTTTGATGATATGTATGTTGTCATTCTCTTAGTGGTGTCATGTGAACGTAGACTACATGACACTTCAGCATATTTGGGCCTAAGGGAATGCATTGTGGAGTAGTTATTAGATGGTGGGTTGCGAGAGTGACAGAAGCTTAAACCCCAGTTTATGTGCTATTCCGTAAGGGACCGATTGGATCCAAAAGTTTAATGCTATGGTTAGAATTTATTCTTAATACTTTTCTCGTAGTTGTGGATGCTTGCGAGAGGGTTAATCATAAGTAGGACATTTGTTCAAGTAAGAACAGCACCTAAGCACCGGTCCACCCACATATCAAATTATCAAAGTATCGAACACGAATTAAGCCAACACGATGAAAGTGACTAGATGAAATTCCCGTGTACCCTCAAGAACACTTTGCTTACCATAAGAGACCGTTTTGGCATGTTCTTTTCCTCAAAAGGGTTGGACTACCTTGGTGCACTTTTGTTACTAGTATCATCACTTGCTCGTTACAAATTATCTTGCTATCAAACTACTCCGCTACTTACAATTTCAGCACTTGCAGACATTACCTTGCTGAAAACCACTTATCATTTCCTTCTCCTCCTCGTTGGGTTCGACACTCTTACTTATCAAAAAGGCTACAATTGACCCCATATACTTGTGAGTCATCATACATGCTTCCACTCCGCAATGGTGAGGCGTCGGTAATGAATCGGTATTCCCAGATATTTAATCGGGAATTGGCCATGTGTGCAACCAAGGTCAGCATAACCGGCCGCTACCTCAACGGCTTCTCCAAAGCAGAACAATACGCTTTTATGAAAGTTTATTTTGAGACCCGACATTTTCTCAAACACTGAAAGCAAGAGTTTCAGGTTTCGAGCCTTTTCTAGATCATGTTTCATAAAAATTGTGTCATTAGCGTATTGTAAAATAGAGAGGCCACCATCCACAAGGTGTGGCACTACTCCTGCAATCTGGTCGTCCTGCTTGGCGCACTCAATTAGAATAGTCAACATGTTAGCAACAGTATTAAATAACATTGGAGACATGGGTTCATCCTGCTGTAGTTCTTTTGTTGTTTGAGAGTAATGGCCTACATCATCATTGACTTTGATGATCACACTACCTCTAGTTACAAAATTGTGGATCCACTAGCGCCATTTGTCGTAGAAATTTTTCATCATTAGGGTCTATTGAAGGAAAGACCACTTGACCTTGTCACATGCTTTTTCAAAGTCAATTTTGAATACCACTCTATCGGTGTCAAAACCGGCAGATCTCAGGTAGGGGGTCCCAAGATGTGGATCTTGGATCAATGGAGAACAGGGGACGAAGGACATTATGTTTACCTAGGTTCGGGTACTCTCTAAGTGGTAAAACCCTATGTCTTGCTCGATTATATTGAAGTGTATAGGATGGTTACAGAGTCGATCTACCACGATATCAGATGAACTAAACCCCAAGCTAGTAGGATGATGGTTGTTGTTCTAGCCTCTATGGACTAAACACTCTGGTTTATATAAGCACTAGGAGTACTAGGGTTACACATGGTCGGTTACAACAAGGGAAATAAACATGCCAAATCTTCTATATTGACTTGCAGGACACACCAAGACTCCGAGGGTTTCCTATCCGGACACGGTCTCACCTTGTAGCTCGGTCCCGTAATAGTCATACCGTGGCCCACTTGTCCAGCCCATAAGAAATAGGTCGGCGGCCAGAGGACCCCCTAGTCTAGGACTCCCTCAGTAGCCCCCGAACTAGCCTCCAGCGCCGGTGTCTTGAAACTTCTGAATATGCAGTCTCCAGCTTGCGGGCGAGTTCCTCTCTCCCCATGTGTTCGGAATAATCTTCCTCAGTGGAATCTCCAAAAAACCATTTGATCATGCACTCAATTAAGTAGTATCCGGAATCCGGATTGTCGGTTGTACTTAGCCTCGAAAGCCAACCACTTCAAGTGTGAACAGTCCTTCACCTGACAACTTTCGACGAAGGGTCACGTCTGGTCATAAACATTGAACTGTTATGAGTACTCGATGTGCGGTTCGAGGCTACCCCTTCATAGGCACGTCTCATCAAGGTGGGGATCGTGGACCACTTTTTAGGGGATATGATCAATGATTTCGATCATCCCACTTGCACATAATGTTACGACTATATTGGGAAGTGGAGAGGCATGCAGCGCAGTTAAATGACCTTTGGTATTTCGACATCCTATAAAAGGGGAATGACCACCGCTATCAGCGTACTCCTTCTCCTTCCTCTCACCATCACTTTCCCAATCTTTGGAGCTCTAGCGCCCCATGACATTCTTCCAAAGAGAATCCCTTCAAGCCACCCCTCACTCCGGCAATAGCCGGATCTGGTGCCAAAGGCAAGTGTGAGGCCTCCACCGTCACCAATAATGACATTGAGGATCTGAAGCGCGCCGGCTACCTCTCGACCAACACTGCTCATCGGGCCCCAGGAGGGCCAGGTGATGTGTCTACTACACAACCTTCTTCTTGTAGACGTTGTTGGGCCTCCAAGTGCAGAGGTTTGTAGGACAGTAGCAAATTTCCCTCAAGTGGATGACCTAAGGTTTATCAATCCATGGGAGGCGTAGGATGAAGTTGGTCTCTCTCAAACAACCCTGCAACCAAATAGCAAAGAGTCTCTTGTGTCCCCAACACACCCAATACAATGGTAAATTGTATAGGTGCACTAGTTTGGCAAAGAGATGGTGATACAATTGCAATATGGATGGTAGATATAGGTTTTTGTAATCTGAAAATATAAAAACAGCAAGGTAGCAAGCGATAAAAGTGAGTGAAAATGGTATTGCAATGCTTCAAAACAAGGCCTAGGGCTCATACTTTCACTAGTGCAAGTTCTGTCAACAATAATAATATAATTGGATCATATAACTATCCCTCAACATGCAACAAAGAGTCACTCCAAAGTCACTAATAGCGGAGAACAAACGAAGAGATTATTGTAGGGTACAAAACCACCTCAAAGTTATTATTTCCTATCAATCCATTGGGCTATTCCTATAAGTGTCACAAACAGCCCTAGAGTTCGTAGTAAAGTAACATCTTAAGACACAAATCAACCAAAACCCTAATGTCACCTAGATACTCCAATGTCACCACAAGTATCCACGGGTATGATTATACGATATGCATCACACAATCTCAGATTCATCTATTCAAACCAACACAAAGATCTTCGTAGAGTGCCCCAAAGTTTCTACGGAAGAGTCAAGACGAAAACGTGTGCCAACCCCTATGAATAAGTTCACAAGGTCACGGAACCCACAAGTTGATCACCAAAATATACATCAAGTGGATCAATAGAATACCCCATTGTCACCTCGGGTATCCCACGCAAGACATACATCAAGTGTTCTCAAATCCTTAAAGATTCAATCTGATAAGATAACTTCAAAGGGAAAACTCAATCCATTACAAGAAGATAGAGGGGGATAAACATCATAAGATCCAACTATAATAGCAAAGCTCGCGGTACATCAAGATTGTGCCACATCAAGAACACGAGAGAGAGAGCGAGAGGGAGAGAGAGAGATCAAATAGATAGCTACTGGTACATACCCTCAGCCCCGAGGGTGAACTACTCCCTCCTCGTCATGGAGAGCGCCGGGATGATGAAGATGGCCACCGGTGATAGATCCCCCCTTTGGCAGGGTGCCGGAACAGGGTCCCGATTGGTTTTTGGTGGCTACAGAGGCTTGCGGCGGCGGAACTCCCGATCTAGGTTTCTTTTCAGGGGTTTCTGTATTTATAGGAATTTTTGGTGTCAGTCTCACGTTAGGGGGGTCTCCGAGTCATCCACAATATAGGGGGCGCGCCCAGGGGGTAGCGCGCACCCTTCACCCTCGTGGTTGGCTCACGACTCTTCTGGCCCAACTCTTTTGCTTCGGGGGCTTCTTCTCGTCCATAAAAAATTTCCGTAAATTGGCAGGTCAATTAGACTCCGTTTGGTATTCCTTTTCTGTAAAACTCAAAAACAAGGAAAAACAGAAACTGGCACTAGGCTCTAGGTTAATAGGTTAGTCCCAACAATAATATAAAATAGCATATAAATTCCTATTAAATATCCAAAATAGATAATATAATAGCATGGAACAATCAAAAATTATAGATACGTTGGAGACGTATCACCAGGCTGTCCCCATGCCTCGACCAGGGGAGAGGGTGGTGTTAGTCCCTCACTTCATCCGGGGGCTGGGCTTCCCGCTCCACCCCTTCGTCATGGGGCTGATGTTCTTCCACGGGCTAGATTTCCACGATCTAGCCCCGAACTCCTTCCTCCACATATCGGCCTTCATCGCCATCTGTGAAGCCTTCTTGCGAGTCTAGCCGCACTTTGGTTTGCGGTTGAAGGTATTCAACGCCAAGCCGAAGATAGTCACAGGCTAGCAGGCGGACTGTGGCAGGGTGATGATCAGCAAGCTCGCCCGAGTCGAGTGGCCGGAGGACACGTTCATTGATACTGTCAAAGTTTTGCAGAAGGAGTGGTTCTATATCACAGAACCACGGGATGCGGCCTGGCCGACGACTCCCGAATTCAGATCCAGACCCCCGGCGAGGCTAACCTCGTGGAACAAAAAGGGTCTTGACTAGGGATCCACTACGGAGGTGGAGGCGTTGTTGAAGCGAGTCTCCAACATGATAAATGCGGGCGCCAAGCTGACCAACATGGTTCAGGTGATGCTTTGTCACCGCCTCCTCTCGTGCCAACAAAGGGCCACCCAATGTGGTCTTACAAGTTCACGAATCCGGCCACCATACAATACTTCTACGGCACCACCCATGACAAACTATGGAAGGTGTTGTTCAAGCCTCAAAAGACGTGGCCGACCAAGGAGGAAGACATCAACCTCTATGCCGAACACCCCCCAAAGGAGGTAACAAAGTTCTTATCCATTATAAGTTTGGATGTTAGCATTCCAAGAGATTTATCCTCCATTCTTTTACTTCTGCAGGGTTGGCTCAAGAAGGCCAAGAAGAGATCGGCAGTCCGGCTCCGCTGCCTGAAGACCCCCAGTCAGCTTTGCTGGAGGAAATGCTGACTGTGGTGTCGTATAAGGCACTTGAGAAGAAGGAAAAGAAGAAAAAGAAAGATGTGTCAGAGGCCAGGGAAGGCTTCCGCCCAAGGGGACGACCGGATAATAAGTCCGAAAACACCCATGCCCCTCCGCTCAAGAGGGGGAGCAGGAAGAGGACGAGGAGGAGAGTGACTCCTCCCTTTCCAAGAAGAGGGCAGCATCTAACGAAACAGTGCAGGACCAAGCTGGTCCTACCTAATGACAACTCAGATTCTGATGAGGAGTCTGTAGCATCCAAGGTGGTTTCGGAGAGGAACCCCAGGGTCAAGCCCCCTGACGAGAGGTATGGTGATGTAGGGTGGAACCCTAGATGCCCGATCTTTCATGATTGGAGGGGATCCTGCGAAGAACACGAAGAACACGTGGAGAAATCACGAGGGGAAACATGAGAGAGTCACTCAACCAACAAGATATGGTCACACATGTGGTAGATCCTCGAAACACAAAGAGATACACGATTCAAATCCAACAAAGGACGATACAAGTAGCAAGTTCTTCTCCGTGAGGAGGTCTTGAATTCGCAAGGGGATCTTCCCATGAGGGGTCTTGAATCCGGTGTGGATCTTCTCCGAAGAGGCCGCGGTCTCTCTCGATGGAGTAAAACCACAAGGACGGATGAGCAAAGCTCTATCTCAGATGAGCTAAACCAATGCTAACCCTAACTAGGAGGAGGAGGGGGGCTATATATAGTGCTAGTACAAGTTGGGACGAGTTGGAGGGGTACATGGGCCCTTGGCTCGTTCACTGTGCGCAGATAGGCGCTGGATGTCCGGGCTGGGGGCCGGATGTCCGGCGGCTCATGAGGGGCCGGATGTCCGGGCCTCGGGTCGGATTTCCGGGCTGGAGTTGCTCGATTCTTTTGCTCCCTAGATAGCATGTGCCGGATTTCCGGGCAGGCGCCGGATGTCCGGCCCGTCATGGGGTGCCAGATGTCCAGGGGTCGGCCGGATGTCCGGCCGCTGAGAGTTGCCTGGCGTCCGCTGGGCTGCTGATGTTGCTGTAGTCTCTAGGGGCCAGATGTTCGGGTCCTAGGAGCCTTCTCCGCTGCCTTTTGTTGTGCTCCTTCATCCATGTACTTGGGGACTTATCCGTGATCCCGAGCATCTCTAAGAGGGTCTTCTTAGTCCCTAAGCACATGTAGTGTCTTTGCATGAGGTAGCAACCATGTATCGCACGAAAGGAAAGAGGAGGCGTTTAGGAGCGGGTTCACCTTGTGTCCAATGGCGTATAGTCGAGGTCTCATCTTATGTATTCTTGGGTCATGGGGAGTGGTCGAACTGAACATCAAGATGATCGTAGGACGCTCTGCACCATATGGACTCTAGTATTCTCTAGGTGTTTGTTTCATTAATCTTTCATTGATAACACATGTGCATCTAATATGATAGCCCACCACGTGCCCACCCCACTGACCAAACTTAGAGGGGAATTCTTCGCCAGCCGAATTGGCAGAGAGTGGTTCTGCATCGTGCTCTATGCCTCCCCCGGTCATCGGGGAGACCGGGGAGGTGCTGTCCTGAAGGACCCCTCCCGTACCAGACATGGGAGGTGGTGGTGACGAGCTCATGGCCGAGGCTAACACCTCAGCTGCCGAAGACCAGGAGGATGGATCCTCCTGGTGAACAAAGAGGGAGAGCTCGGCCAGTCCGAGCCCTCCTCGAAGACAATTCCCGAGCCCCCAAGGCCCTAGGAGGAGTCAATTCCATCCTCTACCGAGGGGGGAGCCGGGGCCCCGCCGCCGACGCCGAACACCAATGATCGGGCTGCGACAGGGTGGTCGGATGTGATGGAGGAGGTGGTGAACAACTCCTGCCTCATCACAGAACACCGCACCCTGATGGGCATGGTTTTAGAGAGTATTCAGCCCGTTAACAGCGGACTGAAGGAAGCCTTTGGTGGCCTCCTAACGGGCTTCGAGGTAAACCATGTAATATTCTTTCCATAGAGTGGATTTGGCTAACAAAGATTGAACAATCCTTGAATACATCAGCCCTCGAGACTCCGTTAGGATTGATAATCCTGACGGAGAATTGAAAATCATTGAATCAAGAGTTTAAATGATGTGATTCTTTTGTTATTGCAGGCCTCATCCTTGGCAGTGACTGCTAATGCCGCGGTGCTGGATGAGATGAATCGGTAGCTCAAGAGCTCCGATGAGGACCTCGACTTTGTCAACAGGCAGTTCGATGAAGCACAAGGTTAGCTCGTTTGAGATTTTACATCTCTCAATGCGAGCAAAGTGTTTGGTATTATTCCTAAGCAGGAGATGCTTAATTATGTTTGCATCTATCGCGCAGAGGTCGAGGGCCTCAAAGCTGAGTTGAATAAGGCCAAGGAGTAAGCGGCCGAACAGAAGGCGGCGGCCGAGAAAGCGGCCGCTGAACTCAAGACGGTGAAAACCGTGAGTAGGAAGCATGAGGCTCGAGTGGCCGAAGTGCAGTAGGAGATCAAGGATGCCATCACTAAATGTGAGGACCTTGAGAAGAAGAACAAAGATCAGTCCTTCGATCTATCCAAGGTGAAGCAGGGTTCCAGGAGGCGAGGACGGAGGTGCGGGGCGCCCGAGAAGAGCTCAACCAAGTGAAGCAAATTGCTGATGGTAAGCCATATTTACTGCAGAGTGTCTTTGGCAGGAGCAGATTTGTGTTGCTCACACGGGTCTGGCATTCTTGAGGCGTGTTTGCGAAGCTCCCGAGGAGTGTGGCGGATGCGGTGGGGCACTGTGCAGCTCGGGGGGGAGGGTGACACCAAACACAAGCTGTTCTGGGCGCAGTTCCAGGCGCCCGAACACCCTGCCCTCCTGAGCAACCAGATGAAGCAACTGATGGAGCTGCATCGGATGGCTGAGCCAGCCATGAAGGACCTCTATGTCCGATTGTGTCCCGCAGAGCCAATTCCGAGCAGTTACTTCGCCCTGATGCAGAAGTTGTGCGACGTGCCCTCCTGGGTTGATGCTATAAAGCACTCTGCATGCATCGAAGGAGCTCGGATGGCCTTCGTGAAGACCATGGTGCACTGGCCAAAGATCAATCAAGTGGAGATGGGCACTGGTCCCCTCCCTATTGGAAAGGAGCACCCTCATCCCGAGCAGTATTTCCCCATTGTTATGGATGGTGCTCGGGCGATAGAGGACCAGTGTCCCAAAGATGTAATCCTTGACTAAAACATCATGTATTAAATGACAATCAGACCATTTGCTTTATAATGCGGCCCTTTGTATGGTTTATCAGACGTGAATCTATGTTGATTTTATTTTGACTCCCATGCGACCGTTTTGAATCTGAAAGTTACCAGTCGTGGGCTTCAGCCCCATGTAGATACTACAAGGGGTGTTTCGTCCCCGCACTGTTACCCTTAGCCGACGTCTGGGTGCCTGGAGGCGGTAGTGCGTGAGAGAAACTAGGCAATCGGACTATGATGTTTTATTACCTTCACTTGGCCATAGGAGCTTGATTGTGGGGCTAGTGACTAGCCCCCGGTGTTTTGTGATGTTTGAGGAATTTGAGGGATATGTCTTTTTATCACATGGTTTGTGCAAAGACAAACCCTTCGTATAACACGGGGTAATCGCTATCGATTTTTAATTTAACACTTGTAGTCGGATCGCTGACCAATTCTCGCCTATTATGATAGTCAGTTTTCAGCTTTCTCCACTGAGGTACTTGCATAGGCTAGTCAGAAGTACAATCGCAGTGGTTCTCCCTTTACCTTCTTAGCCGAACATGTGGAACGTAAGAAGGTAAACGCAGGAGCCAGGCAACCCAACTATTGACCCAAGATGTAATTCGGAATTGATTCATATAGTGCAATATCTGAGACGCCGAACACGTAAAGAAAGAGTAGTGTGGGACTTCATACGTGGGGCGGTTAGTAAAACCAAGCCTTCGGTCTATTAGCTGATTGTATTGTAGAAAAAATGTGTGCCAAACTTGTCGAAGAGCGAAAAAAAGAAAAAAAAAGGTGATATAAATGACTATCCAAATACTGTAAAAGGTGGTCTTTATTTCCACTGAGCTCGGGACATCTATCCAGACAATTTGAACTGGCAAGGCATCTGTTACAGGTACTTTATATAAAGAGGGACATTTTTTTCAAGATGGAAGGTTTACACAGGGCCTTGATGCGTGGGTTGAAGCCTCTACTGTGCCCTGCTGCATGTCTGCGCCTTTGCTTCTGCTGGGAGGGAAGAACTCCGTGGAGAGGGATGGGAAATCGACTCACAGGTCCTTGACTAGGAGCCTTGAGAGGTCGCCACGCTGTTCTAGCTTAATGTCGGATAGGTCCTAAATGGTACTTGTTGTCGTCCAAAGACGTGTGACCACGGTTCGGTTAAGCCGAACACTTGGCGTTTTGGTTTAGTTTAGGCCCCACGGTAGCCCATGGTATCTTAAGCGCAAAATTGTCCTGGCAAGGCACGTAGTGCGCGACTGGGGTGGGCATACCGTGGGGGGTGTATCCCTATTGGCGTCCAATGTAGGGAGGCTCCCTGAAAGAGGACAGATGATGCGGAGCATCCCACGCTCATCCCCATGTACACTCCGACTACTCTCCAAACCCCAAGAGGACCTATGACGAGACCTCGAACATACGCCATTGGACACAAGGTGAACTCGCTCCTCTCCGAACCTTCACTTCCCACATGTGAGACATGGTTACTACCTCATATATATGTGCTATGCATGACCAGGAACAAGGAGGAAGACCATGGACAAGACGGCGAGGACACCAAGTACAAGGACCAAGAGAAAAGCTGCCCGAAGCTACAGCGGCCGGACGTCCGACCAGGACCGGACGTCCGATGACTCCCAGGCTCCGGATGACCGGGCCCCTCCGGACGATCGTGCCAGCGACCACCGAACCGAATCTACGAACATCCGAAGAAATCCGGACATCCGGGACCCCGCGAGCCTCTGGACGACCGGCCCCCTCCGGACGTCCGACCGAAGCGCACCCGAGCCGAATCTACGGAAGTCCGAAGAGCACCGAACGTCCGGACCTTCCCGAGCCTCCGGACGACCGGAACCCTCCGGACGTCCGACGCTTGTCTGCGCACAATGTGTTGGGCCGCAGCCCATGTACCCCTTCACTTACCCCTTCGTGGCCCTAGACTATATATACTCCTCCACCTCCTCCTAGTTAGCTTTAGCGTTGATTTAGCTCAAGTTAGAGATAGAGCTTCGCTCATCCACCGGATCTCCTCCTCGTGAGAGACCGCGGCCTCCTCGGAGAAGATCCTATCGGATTCAAGACCCCCTCGTGGGAAGATCCCCTCGTGGATTTCAAGGCCTCCTCACGGAGAAGAACGGTTCCTTTGTATCCTTACCTTTGTTGATTGTGGATCATATGTATCTCTTTGTGTTCGGTGACCTAGCACTTGTGTGATTGATCTCTTGTTGGTTGAGTGTTTCTCTCGTTCCTCCCCGTGTTTTCCTCGGGTTCTTCCGCATGTTCTTTGTGATTCCCCGTAGGATCCACTCCAAACGTGAAAGATCGTCCACATAGGGTTCCACCCTACATCAACAGGGCTCGAGCCCGTTTACCTGCTTATCGGGCCTTGATGGCGAGCTGGTACTTTGGCCCTTCGACGCCGGTTTGGTCTTCAGCTACCAACGCTGCGGTGTGTTCCATGGTCCAAAGTGAGCGCTCTGTATTGACGTTGAACGTGATGACGCCCTTGGGTCCGGGCATTTTTAATTTGAGGTATGCGTAATGGGGTACAATGTTGAAGCAAGCAAACATTGTTCGTCCAAAGAGGGCATGGTAGCCGTTGCAAAAGGGAACAATGTCGACGATCAAGTCTTCGCTGCGGAAGTTGTCCGGCGAGCCGAATACTACTTCTAGAGTCAGGGTACCCGAGCAGAGGGCCTCTACACCTGGGATTACCCCTTTGAAGGTAGTGTTACTGGGTTTGATCCTTGATGGGTCAATGCCCATTTTCCTCACTGTATCTGCGTAGATCAGATTGAGGCTACTGCCTCCATCCATGAGGACTCTCGTGAGGTGATACCCATTGATAATGGGGTCGAGAACCAGGTCTGTCAAGCTATCATGATGGATACTGGTTGGATGGTCTCTGCTTTCGAGGGTGATCGTACATGCCGACCATTGGTTAAATTTCGGGGCTACAGGCTCAACGGCTTAGACATCCCGAAGTGCGTTTCCTCTCCTTTTTGGGTATATGGGTGGCGTAGATCATATTCACCGTCTTTACCTTAGGAGGGAATTGTTTTTAGCCTCCATTGTTCTGCCTGTGAGGTTCCTCGTCTTCCTCACTGTGGGGCTTTTACCTGAATCTTCAGCCATGAGCTTGCCGTCCTATTTTATTACCCAACAATTACGATTGGTATGGTTGGCGGGCTTGTCAGAGGTGTAGTGGATCTGGCAGGGCCTGTCTAGGATTGTGTCCAACTTGGTGGGTACATCCTGGTTGCCTTTAGAGGGCTTTTTCTGTGCTCCTGATTTGGGGTTGCGGAATCCGGCGTTCAATACCGTATCTTCAGCTTCACCGTCGTTGTGACGACACTTATTTCTATTGCGTCTTGGTTTCCCGTTTCCATATCAGACTTCCGAGGTGCCGGGGTCTTCTGGGTTGGTGCTTCTATGAGCCAACCAACTATCTTCTCCCGCGCAAAAGCAGTTCATTAAGGAGGTAAGCGCTGACATCATCTTTGGTTTATCCCGACTGAGCTGGCTTGCTAGCCATTTGTCCCGGATACTGTGCCGAAATGCAGCTATAGCTTCTATGTCCGGACAGTCGACGATCTGGTTCTTCTTGGTCAAAAACCGATTCCAAAATTGCCGGGTTGACTCTTCGGGTGTTGGACCACGTGGCTAAGGTCATCGGCGTCCGGAGGTCGGACATAGGTCCCTTGAAAGTTAGCTCGGAAAGCATCCTCGAGCTCTTCCCAACTCCCTATGGAGTCTTTAGGGAGGCTGTTCAACCAATGCCTGGCCAGTCCCCTGAGTTTTAATGGCAAATATTTTATGGCGTGGAGGTCATCGCCTCGAGCCATATGAATGTGGAGAAGAAAGTCTTCGATCTACACGGCCGGGTCTGTAGTCCCGTTGTACTAATCAATGTTTACGGGTTTAAACCCTTCAGGGAACTGATGTCTCAGCACTTCGTCCGTGAAGCACATCGGGTGTGCGGTGCCCCTAACCCGGGCTACATTGTGTCGTAGATCGGCGGCTGTGCCGGACCGGTGCTGCTCCCGAATTCCATCATTTCGGTCATGCCATGCTTGTTATTCGTCCCGTCTATCGTGACGGTATGCTCTAGATCCGTAAATGGACCTTGTCTGGCATGTTCTAGCTTCCAGGTCATGCCGTAAGTCATATTCATATTTTGACTCCTTCCCTCTTCGGCGAGGGGGGGGGGGCGGTTGGTGTCCGGCCTTTCCAGCTGGCCTACTCCGTCCTCGAAGGGGGCGGTCTGGTTGATCTACCTGAGTATATCTTGGAGGTGCGGGTTCAAGGGCTTCTTCGTCAAATTGCGGTAGCACTTTTCGCTTTGGATAGCTTTTGGTTTGCCGCTCATAGCCGAACCCCTCTTCGGCCTCTAAGACCTTTGTCCATCTATCATTGAGGGTGTCTTGTTCGGCTTTAATTTTTTGCTGCTTCTTCTTCAGGCTCCGCGTGGTGGCAATAAATTGTCGTTTGAACCGCTCTTGGTCCAGTGGATCCTCGGGGACAATGAAGTGCTTGTCTCCGAGGCTAACCTCCTCCTCAGAGAGGGGAAAGTAATTACTATCCTTGGAGTCGTTAGGTGCTACCTCTTGAGCATGCGTTGGTTTTTCCCTTGAAGAGGAAAGGGTGATGCAGCAAAGTAGCGTAAGTATTTCCCTCAGTTTTTGAGAAACAAGGTATCAATCCAGTAGGAGGCTCCTCAAAAGTCCCATGCACCTACACAAACAAACAAGAACCTCACAACCAACACGATAAAGGGGTTGTCAATCCCTTCACGGTAACTTGCAAAAGTGAGATCTGATAGAGATAATAAGATAAGATAAATATTTTTGGTATTTTTATGATATAGATTGGAAAGTAAAAGATGCAAATAAAAGTAGATGGAAAACTTATATGATAAAAGATAGACCCGGGGGCCATAGGTTTCACTAGTGGATTCTATCAAGATAGCATAAGTATTTCGGTGGGTGAACAAATTACTGTCGGGCAATTGATAGAAAAGTGCATAGTTATGAGAATACCTAGGCACAATCATGTATATAGGCATCACGTCCGTGACAAGTAGATCGAAACAATTCTACATCTACTACTATTACTCCACACATCGACCGACTCCTGCCTGCATCTAGAGTATTAAGTTCATGAAGAACAGAGTAACGCATTAAGAAAGATGACATGATGTAGAGGGATAAACTCAAGCAATATGATATAAACCCCATATTTTTATCCTCGATGGCAACAATACAATACATGTCTTATTGCCCCTACTGTCACTGGGAAAGGACACCGCAAGATTGAACCCAAAGTTAAGCACTTCCCCCATTGCAAGAAAGATCAATCTAGTAGGCCAAACCAAACTGATAATTTGAAGAGACTTGGAAAAATAACAAATCATACATAAAAGAATTCAGAGGAGATTCAAATATTTCTCATAGATAAACTTGATCATAAACCCACAATTCATCGTATCTCGACAAACACACCGCAAAAAGAGTTACATCGAATAGATCTCCAAGAAGATCGAGGAGAACTTTGTATTGAGATTCAACGAGAGAGAATAAGCCATCTAGCTAATAACTATGGACCGGAAGGTCTGTGGTAAACTACTCACAACTCATCAGAGAGGCCTTGGAGATGATGTAGAGGCCCTCTATGGTCGATTCCCCCTCCGGTGGAGCGCCGGCGAAGGCTCCAAGATGGGATCTAGCGGATACAGAAGGTTGCAGCGGTGGAATTAGGTTTTCGTGGTGCTCTTGGATTTTTTCAGGGTACGGGAGTATATATAGGCGAAGGAAGTACGTTGGTGGAGCAACGAGGGGCCCATGAGGGTGGGGGGCGCGTCGGGCACCCTTGTGGCCGCCTCGTTTGTTGCTTGACGTCCACTCCAAGTCTCTTGGTTTGCATTTGTTCCAAAAAGATCGCTCCCGAAGGTTTCATCCCGTTTGGACTCCGTTTGATATTCCTTTTCTTCGAAACACTGAAATAGGCCAAAAAAACAATTCGGGCTGGGCCTCCGGTTAGTAGGTTAGTCCCAAAAATGATATAAAAGTGTAATGTAAAGCCCATAAACATCCAAAACAGGTAATATAATAGCATGAAACAATCAAAAAATATAGATACGTTGGAGACGTATCATGCATCCCCAAGCTTAATTCCTGCTCGTCCTCGAGTAGGTAAATGATAAAAAAATTAGATTTTTTGATGTGGAATGCTACCTAGCATAATCCTTAATGTAATTTTCTTTATTGTGGCATGAATCTTCAGATCCAAATGATTCAAAATAAAAGTTCATATTGACATAAGAAATAGTAATATTTCAAGCATACTAATCAAAGCAATCATGTCTTCTCAAAATAGCATGGCTAAAGAAAGTTCATCCCTACAAAATCATATGGTTTGGTCATGCTCCATTTTTGTCACACAAGAATGCTCTCATCTTGCACACCCCCGATGATAAGCCAAGAAATTGTTTCATACTTTAGCAATCTCAAACTTTTTTCAACTTTCACGCAATACATTAGCGTGAGCGATGGATATAGCACTATGGGTGGAATAGAATATGATGATGGAGGTTGTGTGGAGAAGACAAAAAAAGGAGAAAGTTTCACATTGACGAGGATAATCAACGGGCTATGGAGATGCCCATCAATTGATGTCAACATGAGGAGTAAGGATTGTCATGCAACGGATGCACTAAAGCTATAAATATATGAAAGCTCAACAAAAGAAACTAAGTGGGTGTGCATCCAACTTGCTTGCTCACGAAGACCTAGGGCATTTTGAGGAAGCCCATCGTTGGAATATACAAGCCAAGTTTTATAATGAAAAATTCCCACTGGTATATGAAAGTGACAACAAATGAGACTCTCTATATGAAGAACATGGTGCTACTTTGAAGCACAAGTGTGGAAAAAGATAGTAACATTGTCCCCTTTTTTCTTTTTTCTTTTTTTTTCTTTTTTCTTTTTTCTTTTTTTCTCTTTTGAGGGTCTTTCTTTTTTATTTTGGCCTTTCTCTTTTTTTCCTTGGCCTTTCTTTTTTTCTTTTTGGCCTTTTTTATAAGGGACAATGCTCTAATAATGATGATCATCACACTTCTATTAACACTACAAAAAAGACACATCCGTGACATTTTGGGCCGAACGAAAAAAAATTCCGTCATACATATGACACTTCTATGATGATAATTGTGACAAACTCGGTATCATCATAGATGTGGTGGGCTCCTACTTCTATGACAAAAAATCATGACAGAAAATGGGCTTTTCGTCCTGGGCGGGCCGGAGACGCAGCTGCATGACATTCTTTGGGCCGTCCATGACGGAAAAAACCATGGTAGAAGTGAGGGGGAGGAAAATTTCGGGGAGTTGCCAGTTATGGTGGGAGGTCGGGGGCCGAGCGATGCGTGTTTCTCTCGTACATGTACGCGCATGTGTGCGAGACGTTGGCTCTAATTGAACCCGAGCGAGGCATTGGGCTCTAACTGAACCCGAGCGATTGCACTGCAGGCTACGCGTTACTGAACCCGAGCGATTGCACTGCAGGCTACGCGTTACTGAACCCGAGCGATCGATCGATGGCTGTTAACTAAACCCAATCGAGCGATTCCTTCGCTACTGCTGCTAACTGAAGCCGGTCGATTGGATGAACAGTGAGTGTTGCGGGGGGTGGATGAACAGTGAGAGGTGGCGTTGCCTCTGGATGAACAGGACCCCATGGTGTGGAGGGCTGGATGAACAGTAGATGGTAGAGGGGTGGCCGTGGAGGGGTGGTTGAACAGTCCCCCGTGGTGTGGAGGGATGGATGAACAGTAGACGGTGGAGGGGTGGTTGAACAGTAGCCAGTGGAGTAGCGGGCGGTGGAGGCTGGATGAACAGGAGCCCGTGGAGGCTGGATGAGGTCGACGGTAGCCCGTGGAGGCTGGAGGAGGTCGATGGTGGAGATGAACAGTGTCCCGTGGAGTCCCGTTTTGCGGTACGCCACACCCCTCCCGATGAACAGGACCCCCGTTTCGACCGTAGCGCTCCAACACAAGTCTGTTTTGTCCGTTTTGCGGTACGCCACACCCCTCCCGATCAACAGGACCCCCGTTTCGACTGTAGTGCTACAACACAAATCCGTTTCATCCGTTTTGCGGTACGCCACACCCCTCCCGATCAACAGGACCCCCGTTTCGACCGTAGGATGTCCGTTTCGTCCGTTTTGCGGTACGCCACACCCCTCCCGATCAACAGGACCCCGTTTCGACCGTAGAGGTCCGTTTCCTCCGTTTTGCGGTACGCCAGGCCTTGTTTCCATCGCCTGTTCCGTGCAAGCCCTCCCGATGAACACGATGACGCATTCTGTTCTGACCCAGCTGGTTGGCTCCCACGTGTTCCGTTGCCTTTCGATGAACACGACGCATTTCGTTGCCTCCCCATGAACACGATGCATTCTGTTGCCTTCCCATGAACACAACGCATTCCGTTGCCTCCCCATGAACACGACGATGACGATGTTTCCCTGTTCCAACCCAGCCATGTATGTATGCGCGAGTAGGCGTTCGAGACCCTGCCCGTATGTACGTACGTGGCCGTATTTTCTTTTTTGCACCCTGGCCGCTGTATGTACGTGTACATGCTACGTGCGCGCCTCTACTACGACACGTTACGCGCATCTACTACGAAACGTGTGCGCCTCTACATCGACCAGTATGTATGTACACGTTCGCGACCAGAATGACAACGGTACGTATGCTTTGACCAGGTGGGTCCCGACTGTCAGGCACTTCCTTGCCTGCGAAGATGTAGCTTGTGGGCCCAGCAGTCAGGGGGGCGAATCGTTTTGGGTTCTTTTTTGCCCGGACACACTTCCTTGCGTGCGAAGATGTAGCTGGTGGGTCCCAGCAGTCAGGGAGGCGAATCGCTTTTTTTTGGCCCGGACACACTTCCTTGCGTGCGAAGGTGTAGCTGGTGGGTCCCAGCAGTCAGGAGGGAAACATTTTTTTCACGAAATACGGTGGCCCGTCCGGTGGGTCCCTGCTGTCAGGTGGAGGAATCATTATTTTCTGCGTAATAAGGAGGAACTTCCTTGCTGCGGTCGTGGACCCAGCTGTCAACCTCTCCACGTACAGTCCACGTCCGATGGAAGTCGTTCCTTGACCATGTTGACCACGCCGCGCCAAGAGCATCATGGCAGTGGACGACGGCGAGGCCTAGGAAGGGGACGACGCGGAGCCGGTGAAGACGCGGCAGTAGATGCCCACGCGGAGAGGAGTATGAAGGTTCACTCGTTCGGCTGCGGTGTGAGGCTGTCGTCGCCGCAGGGCCTGGCCAGCGGTGGGAATAGTAGGGGGCGGTGAGGCCTCCGCGGCAGCACAGCCGGCCACGTGAGGCAGGAGCAGGCGGCACGACCGGCGCTGCTTTGGGCGGCTGGAGCAAGAAGACAAGAGGGTGAAGAAGCACTACAGTCGTTGGATGGACATCGTACGGTCACTGGACCTAGAATCGTTCATATTGACTAAGTTGACAAAGCCCTCCGTCCCCGTTAACTTAGTAGGCCCACAAGTCAGCCTCCCACCAAGGTGGGTCCCAGCTAGCAGGGGGAGTATTCATTTTTTTGTGCATAATAAAGAGGCACTTTCGATGGGTCCGAGCTGACAGCGGGGGGAACATTTTTTTCGTGAAATACGGTGGCCCGTCTGGTGGGTCCCAGCTGTCAGGGGGAAACGTTTTTTCGCGAAATAAGGTGGCCCGTCCGGTGGGTCCCTGCTGTCAGTTGGAGGAATAATTATTTTGCGCGTAATAAGGAGGCACTTCCTTGCGGCCGCCGTGGACCCAGCTGTCAGCCTCTCCACATACAGTACTCTTCCGATGGAAGTCAATCGTTAACCACGTTGACCACGCCGCGCCGAGAGCACCAGGGCGGTGGACGATGGCGAGGCCTAGGAAGGGGACGACACGGAGCCTAGGAAGACGCAGCAGTGGAAGCCCGCGTGGAGAGGAGTACGAGGGTTCACTGGTTCGGCTGCAGTGTGAGGCTACCGTCGCCGTAGAATAATTGGGGGTGTGGGTGAGTGGAGGGATGGCCTGGCCAGCGGTGGGAGTAGTATGGGGGCGGTGAGGCCTCCGCGGCAGCACAGTCGGCCACGGGAGGTAGGAGCAGGCGGCACGACCGGCGCTGCTTTGAGCGGCTGGACCAAGAAGACCAGAGGTTGAAGAAGCACTACGGCCGTTGGATGGACATCGTACGGTCACTGAAGCTAGAATCGTTTATATTGACTAAGTTGACAAAGCCCTTGGTACGCTCCAACTTAGTAGGCCCACAGGTCAGCCTCTGAAACGGTGCGCCCCAGATGTCAGGGGGAGGAATCATTTTTTGGGCGGCCGAAGCTAAGAATATCCGAGTTTGAAGAAGAAGCACGACATCCGTTGGATAGACATCCAACGGCCACTGCTGCTAGAACCGTGTGTTGACTATAATAAGTTGACAAAGCCTTGCATACGCGTCAACTAATTTTTTTAGGGGACGCGTCACTTAGTAGGCCGACAAGTGTGTGGCAGAGAACTTATAGCCCATTTGCGTTTTGTAAGAATGTATGGCCCATTTTTGAATTCTAATGGAATTTACAACAGCCCATTTACAGTTTGTTAAAAGTACAGCCCATTTTCTAGCTAGGACAATGATTAATAATTTCAACCAACCGTTGAAGACAGAATTCAATAAAATTTCCCACATTTTGATGGGATCCGAAATATTTTTATCCCAAAATTTCTAGTCAGATTAAATATAAATTTATATTACGAAAAAATCCAACGAAACATTGCACGCGCAACAATGAAAATTTAAGATTTTCAAAATCCATAAATAATATTTTATAAACTAATTTCGTGTTTGGTGCATTTTTTAATAGTTACTGCCGAGTTTTTATAATTACATCCCATTTATTATTTTTAAAGCCCATTTTCCTGTTAAGCCTAATGCATCCCTCCTAGGAAAGATTTGGAGCCCAGCGAGGCGGAGAATAACAAGTGGACCTTGCCTGGGTATTCCTCAAAAAGACGTATAGCTGGGCCCATTTTCATGTTGAAAAAATTAGTATCTGGCCTGGGCTAGACGGGCCACAACCCACCCAGTTAATACCCTGCTCTCCTCTGAGCAACAACGAAATCATCGCCAAGAAAAACTCTGCCGTGCTCACGCCTCAAAAACACAAATACTGCTCGAGCTGCTTGGTCCCAGCTGTTGGCCGCACCTTGTGAAACTCTCTCGTTTATATTGACTACATAGGTTGACAATGGTGTGGGACCGTGATGTCAGGAAACCAGGAGAAAGCAAAAAAATATAGTTGTACACAATAAGGAGGCACTTGCATACATACGGCTATGGCCCTAGTGGGTCCCTAGTGTCATCCAGTCAAAATAAAGTCATCTCCTGAATCCTCATGTTTGTTGACGATGTTAACAATGCTCGGCGCCACGGCAAGCGCAACAACTCAAAGGACAACGGAGAGGGCCTCGCGGGCCCTACGAAGGTCTGATACAGCGCATGCTGCTCATTCAGGAAGCCAGGATCATCGGACACCTATGAGCACCTTCGAGAAACTGAGACGGCATGAAACGGTAAGCCCGCGCTTGGGAGCTCTGGTTTATTTCAAACCTGTACTAACATACAAGTATAATTTACTCGTCATCGGAAACAACGCGTAAAATATAGGCGTAATGAAACCGAGGGCCCGAGGTCTGTAAGTAAAACCGGTGGGTTACGCGTGTAATTTGAGAGACCAGTGTATATTTTACGAGCACTGCTATATGGACAACATTACCAGACGATACATGCACGATGTGCGTATCATGCCATCCATGGGCAAGGCTGAAATAGCAGCTAAGGGCTGGATTAGCGATCGTCCGAGTGTCGTTCAGCGTTTTTATCATGTGTGAAGTACTTTCGATATTTTCCTAGTCAAAATCGACCAACCAAGCGCCTTCGCCCGAGACCATCTGCTTTAATTTACAAGCGTCAGTTTTACAAGCGGTTTTGGTTGGAAAACGACGATCCAATCACGGCCTAATATCATGAGTTGGTCAGAAGATCATATGGTTTCACGTCTAACCTACCCGACATGTCGTATAGGCTATGAATGAAACATCAGATGATGAACTTCTTACGCACGGAAACAACAGAAGAGGATGATCTTCTTAACAAGCAAATCACTGGCATTAGATCGACATGCAAAACAATACGAAGCATTATTCTCAGGAGGCACGGTGAACAGCTCGTGATGCCGCATGCCACAACATTCCAAGCTCAACTTTGCAATCAAACACAAGGACTGGCATTACATAGACAATATTCAGAACAAACTCTTAACACAGGAATATCTCAGTAGAGTAACTATTTACTTCTAAACTGAACACAGGAATAGGAAAAAACACTCGACGCTGCTCACAGCAAGGGCGTCCCACTCAAAAATATCAAATGCATGTCTTCTGGCTAACATCAATGAGCAAATTTTGACAAGGTTTTCCAATTCCAATATATTAAACTAATGTCTTCTTGCTAACATCAATGATTAAACTTTGACAAGCTTTTCCCATTCAAAATATGTAATGCCTATGATCGTGGAGTCCTGTCGTAGCTTCTTGTACTTGTTTGGGCACTTTTTGCCTAGGGCACTCCACGTGTTGTTAAATTGCCAATGGTCTCTGCAGACTAGTCATGTCACCGGTGTCTAATAATACTCTGTAAAGCTTCTCGGTCATTCCTTCTGTAATGTAGCGCAAACAGTGACTGCTTCTTTCTGCAAAGTTGTGACGCCCGGGTAATTAAGCTACAGTAATCCCCGCTAATGATGCCACGTCACCTCGGTTACTGTGGATAAACTCGCGTTAGTTCGAAACCTAGTTCGAATTTCAAATTCAAAATCGAGCAAACAATAAAAGTTTTCAAATATTAAAATTTAAATGTTCGGAGTGAACCAAATAATACATAGGTAATTATGGTGGAGAAGCCACACCTTTATAAAATGTTTAAATACTATAACATGAATAAAACAACAGCAAAAACAATTATTTAAATACCTTTTGTAATAAATAAAATGTCAAACTAATTTATTTGAGGACTAGACTTCTTGTGGCTATGGACTAAGTTGAAATACTAATTTAGATACTACGTGTATATTTTACTAAAACTAAAATAATAGGAAACAAAACTAAAACAGAAAAGGTAAAGTAAATAAAAAGTAAAAAACAAAACAAAGCAGAAGAGAAGGGAGCCCCCCCCCCCCACTAGGCCAACCGGCCCAGCTAGTCAGCTAGCCGGCCAGCCCATTACCCCCTGGCCTATATGGCCCCCTCACCCCGAAACCCTAACCCCTCTCCCAGTCGCCCTCTTCCCCCCACTCGCTCCACTCCCCCTCTGCCCCCTCCCCGATCCAGATCGGATCGGGGGCGTTCGGCGACGCCGCCCGGTATCCCCATTGGAGCCACCCTGTCACCCACCGTCGTCGGTGCCGCCTCCCCTTCTCAGTCACTCGTCCTCGACCACGGTCCCCAAGCTCGACGTCGCGTCGCCGTCACCGTCGCCTGGAGGAACACCTCGCCGAAGCTACCTCGCCGGACGCCATCACCGGCCTGCTTCCTCTACACACGTCGTCCCCGTCCCCCACCTCGAGCACCGCTGCCCTTGACCCTGCGAACCCCGATGAGGCCCCGGGCCTCCCCCTCTCCTACCCTCTCCCTCGCCCTCGTGCTCACCGTGGCCCTCGCGCCCGCCGGCCGCACCGTTGGCCACGCCCGGGCTCGCCCCTGGTCGCGCCCGCGACCGTGCTCACCGCACCCCGACCTCCTCTCCCTCCTACGACGCGTCCGGGCCGCGCCCCGCGACCACCGCCTGCACCCGCCAGGCTCGTCTCGCCTGCTGCAGGCCGGGCCCCGATGCTACTTCGCCTCTGAAGCCCGCCTCCGGTCACCCTCTGTCGCCCCTTGGAGCGCCTCGTTAGCCACTTGGTCGCTCCCTCGTCGGCGCTCCGCCCCGTCCCCTGGTCCCCGTGGCCGCGCACTGCGTGTCGTGGCCGCCGTCGCCCGCCGTCCCGCTTCCCCCATGCGGCGCCGCCCGGATCCACCCCCGATGGCCGTCGTCCACACTGGCCAAACACCACCGTGCCCCGGTGGCCTCGCCTCGCCTCCCTGATCGGGCTCGGCCCTGGACGGGTGCGCCCGTAAGCGCACTGCCGGCGCCCGTGTGCCCGTGTCCGCTAAGGCCTAGTGGCCCTATGACAACGGGGCCCACACCCCAGAACGGTTTAAAAAAAAGAGAATTAAAAATAAAATTATTAAATAAAAATAAAAGTGATTAATAAAAATTAATTATTAATTAATTAATTAACCAATGAATTAATTATTAATTAATTAAGTTAATTAATCCGGTTTAATTAATTTAGTTAACTAGTTAAGTTTAATTAAACTGTAATTAGATTAACCTAAACCCTAATTAACCTAATTAGAGGATGACAGGTGGGTCCCCCCTGGACCCACATGTCAGGTTGACCAAGTCAACTCTGTTGACTGCTGACGTCAGCATGACATCATGCTGACGTCATAAATCCATTTTTTTGAATTAATTAAATAATTAATTAAATTCCAGAAATTAATGAAATCTTTTGAAAATCATATCTTTTAATCCGTAACTCGGATTAAAATATTTTCAACATGAAAGTTGCTCAGAACGACGAGACGATTCTGGGTACGCAGCCCGTTGGTCCGCCACACACTCCTAACCTATCGAACTCGCAACTTTCCCCTTCCGGCTCCTTTGCCCGAAAACGCGAAACACCGGGGATACTTTCCCGGATGTTTCCCCCCCTTCACCGGTATCACCTCCTACTGCGTTAGGTCACCTCTAGCACCGCGTATTGCCATGTTACGCTTTGTGATGCTTTGATTGCTCTGTTGTTTATTGTGTTCCCCCTCCGTTACTTCTTTCCGGTAGACACCGAGACCGGCGCCGCTGCTGGGTGCCCCGATCGACTACGTTGTTGACGACCCCTCTCTCTTGCCAGAGCAACAAGGCAAGCCCCCCCCCCCTTGATCACCAGATATCGCCTATTCTACTCTATACTGCTTGCATTAGATTAGTGTAGCATGTTACTGCTTTCAGTTAATCCTATACTGCTGCATAGCCTGTCCTTGCTACTACTGTTGTTACCTTGACCTGCTATCCTACTGCTTAGTATAGGATGCTAGTGTTCCATCAGTGACCCTACACTCTTGTCCGTCTGCCATGCTATACTACTGGGCCGCGATCACTTTGGGAGGTGATCACGGGCATATACGATATACTTTACACAGTTACATTACCTGTGATATTGTTCGGAGATGGGGGCTGAAGGGGCAGGTGGCTCCATCCCGGTAGAGGTGGGCCTGGGTTCCCGACGGCCCCCGACTGTTACTTTGTGGCGAAGCGGCAGGGCAGGTTGAGACCACCTAGGAGACAGGTGGGCCTGGCCCTGTTCGGCGTTCGCGGATATTTAACACGCTTAACGAGATCTTGGTATTTGATCTGAGTTGGCTACGAGCCTATACGCACTAACCATCTACGTGGGAGTAGTTATGGGTATCCCGGTGTCGTGGTATCAGCTGAAGCACTTCAGATGTCAGCGACGGAGCGGCGCGCGCCGGATTGGACTGGAACGCCACTAGGCTAGGTCTGCTTCCGGCCGCCCACGCAACGTGCAGGTGTGCTCAGGGCGATGGGCCCAGACCCCTGCGCGCTTAGGTTTAGACCGGCGTGCTGGCCTCTCTGTTGTGCCTAGGTGGGGCTGCGACGTGTTGATCTTCCACGGCCGGGCATGACCCAGGAAAGTGTGTCCGGCCAAATGGGATCAAGCGTGTTGGGTAAGTTGGTGCACCCCTGCAGGGAAGTTAATCTATTCGAATAGTCGTGATCTTCGGTAACAGGACGACTTGGAGTTGTACCTTGACCTTATGACAACTAGAACCGGATACTTAATAAAACACACCCTTCCAAGTTCCACAGACAACCCGGTGATCGCTTTTCCACAGGGCGACGAGAAGAGGATCGCCGGGTAGGATTATGCTATGCGATGCTACTGGAGATGCTACTTGGAGATGCTACTTGGAGATGCTACTTGGAGGACTTCAACCTACTCTCTTCTACATGCTGCAAGACGGAGGCTGCCAGAAGCGTAGTCTTCGGCAGGATTAGCTATCCCCCTTTTATTCTGGCATTCTGCAGTTCAGTCCACCGATATGGCCTTTTACACATATACCCATGCATATGTAGTGTAGCTCCTTGCTTGCGAGTACTTTGGATGAGTACTCACGGTTGCTTTTCTCCCTCTTTTCCCCTTTCCCTTCTACCTGGTTGTCGCAACCAGATGCTGGAGCCCTGGAGCCAGACGCCACCGTCGACGATGATTCCTACTACACTGGAGGTGCCTACTACTACGTGCAGGCCGCTAACGACGACCAGGAGTAGTTAGGAGGATCCCAGGCAGGAGGCCTGCGCCTCTTTCGATCTGTATCCCAGTTTGTGCTAGCCTTCTTAAGGCAAACTTGTTTAACTTATGTCTGTACTCAGATATTGTTGCTTCCGCTGACTCGTCTATGATCGAGCACTTGTATTCGAGCCCTCGAGGCCCCTGGCTTGTATTATGATGCTTGTATGACTTATTTTATTTGTAGAGTTGTGTTGTGATATCTTCCCGTGAGTCCCTGATCTTGATCGTACACATTTGCGTGCATGATTAGTGTACGATTAAATCGGGGGCGTCACAAGTTGGTATCAGAGCCGACTGCCTGTAGGAATCCCCCTTCCACACTCCTTGGCCGAAGTCGAGTCTAGACATTGCAAAAACTTTTACTAACTTGGCTGTGTGCCTTACGGGCCCACGTCGCCATCGGGTGGTAGTAGGATCTTTTACTCCTCGACCTTTACTCTGGGACTCTGATCTCTCCTCTATTCGGGTTAAATGAAGTTTATTAAATCTAACTTTAGGATCTCGTTATCACTTTCACCCGGAGAGCCCCTTATTACTAATGATCGTCTGCTCCACCAGAAGACCCTGAAGATACTCTCCACTGTTAACCCGAGAACTTGTGTTCATCGCGTTTGCAATTCACCTTCCACCGCAAACCCTTATGGATAACTACTTGCATTTGTTATTCTTACATTCATCCCTAGTGGTCTTGTTATTACAAGATACCCTGAAAAACTCATCGTTGTTTCGATAATCCCTTGAGCTTACTGCCTTGCCGTTCTTTGTCACTTGAATACCCCTACGGTTAATTCTCGCACTTATCGAGTATCCGCTCATCCCCAAGTTGTTCATGTGTTACACAAAAGTCTTCGAAATACCACCCGATATTCCGAAAATCCTCAGCAACCTATTGCTCTGGAATTTCTTGTTTGCTTTCATTATGATTAATCCCATAAGTATAGAAATCTTATTGACATTCCTTGTCATTATCATTTTGAGTCTGTTGACTCAATATGCTGTGAATACACGCAATCATCATTGATCCTTATAAATTACTTTTCCGGCTGAGCTTCCATTCTTTTAACTGGAATTGGTTCTCGACCAATCCAATTGTCGTTGATTATACCCTAAGGCTATTCAACTTATCCATCCCTAATCAGAGCATTGATTCTGTTCCCTTAATTTGGAAATCATAATTCCTTTGCATTTGAGCTCTGGATTAGTCAGTTGTTTCTATAATCCAATGCCCTTGCATTGTTGCTTCCTCTGATTGTGTGCCGATGCTCACATCAGCTCTATTATGGACCGACAGATCCTTTAATGGATTTTATCCGACATTGTCCTTCATATTCAATAACCTTGTGAGCCTTCCCTTGGATACATAATGCCTTTGGTAAATTGTATCATCTACTTTCTCAACCTTGCTCTACTTTCGAGCTTGTGATATTTACTATTGAAGCTTGTGGTATATGTTTCCACGATACCCTGACGGGTTGAATGCATGCCTTCCTTAATATGTGTGAACTCGAAAGTTTTCACGAGTCATACTCATCTGGTATTACACCAGGTAACACTTTCAACACTAATGCCTTTATCAAAGCGAGAAGTGAATGGGAGGTTATACATTGAAGAAGTGGGAGTCGACCTTGAACTTGTGTTCATGCCCATGGACACGATGTAGATCTTGTCGTTAAAGCTTCTCTTAAATTAGTTATTCCTTTGGTATAAGTTCATCTTATATCAGGGATCTGGCCTTTTGCAATCGTGGTTCCGACCATGTTCTCTTTTGAATACCATTTCTCGTGCAAGTTTTAGCACTTGTCTTCTGTAGAGCAATACCCCGGTCCAACCTCTACTTGATCTGCCGTCGAGTATTACCCCCCTGGTATCTCGAGATTATCATGGAACTGCATATCTTCTAACGAGTTCTTCATCAAGTGCTACATTCCCACTGAATCCAATTTTTCACGGGCTCTGAGTTATTAAACACTCAAAGACACCAATAACTGAACCGAGTCCGCACTACGGTTCAACAACTCTTCGGTAAGCTTCTATCAGTACGAGTTTGTACCCGATCACATCATTCCTAGCCTGATCGGCTATATCATTATCATGCTAAATTTTAACTGTGCTACCGGGTCCTTCTTCTCGGAGCACAATTTTCGACGATGAACTAACCTTACGTCGATCCTCATCGTCATACCATTTCGCCTTGAACAACAAGCTTGGTTTCGAGTTGAGTCGTACCCTTGGTTCCAATAACCTTTCACTTCATCATTACTTTGACTTGATGTCGTCGCCGATCGATTACATCTTAATGAACTCTCGCGACAAAGGTGTCGTGATCATCAACATTCTGAGCTCATCCAGGATATCAATTGAATTCATGATGAGAAATACCATCCTTGCCCTTGATGATCTGCGTTATCATCGACCTTTATTGCCTTCCCACGAACACAAGCTTGTTCGTGTTTGGTGTTATACCTTGAGTTCCTTGCTATCCAGCAATTGTTCTTCTTTACCTTGGAGTATTACCAAGAATGTTCTGAGATTTGTTCCACCTCTTGAGAATTTTTGACATAGAAATACTTCTCACCATCACCATTCTTTCTTGGTCCCCGTGTTAATTCCAACAAGTGAACGGTGTTGTTTGGATTCTTTCCTTCTAGCAACCCTATTGCTTTGAAGTGAATGGGCGATAGTTCATTCTAAGTCTTTCATAATTGAATCACCATTCTAACATTGGCCGTGCAACCCAACCCATATTTCGGGTGCACCTTTCAACCAATGTTTAATTATGTATGTTTTCCTCGAGCATGTCCCATTATATCATTTGATCTAACAAATGTCATCTTCTTGTTCACATTATCGTGGAAATCCATCCGTTTGGAATTCTCGATGAATTGTCGCTGAGCCCATCAGCCATCTTCTCATCCCCTCCTTGGTTTAATGATGAACTATTGCTTCAGAAACCCGCTCCCATAGTTCATTTCTCGAGAATCTTGCAATGTCATTTCGTCGATTTGTGTTGCACCTTTTCCTCTCGGACCCCCTGAGTCTGAGGTATCATGACACCAATTGGATATGAATCTCGGTCGGATATGATGGATGGGACAACTTTCCAAGAGTTATGATGTTGATCCTTTGATGACCCGGTAACATGATGTCATGCCTAGCACCCCCCCCCCCCCGGCTGGAGGACCTATCTTTATAGATACCTTTTCAGCAAGGTTATCCATTCGTCCATGAGGAAATTGTAAGACTTATTCTACAAGTTATTCCTGATGGATCCTTCGTGCTTCCAAAGTCTGGTCTTCACCTGAAGACCATGTCAATGCTATCTCGAAGCATGTCAATGGTACTCCGATTTTCAACAGGAACATTTGAAGCACGATGCTAAATTTTATTTATCACTTATCCTAAAACCGTTGTATGGGTAATATCATGAGATTCCTTCCCCCTTACCTAAATGGTTTTCTACTTTATATCATGTCATGGATATCTTGCTCTGCTTGTCCTTGGGGAGGATTTACCCCTGAAAGATGTGTTTGAACACATTTTCCTTTCCATTGTTCTGTTTAAACATAATAATCACTTTTCCTTTCCATTGGTTTGTTTAAACCTTCTTGTGATCTATATAATATAAGCAGTAATATCCCTGCTTATGTAAACACCTCGATGTACCATCTTGCCTGGTGTAACCCTGTTACTATTGTTGATGATATTCCGGTAGTCATCGATGGACGAGAACTTTGCCTATTGGTCCGCCTCATTCAACGAGCAGGAATTGGTTCTCTTCGTCCCTCGCCCTTGGTACCGATGTTGTTGCCGACATAACTGACGGGCTATCCTCTGACATGCCTTACTTACATGATCGTGCAAGATGTCATCACCCTTCTTACTTTTAAACCACATGGTGGGCCCATAACCCACAGTTCCACAGGATCAAAACCTGACTCTCCTGTACACCCCCGGTTTCCAAAGTTATTCCCCATGCTTGACTTCGTATGTAATTCACGGGTCACCTTCCTAATGCTCTATTCTGGTATCAGACGCAATACTTACTCTCGTTGCTCTGAACCCCTTTCTCACTCCGATTCAGACTTCGAGCAACTATCTATATGCTTGGAACCTCTTATTGAGCCTTCGTACCTTACTCTCGACATATTTTATTGGTTCAATTCGAGATGTACTCTTATGCTCATTCATGGGTTAACCCCAGATTGTTTCCCTCATAAGCATTCTGTCGTAGCCGAGCTGCCCCTTACCTATTCGTAAGTACGTTGAAGATCCCGAAGAAAGGATGACGACTTCATCATTTTGACCTGAAGCAGAAGTTTGAAGGCATCAATATATTGGGTTGACCTCTTCGAGAAGAGCAAGCCAGGATGAGAAGACCCGCTATATTCGTTACCAGACCTTCCCCCCTTACTCCCCTCTTAAATCTCGGGACGAGATTTCTTGTAGTGGAGGAGAATTGTGACGCCCGGGTAATTAAGCTACAGTAATCCCCGCTAATGATGCCACGTCACCTCGGTTACTGTGGATAAACTCGCGTTAGTTCGGAACCTAGTTCGAATTTAAAATTCAAAATCGAGCAAACAATAAAAGTTTTCAAATATTAAAATTTAAATGTTCGGAGTGAACCAAATAATACATAGGTAATTATGGTGGAGAAGCCACACCTTTATAAAATGTTTAAATACTATAACATGAATAAAACAACAGCAAAAACAATTATTTAAATACCTTTTGTAATAAATAAAATGTCAAACTAATTTATTTGAGGACTAGACTTCTTGTGGCTATGGACTAAGTTGAAATACTAATTTAGATACTACGTGTATATTTTACTAAAACTAAAATAATAGGAAACAAAACTAAAACAGAAAAGGTAAAGTAAATAAAAAGTAAAAAACAAAACAAAGCAGAAGAGAAGGGAGCCCCCCCCCCCCACTAGGCCAACCGGCCCAGCTAGTCAGCTAGCCGGCCAGCCCATTACCCCCTGGCCTATATGGCCCCCTCACCCCGAAACCCTAACCCCTCTCCCAGTCGCCCTCTTCCCCCCACTCGCTCCACTCCCCCTCTGCCCCCTCCCCGATCCAGATCGGATCGGGGGCGTTCGGCGACGCCGCCCGGTATCCCCGCTGGAGCCACCCCGTCACCCACCATCGTTGGTGCCGCCTCCCCTTCTCAGTCACTCGTCCTCGACCACGGTCCCCAAGCTCGACGTTGCGTCGCCGTCACCGTCGCCTGGAGGAACACCTCGCCGAAGCTACCTTGCCGGACGCCATCACCGGCCTGCTTCCTCTACGCACGTCGTCCCCGTCCCCCACCTCGAGCACCGCTGCCCTTGACCCTGCGAACCCCGGTGAGGCCCCGGGCCTCCCCCTCTCCTACCCTCTCCCTCGCCCTCGTGCTCACCGTGGCCCTCACGCCCGCCGGCCGCACTGTTGGCCGCGCCCGGGCTCGCCCCTGGTCGCGCCCGCGACCGTGCTCACCGCACCCCGACCTCCTCTCCCTCCTATGACGCGTCCGGGCCGCGCCTCGCGACCACCGCCTGCACCCGCCAGGCTCGTCTCGCCTGCTGCAGGTCGGGCCCCGATGCTACTTCGCCTCTGAAGCCCGCCTCTGGTCACCCTCTGTCGCCCCTTGGAGCGCCTCGTTAGCCACTTGGTCGCTCCCTCGTCGGCGCTCCGCCCCGTCCCCTGCTCCCCGTGGCCGCGCACTGCGTGCCGTGGCCGCCATCGCCCGCCGTCCCGCTTCCCCCATGCGGCGCCGCCCGGATCCACCCCCGATGGCCGTCGTCCACACTGGCCAAACACCATCGTGCCCCGGTGGCCTCGCCTCGCCTCCCTGATCGGGCTCGGCCCTGGACGGGTGCGCCCATAAGCGCACTGCCGGCGCCCGTGTGCCCGTGTCCGCTAAGGCCTAGTGGCCCTATGACAACGGGGCCCACACCCCAGAACGGTTTAAAAAAAGAGAATTAAAAATAAAATTATTAAATAAAAATAAAAGTGATTAAAAAAATTAATTATTAATTAATTAATTAACCAATGAATTAATTATTAATTAACTAATGAATTAATTAAGTTAATTAATCCGGTTTAATTAATTTAATTAACTAGTTAAGTTTAATTAAACTGTAATTAGATTAACCTAAACCCTAATTAACCTAATTAGAGGATGACAGGTGGGTCCCCCCTGGACCCACATGTCAGGTTGACCAAGTCAATTCTGTTGACTGCTGATGTCAGCATGACATCATGCTGACGTCATAAATCCATTTTTCGAATTAATTAAATAATTAATTAAATTCCAGAAATTAATGAAATCTTTAGAAAATCATATCTTTTAATCCGTAACTCGGATTAAAATATTTTCAACATGAAAGTTGCTCAGAACGACGAGACGATTCTGGATACGCAGCTCGTTCGTCCGCCACACACCCCTAACCTATCGAACTCGCAACTTTCCCCCTCCGGCTCCTTTGCCCGAAAACGCGAAACACCGGGGATACTTTCCCGGATGTTTCCCCCCTTCACCGGTATCACCTCCTACTGCGTTAGGTCACCTCTAGCACCGCGTATTGCCATGTTACGCTTTGTGATGCTTTGATTGCTCTGTTATTTATTGTGTTCCCCCTCCGTTACTTCTTTCCGGTAGACACCGAGACCGGCGCCGCTGCTGGGTGCCCCGATCGACTACGTTGTTGACGACCCCTCTCTCTTGCCAGAGCAACCAGGCAAGCCCCCCCCCCCTTGATCACCAGATATCACCTATTCTACTCTATACTGCTTGCATTAGAGTAGTGTAGCATGTTACTGCTTTCAGTTAATCCTATACTGCTGCATAGCCTGTGCTTGCTACTACTGTTGTTACCTTTACCTGCTATCCTACTGCTTAGTATAGGGTGCTAGTGTTCCATCAGGTACCCTACACTCTTGTCCGTCTGCCATGCTATACTACTGGGCCGTGATCACTTCGGGAGGTGATCACGGGCATATACGATATACTTTACACAGTTACATTACCTGTGATACTGTTCGGAGATGGGGGCTGAAGGGGCAGGTGGCTCCATCCCGGTAGAGGTGGGCCTGGGTTCCCGACGGCCCCCGACTGTTACTTTGTGGCGAAGCGGCAGGGCAGGTTGAGACCACCTAGGAGACAGGTGGGCCTGGCCCTGTTCGGCGTTCGCGGATATTTAACACGCTTAACGAGATCTTGGTATTTGATCTGAGTTGGCTACGAGCCTATACGCACTAACCATCTACGTGGGAGTAGTTATGGGTATCCCGGTGTCGTGGTATCAGCCGAAGCACTTCAGATGTCAGCGACGGAGCGGCGCGCGCCGGATTGGACTGGAATGCCACTAGGCTAGGTCTGCTTCCGGCCGCCCACGCAACGTGCAGGTGTGCTCAGGGTGATGGGCCCAGACCCCTGCGTGCTTAGGTTTAGACCGGCGTGCTGGCCTCTCTGTTGTGCCTAGGTGGGGCTGCGACGTGTTGATCTTCCACGGCCGGGCATGACCTAGGAAAGTGTGTCCGGCCAAATGGGATCAAGCGTGTTGGGTAAGTTGGTGCACCCCTGCAGGGAAGTTAATCTATTCGAATAGCCGTGATCTTCGGTAACAGGACGACTTGGAGTTGTACCTTGACCTTATGACAACTAGAACCGGATACTTAATAAAACACACCCTTCCAAGTTCCACAGACAACCCGGTGATCGCTTTTCCACAGGGCGACGAGAAGAGGATCGCCGGGTAGGATTATGCTATGCGATGCTACTGGAGATGCTACTTGGAGATGCTACTTGGAGATGCTACTTGGAGGACTTCAACCTACTCTCTTCTACATGCTGCAAGACGGAGGCTGCCAGAAGCGTAGTCTTCGGCAGGATTAGCTATCCCCCTTTTATTCTGGCATTCTATAGTTCAGTCCACCGATATGGCCTTTTACACATATACCCATGCATATGTAGTGTAGCTCCTTGCTTGCGAGTACTTTGGATGAGTACTCACGGTTGCTTTTCTCCCTCTTTTCCCCTTTCCCTTCTACCTGGTTGTCGCAACCAGATGCTGGAGCCCTGGAGCCAGACGCCACCGTCGACGATGATTCCTACTACACTGGAGGTGCCTACTACTACGTGCAGGCCGCTGACGACGACCAGGAGTAGTTAGGAGGATCCCAGGCAGGAGGCCTGCACCTCTTTCGATGTGTATCCCAGTTTGTGCTAGCCTTCTTAAGGCAAACTTGTTTAACTTATGTCTGTACTCAGATATTGTTGCTTCCGCTGACTCGTCTATGATCGAGCACTTGTATTCGAGCCCTCGAGGCCCCTGGCTTGTATTATGATGCTTGTATGACTTATTTTATTTGTAGAGTTGTGTTGTGATATCTTCCCGTGAGTCCCTGATCTTGATCGTACACATTTGCGTGCATGATTAGTGTACTATTAAATCGGGGGCGTCACAAAAGTGGAACGACCAACTGGACCCAGTAACGCAGCAGTTTGCCCTGGACACATTCGCTCCTTTTGTGCAGTTCAACTAAAATCGAAGTCGGAATAAAACCGAGCTTTAATTTTGATGTCCCTGTAAGCAACAATAGGTATAAGGGAGACAATTACTGAGAAATAATGATTGATGACTTGTCTTAATGGGAAACAAAGCAGGAGAGTAGCAATTCTCCATCAGTGTGATTCATTCATATTGACTGAGACATTATATTAACAATGCCTTGTTTCAACATGTATAAAGAACGACAAAGCAAAAAAGTACCATTCCTAAAACAATGCAACTGATTCATTTTAACAGAGACATTATCTTAACAATACCTTCGTTAAACATGTAGGAAGAATTACAAAGCAGGATGGTACCATTCCTAACAAGTGTTGCAGTTTTGAACTAAGATTCAATAGTTAATTAATTCTGAGAGTGGCATTGCTTAATTTTACCAACGGCATTAGATTAACGAAAAGCATAAACAATTCCAGGGGAGAGTGGGTGCAACAACAATATGTGCTTCCATCTACTTATAAAGGGGGTGATGCAGAGTTTGTTGTAACAAAGCAACAAGCATCATGATTGGGTTGGTCCCATTTTTGTTCACTACTTAATGGGAAAAGACAGCAATACAATAGCTTCAATTCAACATTTATTTAAAACAATACCAATAAAAGTGTTTCATGAGAACACCAGGATAAAATACGAATCTGCCAACACGAATAGGAAATCCAATCTCGTTTTGTGCAGTTGCATTGAAATCAAGCAAAGTGTTTCGCGTAGCGAAGCAAAATGTCGCAATAGCAACAAGTTGAATAGATATCCCTGTTTAAACAGAGGCAAAAAAGGAATCAATTGCTGGCTAATAAAGGAGGATGAAACATGCGGCCACAAAAATGGTAATCCCGCCAATCCCTAACAAGTGTTGCAGTTTTGAAATAAGATTCAGTAGTTAATTCTGAGAGTGGCATCAATTACTGGCTTATAAAGGGGGTGATCTGAATTTGTTGTAACAAAGCAACAAGCATCATGTCTGGGTTGGTCCCATTTTTGTTCACTACTTAATGGGAAAAGATAGCAATACAATAGCTTCAATTCAACATTTATTTAGAACTGTACCAAAACAAGTAGCACAACATCTCAAAGCACACTGCACATCATGTGGTTGAGACCAAGATTTGAAACAACTCGCCACGAAGACTGGAAACAAATCTCGATCTCCTTTTGTGCAGTTCCACCAAAATTAAGCAAAGTCACCGGTGTGACATTCAAGTTGAACTACACCAAACACTCTTAAAACATAAGTGTTTCGAGTAGAGAAGCAAAATGTCGCAATAGCAACAAGTTGAATCGATACCCCTGTTTTAACAGAGGCAAAAAAGGAAACAATTACTTGCCGATAAAGGAGGATGAAACAAACGGTGACAGAAAGAAGCATCTAACTTATCTTGGATGGAAAACAAAGTAGGATAGTAGCATTTCTAAAATGGTTGCATTGATTCATATTAACAGAGACATTCTCTTGAAACAACATTCGTTAAAAATGTAATTTACTTTTAACAGTGGCATTGCTTCAATTTTCCGGTGGCATTCTTAGATTAACAATAGCAAAATAGTTGTATGGGACATGCTAGCACCATGTGCGTCCACACGTATAAATGGGTGATGCAGAGTATGTAGCCAAGCAGCATATCTGTGTTGGTCCCATATTTGTTCTCTTTGAACTTTTTTCCTATGTGAGGGCAGCAAATCTAGTCCTGCACAAAATACCCGACCCCCTAGTTTCTTTCCCTTTTCAACAAAGAGATCGGTTCCTTACAGATGTGTGTACTGGGTTACCCCTTTTTCCCTTTTCGACCAACAAAGCGGCTGGATAGCCAGTCTATACTACTTTTCCTCCCTCCTTTCCTCATTGAACCACGTCCTAGATTCATGCTCCACCCCACCGCACCCTTCTTTCCTCTTTGAACCAAGATCTAGATTCGACTACAGATCAAAAAAGATCCACATGCAGCTAGAGCAACGACGGTTTCAAAGAAACTTATACCTTAGGGTCGTCGGGATGTGGCAAGGCGTGCGGTGGGAGGCCGGATCTTCCCACGCTACGTACGACAGCGAGGAAGAAGGGGTCAGTGGCCCTCCCGCACAAGCGCTGGGTGAAAGAGAACAGCGCAGCCGGTAGTGGATTGGCTCCCTCGCCGAAGGCGATAGAGTGAACGCTGCACCTCCTCCCCTTCCCGGTGCAACGGGATATGGACGCCTCCTTCACCAGCTGTGAGGGGGGGAGAGAGAGACAAGAGGCCAACGCAATCTTGTTTAGATCTGGTGAAGAGAGGGTGAGAGACTGTGAATATAGCAAACCCTAGCAATTGAACGCTGAGCCTCTAGCGTGTATCATATATGTAGTGCGGTGAGTGTGTGGAGAGTGCAAACCCTAGCGAACAAGCGTTAAGGCTCCTGCTTATATATATACTAATGTAGTATGGACTGAGCTCCGGTGCCTTCACTGCATCTGCTTTTGGCTGTATGACAGGTGAGCCAGCCACATTGTGGGCCCACCTGTCATAAACCCAAAGGCAGGTGCACTAAGTCAATGAAGCTGCGTCCATATAGTACTCTCGTGTATACGACTAATATATAGTGGAGTGGTTTTCTTATTCTCTCCATAACAATCATTTTAAATTGTGTAAGTTACAAAATGAAACTCTTTATTTAATGTACAGTGAAGAAAGCTAGTACTACTTCTGATGAACTAACGATCCACGCCACGCGTCCTGGTCGCACTTCCTGTCCTTCACGTGTGGTACACTACCCTCCCTTAAGGGCATGTACAATGGTGCTATGTTAGAAGGGACACGTAGGATAAATAATGAGGTGGAGGAGAGAGAACTCATAAGAAAAGGTGTGTCTTCTCTTATTTAAGCGAAGACAAGAGATGATCTCTTAACACAATATGTCTCACCACATTTTTAGAAATGACTAGTTATTGAAGATAAGGCTAAAAGATGACCCATTGTAGACTCTCTTTTTTGTCATATCTAAATTACATGCACTACTTAAGATAAGACTACCTTCTCAACCATTGTACATGCCCTAAGTGAACAACCACTCATGTGCCAAATTATCGGAAACGTGTGAGAGTATGTACAAATAAAGAATTTTAATTTCAATTATCGGAAAGGTTTGAGAGTATTACAAAGTTTGACTTCAGTCAAATCTAATATGCGGAGTAAATAAAAATGGAGGGCTACTACGTCCATCCGGGTTTTTAGTCCACACAATTTTTTAAATCAAAGTTAATAGCTGGACAAATAAAATTACAGGGGAGCTGGAGACAAAGTTGTGAGAAGGCTTAGAAATCAATATAAAACTTATGCTCTTAGTACCAACGTCGATCCTTCTTCGAGGAAACATTTGATTTCATAGCCAATTGTGTGATAAAATTGCACCAACATGAAAGACGACTGCGTCTCCAACGCAACCAAGGTGAACTGACGAAGGATATCATCTTTGTGCGTAACAAGAAAAGAGCACTAATGGAAGACAGCTTGTTTTTCATTGAAAATCTATCAGCTTCACCAGTACTACCACCATATGGACAATGACCGCACAACCACCATGTACTTTTTGTCGAAACAACATGTATACCTCCACCGAGGCATAAATTAGGACAACTTTTCGAGTGGCATTTCCTCTATAATAGTACTAGTAGGTGATGTTGGACCAGCCGACGAACCCTAGCTACTATGCATGGGGAGCTGGGGAGTAGTCGCATAGAAGAAAACCCGGACGCAGCGACCTGGGGAGCTGGACCAGTACAAGAAGTTATACATCAGGTGGGCGAGATGTTGTTTAGGCGGGCGGGTGGGATCTGCCCACATGACGGCAGCGAACAAGGGTGCGGAGGATCTTCGTCCGCGCCAACGCCGGCTCCGAGAGGACGGTGCGCATCGGCTTCCTCCGTCGCCGACGGCGACAACGTCAACGCTGCACCTCCTCACCTCCCGCAGTGGACGGGATTCGGCCGGATCTGTGACCACCGGTGAGGAGAGAGATAGAGTGGACACTGTCATCTTGTTTTGATATGGAGAGGGTGAGAGAGCGAGACGCGAGAAACTCTATCAAACAAGAGGCTATAATGGAGTAAAAAAATCTCCATAGCAGTGGTTTTAAATAGAATACGCGCGTTCCCGGAAAAAAGAAACAAAAACTAGCAGAAATTTTTTTAAGGGTCTGTCTAGGACACATCTAGATGTGACATAGTTATGTCACATCTAAGTTAATGTCCACTCTGTTTGTGGTCTATTTTTTTTGTCCTAGTTTTTTTTGTTTCTTGTTGCTACATTATATACTTGTGGGAGCTTAGATGTGATATCCTTAAATAACAACTAGATGTGAATTAGACAAACTGATTTTCTAACATACCAAGAAAGAAAACTCGATCAAAAACACGCCCCCGCTTCCAGGTCATGAGAGTCGTCGCGCACACACACATAGACATAGACATGTATATCCGTGTTTACGTAAAATTCCATTTCCATCTCCATCTCCAATCATATTTGTCCAACTGGCACATTATTTACGTTGTTAATTATATACGCAACAATATTAACGTACAACATCTCTTGTTTGCGCACGTCCGGACCGCTGCCACGGCCGATAGAGAACAACCCGAACCCTCTTCATCACCCGCGCGTGCTTCCCGCCCGAAACGGTCAGTGCCACATTCATGCCCGATCAGAGCGGACACGACCTCTCACTGGCGTCGGCATTGAAGCAGCGCGCCAGCCGAGAGAGCGTCGTCCGCGCCGCTTCCGGGTGCACGTGGTTGCTCCGCGTCCAAAGGTCGCAATAGCCGGCTACAACATGCATGTAAAAGGTTCTTGGGAGTCCGTGCTACAGTTAGCTGTCCTCCCCCAACTTGTCAATCTCTTCCAGTAGTGCTAGTACTCCATGGCGCGATCCATCGACAAGCAGGCGGGAAAGTTATCATATACTTGGTTTGCGGTGAGTGGCATGCCGAGCGACCGTGTGGGGTTGACCCATGGAGGAGGGTGAGACACGAACACGACAGACGTGATTTAAACGTTGGTTTTGCTCGATGGCGCGACCCAACGAAACGAAACATTGGTTTCTCTCCGTTTCCATTTTTTCTCCGGAAAAACGGAAAATTTCCACTCCATTTTCATTCCTATTCCAAGGTTGCCCCGTTACAACATTCCATCAAATACAAAGGAAAACTAACACGCATGCTGATGCATCTCAATGATTCACAGATCATAGCCAATATTTACTTCACAACTAAAGCAAAAAGTTGTGAGAGCGTGTACAAAAGAAAAACTATTGATGGGGTCACTACGACTTAAACCCTAAACCCTAAACATGATTTAATTCCCTGGCCAGGTAGAACCTGACGAAGGAAAGACGGCTGGCACCCTCGGATCATACAATGCTTTTGTGCAGTTCCACTAAAATTGACCTAAGCATCCCTGATGGCAAAGATATTGAAGAAGTCTGATTAGAATAATAGTACTGGCACTAGTTCATGAGACATAAACTCATCACAAGTAGAAGCTGGTAGAAGTAGAGAAAGATCGACATGGAGATGGAGCTACGGCAGTGGAGCAAGCCGGCTCCAAAAGGAAGATGGACTACCTGGGACATCGGGCTGTAGCTAGAAGGGCGGTTGGGACGCGACATTGGCCCATACCGCGGTGACCCCCAATTGGGACGCACCGACTGTGGTTTTCTCCCTCGCCAATGTCAACCGCGTCTATGCAAAACATTGTTCCTTTCCCCCCAGCTGCGGGATCAGGTCCGTCGTTCTATGCTTGTGAAGAGAGCAACCTTAGCAAGAAGGCTTGTAGCTTAGGCTCCTGCTAGTGTATATATAGTGGTTTTCTTTTTCTCTCCATATCAACCATTTTCTATTGCGTACATGTCATTCAAGAGTGAAATGATGGTTGCTTCTTCCGACTAACTTACTGTGTGATTTGATTGCTCCTCAGTGGCCCCTACACGTACTCCCCCTACGTGTATGCGACAGTCACACGTACACATGGATGCAAAAACGCGCGCGACGCACTAATGCATGCATGTCCGAGCACACGACTGAACACACACGGTCACGCTAAGTGCACAACCTACACGTGCATGCACACACATACTCAGTCAGGGTGAGGTAGTGACCGTATAAACACCGGAATATATATATATATATTGAGCGCAATGAGCGTATTATGAAGTCCACTGACCATATTTTTACAAATATACAGTGACAGACAGTGTATTTATCTCGTTTGAAATTAAGCCATATTAACCGAAGAGGAGGCAATATGGACTAGAAATACTTTGGCCTTGTTTGGATACTCTAACTCAGTTAGAGGTTAGAGTTAGATTCTAACCCTGAACTAACCGTGAACTAACTCTAGCCAAAGAGGTGTTTAGATGACAGGGTTAGATGGAGCGCGGATACGGCGAGGCGCCTTCACGGGTGTTGCGAGAGGGAGGGAGGAAGAGGACGAGAAGCTTCGAGGAAGTGGCAAGTGATTTGTTGTGGCGAGAGCGAGAGAAAAATGTGCTTTTTTAGTGCTCCAGAGATGAACTAACCCAAATAAGCACCTCTTGGGTGGGTTAGATTTTTTGGATGGGTCAGATGCTTCTAACCCAAACTAACCCTCCTGTTTGGATACTTTTGGGTTAGTTGAGTACAAACTAACCCAAACTAACTCTAACCCATGGATCCAAATAGGGCTTTGCTGTGTCCCGTCAACTTGCCGAATGAGGAGAAGGTTGCAGGACGGGAGAAGCTTGCGTGCGGTGACTCGCAGGACAAGGAGAAACTTTTGACTAATGCAAGCTCTCCCTCGCTCAGGCGGTGGACGTGCAACAGTTAATTCGGTGTCAGATTGCCAGAAGCATACACTATACTACTAGTGCTACTATTGTTCAACTTCCCGAATAGGCGAACAGCCAAGCACAAAGTTTACTAGTACTAGTACTACTACTATAGTCTATAAAGGTACGTACGATACTAGTACTAGGAACCGAATGGAGGAGCGTCTGCACTCTTATTATAATTTTAAAATGTGATAAAGCAATCTTCAACACATTTGGTTCTCTTTGAGGGTTCTCGCATGTGATAATGGAAGTTGATTGCATGGAACACTCGCCACAATTCTCGCTTAATTCTGGCTCATATCCTGTTACAAATAGTAGCGCTCGGTAATATTTCCTATTTTTTTGTTATTCAGCATGTAAACAGGTCAGCAAACCTTGCGGCGCATCTTCGTGCGAACCGTGCTTGCTGCACTTTGAATGTGGCCGAGAGCTGGCTGGATGAAACACCTCGCTTCCTACTTCTTTTTTTGCGGGGTACCTTGCTTCCTAGTGACCAGTGTCTTGGCTGATCGTCCTAAGAATGCTTATATATGAATAAAGCTCTCTCATTTACCCGCAAAAAAAATTAAGCCATATTAACCGGAAAGGAGGGAGTATGGACTAGCACTACTTTTTGGTGTGTCCCGTCAACTCGCAGAACGAGGAGAAGCTTGCAGAACAAGGTGAAGCTCGCTTACGCCTTTTGACTAATGCAACCTACCCTCGGTGGACATGCATCAGTCCATTCGGTGTCAGATTGTCAGAGGCATATACTGTAGTACCCAACATGCGGAGTACCATCATTCTTCGACTTCACGAAGAGGGGAAGAGCCAAGCGCAGTAGTACGAGTAGTACTACTACTAGAACCGCGTGGTGGAGTGTCTGTACTCTTATTTTTTTATCTCTGATAAAGTACACCTTTATTCCGGAGAAGGGCGGAAAACGGCAGCCCAACATGTAATGAATGATATCGATCAACCAACCTTGGTCGAATATATCTTGGCCTCCGTGCGAGCCCGTCTGTGTGTTCTCGCTCCTCATCTCTCTCAAGGAATGGTGGGTTGGCTCTTTGCCTTCAATTGAGATCTGTTTGCTCACACTCCTGTCCCACATGTCAGTCATATGCCAAGAGGAGGTGCGTTGACTGACTGGCCATACGCGTACTTGGTTTTGCACCTTCATAGTACTCCTCCCTCCGTCACAGCTTACAGGGCGCGCTTCATTATGATGCATTTCTCTCAATGCATTTCCACCACCAGAGAGACTTTAGACGCGTTTGGTTTAATGCTCAATTAATTAGGGCGTTGTAACCACAATCAAGTCCACAATTTTCTCTCCATGTACTCTGTACTACTATGGAGTGGAGTAAGTGCATGCATGTGTGTACCCGGGGTGGAAGCACTGCATGCATGTGTGTACGCATTATTTCCTCTAGTAATAGACGCCGTGCTATAACTACCAATGCTATTTTTCAGGCCGATCGCTAGTCGCCTTGGTCCCACAGATTATTTTTCTTTTTTCTGAATCGCGTTGTATAAACAGTGATGGATGGAGTAGTATGAGCGGATTCAAACAAGAGCATATTGATGGTTGCTTCTTCAGAGCAACTTACAGTGGGAAAGGTGGGGCTTATGATTTGACTGCTCATTACTCACTATTAATGCAGCGCAATGACTGGGCTGAGTCTCCCATGCGGTTGTGCACTACCCCCTCGGTTCTTAAATATACTCCGGAGTATTTGTCTTTCTAGAGATTTCAACGAGTGACTACTCAAATATTTGTCTTTTTAGAGATTTCAAATGGACTGGCACATACGGATGTATATATACATATTTTAGAGTTCATTTTCCTCCGTATGCAGTCACTTGTTGAAATCTCTAGAAAGACGAATAGAATATTTAGGAACGGAGGGAGTACACATACGAAGAAAAATGAGTGAATCTACACTCTAAAATATGCCCGTTTGAAATTTGTAAAAAGACAAATATTTAGGAACGAAGGAGTATAATTTTGTGCATGGCACATGGACCCGGATGATGAAGAGGCTTCTGGCAATGCTATCAAGCTTCCATCATTTGTTTACATAATTGACGTACTATACAAATAATTTTCTAGCGACATGAAATTGTACAATGGTGTGAGCTTTCAGCTTTTGTTTCGCGTGTCTTGCCACCGATGCTCTTTCGGAAACAATAAAAAACTAACTTCCTTGCTAATGCATGTCAATTATTAGCAGATCAGAACTAATAATTACAACTAAAGACAGAGTTGTGAGAAGGTGTTAAATTAAAATTGATTCATGCTTTCATTGGCAGCAACGTCCCCCCATCTCTGTCTAAATCAACAAGGCATGTTGGGAAAAAGTAGTTGTCTAGAGCATCCAACATTCCGATCATTTTGTGCAGTTCCACTAAAATAGAGCTGAGCGTCCCTGTTCCAAAGATATTAAGTGTGATTACGATAATAGAGGACTGCTGATGAAACAATAAACACACAAATAGAAGCCGGTCACCTTTGCAGTCTCTCTTAAGACTAACTAGTTGGAGAAGATTAGGCTCGGAGTTGGATGAGGAGGATAGAGCAAAACCAATCTCCCTTTGTGCAGTCGCACTGAAATGTAGAGACGTTCCCCGTGTGACATTTTAGTACAACTGCGCAAAACACTCTTAAGAAAAAAATTGATTTGTGCAGTTCACCAAAAGGTCGCAATAGCAACGAGGTGAAATGGATAGCCCTGTTTGCAAAAAAGAGGTAGGAAGGAAACAATTATTGCCCAATAATAGTTGATGACACATGCGACAACAAAAAAGAAGCACATTCCTTGCCCTAATGGAAGATAACAACACGCTTGTGTTTGTCTAAAACGGTGTGAGGACGAGAATGCAATATGGAAAGTACGCCGGACGAGCTACGTTTTGGGCAAAGAACTATGAAAGATTCACATGCAGCGACGTGGGAAGACGGGCAGTGAAGCAAGGTCGGAGGGGATACCTGGAGGTCATCGGGATGTAACTAGGTGAGAGGCGGCGGGCGGAATCTGCAAGCAAGTGGCGTAGGCCCTGCCGCGCCGGAGCTTGGTCAGAGAGAACAGCGTGTACCGCAGATCGGGACGTGCTGCCTCGGCGCCGTCAAACGGAGAAACGATGCACTTCCTCCCTTTCCCCTGGCGGACGGGATGCGGCCGAACCAGTGACCAACAGTGAGAGAGAGAGAGGCCACCGCACTCCCTTTCCCCTGGCGGACGGGATGCGACCGGATCAGTGACCAACGGTGAGAGAGAGAGAGCCAACCGCAGCCTTGTGTGAGATACTCTAAAGACGACAAACCAGGCACGCAAGGATCCATTGTATATAGTGAGCGGACTACATTTTTCTCCATAAAAATCATTTTATATTTTGTGTACGTGCCATTGAGCGCTATAACTTTATTTAAAAATAATGCGTCAAGTCAAACTTTGTTTCGTGCACGCGTGGTACACGACCTCCCTAGGTAAACAACCGCTATAGGTGTTCAAATTAGCACGTGGGCTGCCATTTCGTAAAGAAATGATCTCCACCGTGTACCCGCGCAGGTGTGGCTGGGCACGAAGCATGAGTACGTGCATGGTGCACCTATTCTCTTCTTGTATACGTACACCACCTACGTGGGGTTGTGTGACAGAGATACAAACCTAGAGAGATATAGTGTGTGGGTTCTTGAGAGTTTTTTGGGGGGGGTCAATCAAAAAATGTAACATATGCAATGTGTGTGAAATAGAGTCCTGGATATAACATATATAGAGAGGGGGCGATCCACGAGAAGAGAGTGGAGGTATCATCAGCTTGAGGTGTCCATAGAATCAAATAGAGGGATTATGTGTGTGTGTGCGTGTGCGCGCGTGATCGATAAAGAGTGCCATCGAATTTGTGTGTGCCCACGTCAAAGATATAGAGTGGCTGGCCTACTGGAAGGTGAGAGGGGACATGTGCAGTTTGTCTCTGTGGCATGGATACCTACCTGCAGCTCTCGACTATCGGTGTGTTGTGGGGGAAGAGGGAGGCCCAATTAACTATAGAGGTACAATGGCTGGTATATGTGTGGAGGAGGAGAGAGGCCTACCTCATGTATTAAGGAGATCGATCTGCCTCATGTATTAAGGGAGATCGATCGGCATCCATGCATATGTGCAAGAGAGGAATAAGGTTGGGAGAGGCACAGAGCTAGAGTGTTGGAGGGGGGTAGTGGAGTTGCTTCTAATAAATGGTGGGATAGGCTTGCTAGACAAATGGAGGGCACGCCCGCAATATCAATAAGAGAGGAGATGGCTGCTTGTTGTCTGTGCATGTGCGTGTGAGAGACAGGTCAGGAGGCATGCACGAATGATGAGGGGGGGCGATCTGGCTGTGGTAAGCAGACGTAACTACATAGGAAGATCAATCGCCCTTTGTTAGAGAAAGGAGAGACATAACTTGTGAGGTACATCGATCGATGGGGGGGGTAGTTAAAGTCGATCTAGGTATATGTTGGGAGATCGATCGGTATACATGCATGTGTGTGTTAGAAGCAAATGAGGCACGAGGAGAAGGATAGAGAGAGAGAGGGATGCATGTAGGAGGTGGTACGAGAGGCATACTATATCGAGGGGGGAGGAGTGTGCGAGTACGAGAACGATGAAAAGAGTGGTGGGAGTGAGGCATGGACGGTGACAAGAGAAGAGGTGAAGCTTGTGTTTGTGCTAGGCACACCTGGCTAGAGAGGCATATCGATCGATGTGTGCCGTAAAGAAGGAGCTGGGGGCCTACACACACCGTGGGTGAACGACCTAAAGTGAAAAGACGAATTTGCGCGATGGAGCTAGAGAATGCTAAGGGAGGATGAGAGGGATGCGGGCGTGTGCATGCACAAGAGAAAGTTAGCGCTAGCTACAAAGATAAGAGGGTTGTGTGGGTGTAAAAGACGAATAGAGATCATATATACTTCATTATAAAAAGTGAATTCAGATATTTGAAGAATTTATCATAGTGTTTTAAAACGACGCATGTGTGAATATATATAATGATGATACACATGGTGTGTTTACGAACATGTTATACTACATTTAATATATTTTATCTCTACTCTTATAAAAAATGGAGTTGTTGATGATGGTGTTCCTGCCATCCTGCATTATAGGCCGTCCGATTTATATCTGGCGGATAGCAAGGAAACTATGATGGTTGAAGTTGGCAACAATCATGATTGTAGATTCTTATTGAAATAGAGAAATGAATTCAAATTTAGTTTGAATTGCAGCGGTAGTATAGACATTTGGAATGCACTAAAATGTTGGTATGAGTAGGTTACATGCATTATACAGCAAGCGAAAAAATTAATCGGACATAACATGGATTCATACTCCCTGCTTCCATCTATATAGGGCGTAATGAGATTTTTAAGACCGCCTTTGACTATTGACAAGATTAATAGTACATGACATGCACAATGTGAAAATTATATCATTGAAAGAACCATTCACAGACGAATTTAATAGTGTGCTTTGTGTAAGTTGCATGTCATATATCATTGCTCTAATATTTGGTCAAAGTTAGCATCAAAAAATGCATTAGGCCCTATATAGATGGAAGGAGGGAGTAGCTTTGAATAGCATTTGTATAGTAAAATAGGGCAAGACTCTCTCTTTGTGTGGTGTGAATAGTTTTATTTTTTTCGTTTTCTTTTTGGTTGAGGGAAGTGCGAATTGATTTGGTACGTACAAGTACAATATTACTACATGTTAGGCTTGTCCCTAAAATTCAACCCGCATCTTGTTATATCCCGAAAATTCAGATATCGTGCTCCCAAAACTGGCGCCTTCACAACCTAAGCCTTGCTATCCCGAAATTACAACGCGCGCGAAAACTCCCTCCAGCTGCCAAATCCCGACAAGCGAAATCCCCCTTCTAACCCTAAGCCGAAAGGGCCGCTAGTTTAAATCGGTGGGGGGTACTTTTGTAACACACCCTACATTTTGAACAAGCGCGTCCCTATGTCATGCTTCACCCCCTCCCATCGTCCCCTTTTCGCCATTCGAAATCCCAGGCCGCCATAACCTCTTCGCTCCAGCCGCGAAACCCCACCCTCCTCCGTCCGCCACGTCACTGCTGCCCAGCCGGAGCCTCTTCCCCGACGATGTCGTCCACCGCAATAGCTCGACGTCCCTCGTCCACCTCCCCGGATGAGGATCCGTTGTCCATCTTGCCGTCCCGCCGGTTCAGCCGCCCCATCCTCCACCTCCAAGGAGTTGCTCCGACGATAGCCTCATCTATCGCGGCTGCTCCATCCCCACAATGCCGCCTTAACCTGCTCCACCAGAACCGCAGCATCCTCACCGACTCCTCGGATGAAGCCGAGGCCTACTCGACGCCACCAAAGAGGTTGTACACTCATCGCATCGCACCTTCTCCTTAACTCGACCTCCCGGCGCCGACAGTGCTCCATCCCGCACCCCCATGGAGCGGCTACCTTGAAGACGGCTCTGCGGGCGACATCTCCACGGCGGCTCTCCCCTAGTGCGAGGCCCCTTCGGTGGCGGCGTCCATACCAGCTGGATCTGCTGCTCCTGCTCTGGCTCTCGCTCGATCGCTCGCCCTGCTGCTGCTGCTGCTCTCCCCCTCGCTCGTGCTGCTGCTCTGCTCCAATTAAGCCACACTTCAGTCGTCTGAATCGACTTTTGGGTCAGTCGATTTTCAGGGGTTGGGGGGGGCTCGCCGGAGTTAAGGAAGAACCACCCGCAGCGGGGACGGGGGCTCGTCGGAGAGGTACCCCACTATCTATCTTAGGGTTCAGGGTGGGAGGGGCGGGGGGCTAGAGGGCTGGCCGGGGCGGCGGTGGCGAGTTGTTTCGGGGCGGCGAGGTGGCGCTGGGGCCGGCGGTTCGGCTGGTGGTGGCTGGCGGCTCAGGGGGTGTAGGTTGAAGATGAACTGCAGGCCCTCCCTAAACTACATGTCAAGTGCCTCTCTGCTACCATTGTGTTCAGTTTCGACAGTAGCATTCAGATTCCACAGTAAATTTCAGTTTCGACAGTTAAGTTTAGAGTCAACAGTTTTTACCTCATCTGTTGTAGTCAGGTGGTTTTTGGTGATGTTAATTTTACATCCATTTTACATCATCTATTGGAGATGCTATTAGAATCCCACTTGAGATTGACAATGTATGTCTTGTGCTGCTTCAGCCTTGACGTCTTACGGCTCACCGTAGCTGCTCCAACGATAGAACGATCCATCACAACAGAGCAGTGCCCTGGACGCCGTCTACAGATTCCTCAGATCTTCCTCCACACCTCCGACAGCCACCTCTGCCTCAATTGCTTCAGCGACCAACCCAATGATGCTAAGGTCGACACGGCTACGACAAAGAGGTTGTACACTTGTTGCATCACTTATTACTATACATTCACGTCGATCCATTAGGGCTATTTTGGTTCAATGGAAAAACGTCGATCCACTGGTTGTTACCATCACTCTAAATTTCTGCATGCTCTCCTTACATAATCTAACCATATTTTTTTCGTATGCATGTCAGATATTGTACACAGTCATGTTGAACATGTAGAGAAAAATAGAAGAGTTTTGCGTGGCAATACAATGTCATGCAGACATCGCTCCATGGTGGGTTCAATGGCAAACCCTCCCCACCCCTATCCAGATTGTAATCCAGAGGAAGATATATGTTCTGAGGCGGATTCAGACGTGCTGACCACTCCTATTTACCCCCCAAGGTGTTTGCTCTACCTTGTCATGATGATGTTAGTCATATCATGCATATGTTGCCTTGCAGTGCCTACTTTTTACATCATATATGTCATCTGCTTAGTTTAGACATGTTCTGTAATGCCACCTATTTAGTTTCTATATCATATATGGGAATTATGCAGTCTCATGTCTTTTAGCCAGCCATAATATATGTGAAATGTGCAATGCCATCCTGTTTAACCAGGCATCATATATTTGAATGATATCTTGCCCATCCTTTTCTTCATTACATTTCCATTTGTCGACAATGTTTGTGCATAAAACTACTCTTCCTGTGAATTAGCCATTTGGGTGGGAGATGAACAAATCTGGAGTGAAAACAAGGCCTTCAGAGCAGACAGTGCTACCTGTCGAAGCAGATCTCTTGTTGGGTCCCGATAGCTCCTCAGAGATGGTTTCAGAGACAGATGATCAGTCCTATTCCCCCACTGAGGTGTATGCTCTAACTTGGCACGGTTATACTGCTCATATCATGCATATAGTGTCTTGCATTGCATAGTTTATACATCATATACACAATATTCAACACCATGTTCTTAGTTCAGACATCATATCGAATGCCCTCTGTTTAGCATATAAATCACATATGTGAATTAAATGATGTGATCCTGATTACTTAGATAACATGTAGGTGAATTATGTCATGTGATCCTATTTAGTTATTCATCATATCTTTGAATTATGTTATGTTATGCTATCCAGTTTAGATAGACATCATATATGTGAAATTATGTCATGCTATCCGTTTTAGTTAAACAATATACATGTCAACTATTTCATGCCCTCTTTTTTCCACACTATCTATTGCATCTGTCTCTCATACAATGTCTGTACATTCAACTATGTTTCATGTTTATCAGCCATTTGAATTGGAGCAGGTGATGCCAGTATCTAGCGGAATAAAAACACGGTCTTCAAATAAAATAGTGCTACCTCTTGGTGGAGATGGCACCCCGGTTTTACATGCACAAGAACCAGCCCTACCACACATAACCCAAACTCTCGCAGATTGTACCCCCACTACGATGGACAGAGAACCAGCTTCACCCAATCTAACCCCAACCCCAGCCAATAGTAACCCAGTTCCTGTTGACACAGCACCATCTCCACCACAGAGCTCCCAAACAAGAGCAGTTAGTAAGGCAGCTCCAGTGCCCAAAGGGCCAGTACTATCATGGTGAACCCCAACTCCACCAGTTAGTACGCCTATTCCTGTGGAGGAAGCACAACCAGCTAGTCATAGTTTAGCATCTATCACATTTGATGTTGTTAAATCGTATGTGCGTATCTTCCCATCTTGGAAATATTATAGTGAAGATGAAGGAAAATGCCAGTTGCAGGTGTTTGTCCAGGAGTTATGTGTAAGTAATGTTATTCATGGCAATTACTTTGCTTCATCCCATACATCCTACCTCCATGATGGTTATAATACAGGAAATTTTCCCATTTTTCTCTATAGAGAAGGACCGATTTGGAAACTCAGGATGAGGTAACCTGTGCTAATACCTCTGCTATCTTCAAGAATGCTTGCTGGCAGTATTGGAATTACCTGAAGAAAACATACTTCACCGGCAAAGAAACTCATCAAATTCCCTTACGTTCTCCTGAGACACATTTACTAGATGATGACTGGGAATGCCTGTTCTGTACTGGTCCCGAACCAAGAATGTGGTAAGGTCTATGAGCTCATTTTCTATTTTTAAGTATTATATTCTTGCGTCTTACTGTACTCTGTTCATGTAGAACAAGTGCCTAAACCTGAAGAACAAATGTTCTAATTTAAGATTCCATTGCTATCATAGTTCAAAAAAGCGTTAGGCGTTAATTGTGCGTTTTGCCACCGCCTTGCGCTTTACTGACCAAAGCGCATGCTTATGCGCAGTTATGCATAGATTATGCGTAGTTATGCGCAATGCATTCTGCCAACGCCTAGAGCCTAGGTGCGCTTAAGCGCTCGCTTAGGCGCGCCTTTTTTAACTATGATTGCTTTGCTCTTGTATAACTGTATTTACTCATACAAACTTATTTTTAAATTGAAGGATCCAATCGAAACTCCAATGGCACAACAGGTATGTTCACGCATGTTTCTTTAACAGGTTTGCTCTTATCAATAGCTCTGTTGATTTCAATTTCAATTGTGTATACAATTGACTTTCATATCAAGCACATTACTAGCATCACAACAGAGCCAATAGTGTTGTTGTACATGTAGACCCATGGTACCCATCTGAAATCTTGTTGTGCCGTGTAGTTTCCCACGCTTTGTATTCTTTCACTGCTGCTTTGTCTTGAACTGATATGATTTGAACCGTGTCTATATTTTGATTTTAGCAAGACAATGCAGTGACCATAGGACATAGATATATGTTTGTTTGATGCTTTTATTATGTACTAGTACTTGGCAATAGAAGACTTGGTAGTTTAATCCTGTCCACCTTACTACTGAAGTGGTTCATCGAAATGAGTTTCATATACTAGTGCATGCTAAACTTGTTATGTGTCTGCTTGTTTCTTCTTTTAGAATGCTGACCAAATATTGGGGAAGAGTGCCTTATTAAGCAATGGTAAAGGAAGTAATGCAGATAAGGTTCCGGATAGTGACACATCCTTGTTGGTCTCCAACAAAGTTGATAAAACAGCTGAGGAAGACTATCTTGAAGACAGCGAGACAACCCCAAAGTCCTGTCTTGGTTTAGTGTTCGAGTTACAGGCCACTACCGCTTGCACAAGCTATTCAAACTCACTGTTTGAATCAGTTCGGTTTCTTGAGTCTCAACTACAAGCTGAAAGACATTGATTAGCTGTGCTGCGACAAGAAGCGGAGGGACTGCGGAAGTCCCTGGAGCATTCAGATGCATACTTTCTGGTGCAACAACAAGCGTTGGAGGATTTTAGCGCCAAACAGGACAAAGCTAATCAGCTTGCTAAGCTTATTGCAAGCATGGTGGATACCCAGGATAACATTTCTTGAGCTCTTCTGAAGTTGTTTCAGTTATGCTCTTGTTTTGCTGTCGCGTTTATTTGCACTGGTGGCCAATTTTGACGGCCAGTGTATGTAATATGCTGCTTTGTTCCCTATATTTGCACTGGTGGCGAACTTTGATGCCCAGTGGATGTAATATGTGTAATAGCGGTAATAGGCTAGCATTAATTGCTTGCTTATTTATTTCCTTATTGTCTTGTTTAGTTGTTTGCTTGTAGTCACTGCAGTTCTTTTTCTGTGTTTTTCTAGTGGCCAAAATAGCCTATTTTTGGTAACTAGGCCACAATAATCATGGCAACACATGGACTGTTGTAACCATGGGCCTCCTGCAGGCCGTATGATCCGTGGGCCTTTGTCCGGCCGTAGGATCCATTGGCCTTTTATACGGGCCGTAGGATCCATCGGCCTTCTATACGGGCCTTAGGGTCCATGGGCCTTCTACGAGTCGTACGATCCATGGGCCTTCTACGGGCCGTACTATTCATGGGCCTCATGCGGGCCGTAGGATCCATGTGCCTTCTACGGGGCATATCATCATTTCGCCAATCATGGGCCGTACTATTCGTGGACCATAACGGGCCGTTAATAGGCCATATTTGATAACTCTATGAAAACAGCCCAACGGTTTTTTTGACATGAAAACGGCCCAACGTATTAACGGTCCGCAAACGGGCCAACTGTAACGGCGGGCTGAATTTGGCCCACAAGCAGAAAATGACAGTAACGGGCCGTATGTAACCGAATGCTGCAAATGAGCCCAAGAATCAATGGGCCCTGAGAAGGCTGAAAGATAACTTGGGCTGGAAACGGCCCAATGGAATAACGGGCCGTTAATGGGTATAAAGTGATACACTGTTCATTACGGGCCAGTTTCACCACGAGCCGTTAATGGGCCAAGAGTTACAAAGGTCCTCATATGGGCCGAAAGAAGTCATGGGCCACACATGGGCCGGAAGTTAAAACTGGCTGAATCATATTGGACGGCCCAGATGACGCTACTGGGCCTAATTCGGATACGGTGTAACGGGCCCTGGGTTAGCGGGCTGTAAATGGGCTATATGCGAACAGGCCGTTAACAGGCTTCCCGTGGGCCGGGCCGCCACCTTTTGACTAAGTCAAATGGGTCGGCCTTTTCATAGGAATGGGCCTCTATTGGGCCGTGCCACGTGTCGCCGTATCATAGGCGACTTCGGTCCAATGAGCGGATGACATCTGTCCCAACGGTGAGCCGACACGTATTTCCTCCAGCCAATGATGATTTTACACGTGGAAAATCCCCATTGGTCGGGGCTGTTAACGGGTTATCGGATCCAAAACCCGACCCGATAGCTTAACGGCATTCCGTTACGGTGGATGCCACATGTCACTCACCCTTGACGAAAGCACTTCTGTGACGCGTGATTTATCGTCATGGAAGTGGGCACTTCCGTGATGATAATTTTGGTAATGTCATGGAACACTTCTACGACAGCACAGGTATGACTATCTTGATTCTGTCATAAATTTTTCATGCATGCACATGCATGACAAAAAATGTGACCTACTATGACAAACACGTATCATCATGGAAGTGTATTTTTTTGTAGTGTTATTTACAACTCATGAATTACAACTCAAAACTAGAACAAGATATGACTCTATATGAATGCCTCCGGCGGTGTACCGGGATGGGCAATGAATCAAGAGTGACATGTATGAAAAGTTATGAAGGTGGCTTTGCCACAATACAATGTCAACTACATGATCATGCAAGGCAATATGACAATGATGATGCGTGTCATGATGAACGGAACGGTGGAAAGTTGCATGGCAATATATCTCGGAATGGCTATGGGAATGCCATAATAGGTAGGTATGGTGGCTGTTTTGAGGAAGATATAAGGAGGTTTATGTGTGATAGAGCGTATCGTATCACGGGGTTTGGATGCACCGGCGAAGTTTGCACCAACTCTCAAGGTGAGAAAGGGCAATGCACGGTACCGAAGAGGCTAGCAATGACGGAAAGGTAAAAGTGCGTATAATCCATGGACTCACATTAGTCATAAAGAACTCATATACTTATTGCAAAAATCTACAAGTAATCAAAAACCAAGCACTACGCGCATGCTCCTAGGGGGATATATTGGTAGGAAAAGACCATCGCTCGTCCCCGACTGCCACTCATAAGGATGACAATCTAAGAACACCCCATGTTTCAAATTTGTTACACAACGGTTACCATATGTGCATGCTACGGGACTTGCCAACTTCAACACAAGTATTCTTTAAATTCACAATTACCCAACTATCATGACTCTAATATCACCACCTCTATATCTCAAAACAATTATCAAGCATCAAATTGATCATATCATCCAATTCACTTCCTATGATAGTTTTTATTATACCCAACTTGGATGCCCATCGATCTAGGACCAATTTTATAACCATAGCAAATACCATGCTGTTCTAAAAGACTCTCAAAATAATATAAGTGAAGCATGAGAGATCAACAATTTCTAAAAAAATTAAGCCACCGCCATGCTCTAAAAGGTATAAGTGAAGCACTAGAGCAAAAATTATCTAGCTCAAAAGATATAAGTGAAGCACATAGAGTATTCTAATAAATTCCAAATCATGTGGGTTTCTCCCAAAAGGTGTGTCAGTAACGATGATTGTGGTAATCCAAAAAGCAAAGACTCATATCATACAAGATGCTCCAAGCAAAACACATATCATGTGGCGAATAAAAATATAGCTCCAAGTAAAGCTACCGATAGACGAAGACGAAAGAGGGGATGCCTTACGGGGCATCCCCAAGCTTAGGCTTTTGGTTATCCTTGAATATCTTGGGGTGCCATGGGAATCCCCAATCTTAGGCTCTTGCCACTCCTTATTCCATAGTCCATCAAATCTTTACCCAAAACTTGAAAACTTCACAACACAAAACTCAACAGGAAATCTCATAAGCTCCGTTAGTGCAAAAAAGAAAAACAACTACATAAGGTACTGTAATGAACACATTATTTATTTATATTGGTGTTAAACCTACTGTATTCCAACTTCTCTATGGTTCATACCCCCCGATACTAGCCATAGATGCATCAAAATAAGCAAACAACACGCAAAAAACAGAATCTGTTAAAAACAGAATAGTCTGTAGAAATCTGTAACTTTCGAATACTTATGAAACTCTAAAAATCCTACCAAAATAATAAGTCCTGGGAAATTTGTATATTGATCTACAGAAAAAAGAATCAACACAAAAGCACGTTTTTGTGATTTACTAAAATTATTTTCGTGCACACAAAAGTTTCTGTTTTTAGCAGAATCAAATTAACTATCACCATAGATTATCCTATAGGTTCTACTTGGCACAAACACTAATTAAAACATGAAAACACATCTAAACAGAAGCTAGATGAAATATTTATTACTAACCAGAAGCAAAAAGCAAGAAACAAAAATAAAATTGGGTTGCCTCCAACTAGCGCTATCATTTAACGCCCCTAGCTAGGCATTGATAATTTTAATAATGCTCACATCAAAGACAAGAATTGAAGCGCAAAGAGAGCATCATTAAGCATGTGAAAAACACATCTAAGTCTAACATACTTCCTATGCATAGGCATCTTGTAAGCAAACAAATTATCAATCCAAGCAAAAACTAGCATATGCAAGGAAGAAGAAAGAGATGTGTAACGCCCCGAGACCGATGCTCCAGAAGACTTCCAGCTATTCCGAGTTTCGTCGTGTCATTTGTTTTATTTGTTGCATTCATCCTTGCATCATGTGCATTGCATCATGTCATCATGCCATCATCTCATAAATCTTTTGCATCTCAACTAAATAAATTGTATGGATTTTTCGATCCATTTAAATCGAGGGAAGGGTGACTTCTCTTTATAACATACCCTCCCGATATATAGGGAGATATTATAAATTATTCCATTTATTTGGAATTACCCATAACCCACTTGCAAAATATCCCATGCCGTTGTTATCTCAATTCTTGTTCTCCAACCTTGCCAATATTTATTTCATCATTTTCCGGAGCTCCACCAAAAATCCGAACATTTTTGGACCTTCCTTTCATCAAGTCCTAGTTCAAACCCATTTGAATTTCAAATGAGTTTGAATTTAAATCTTTCGATCATGCCCATTTCTATTTTTCTCGGAACAAACTCATTTTTGCGAGTCCGGAAAAATTACCCCCATGCCCAAATTCTTGTCCACTCATTTCTTTTCTCTCCCTTTCTTTCTTTGCTTTTCTGTTTTTGGAAGAGTTTTGAAGAGAGAGGGAGAAGAGAGCCTTGCAGCCCAGCCGGCCTCTTAGGCCCGGCCAACCTAAGCCGGCCCAAGGCCCAGCCGGTGCCCCTCTAACCCTAGCCCGAGCGAACCCCATCTCCCCTTTCTCTCGATCCCTTCCTCCCTCCCGTGCGCCGCCAGAGACTCCTGATTCCCCCCTCGCTCGACGCATCTCTCCCCCTGTCGCCGCCTTCCGCCCGATCCCTTCGGCCTCCTCTGCGCCCCACCTCTCCATCTCCCCCTCGCCCGTGACCCGAGCTATGCGCTCATGGCCGCGCCATGGCCGCCTACCTCCGCTGCCGTCGCGCCCTTCGGTCTCTGTGCCTCGCGACCGCGCCAAGTCCGCCCCGTCTCGCCGTCGCCGCGCCAAGTTCCCTGCCGCCAGGGACGCGAGCTTCTCTGCCTCCCCCGACGTTCGTTCACGCTCTAGCGCCGCCGCCATCGTCAGAGATGGGCTCCCGCCGCCCAGGTCCGCGTCTCGTCCTCGTCCTCGCCCGATCCCCGTCGCCGATGCACCTGGACATCGCACCATTGCTCGTGGCATGCCAAGACCGCCCCGTGGAGTTCGCGAGTTACCACTACGAAGGCCTCTGGGTTCGCCAAGTACCCAACCGACAAGACCCCACGGACGTCTAATTCCAGATGGATTTCGTCAAGTTCGACTACACGAAACCGCCAAGTACCACTACGATTGCGGACGCCAAGACCGGACCAACAAGTACCCCGATGACCGTCGAGACCGCCAAGTTTCACTATCGCCGACATGTACGACTACACCACGGTCACACGTGAACAACTACATGGATACGACAAGTTCCTCTCCGAAACGTGTACCTCTACCGACGACCCTGGACATCTACGAAACGAACGTGTACAACTACCGTCGCCGTGTACAACGACTTCCACTACGTCGTGTACGACTACCTCCACAACGGCCCGTGAACGACTACTTCCTCTACATCGTACCGAACTCGATCCGCCCCGAAAACGCACGCTTCAAAGGTATAACCGCCGAGAACGACCGCCGTGGACCGAATGCATGTGTTGAATGAGATGCACCGTTTGCACCGTGTCCAAATTGTCACTCGTTTCCATGCCACTAACCGTGGGAACCCGGTAACCGGGATCACCCCACCATCTCTAGCATGTTCCGCACATCCGCACGCCTCCTTTTGCACCGGTATCTCCATGAGTTACCGGGACCGGAATGTTGCCGTGGCACCATTTTTGTCTCGCCGCCGTGGCACCCTTTTCATTCCGCCATGGTGACCAAATGCCTCGTATCATGCTCATGTCAACATTTTCATAAAATTGCATAAAACTTGTATATGCCATCCGCATCATGATAACAACATTTAAAATGTTTAAACTTGTTGTTGCATTAAATTGCTAAATGCATATGGGGATTTACCGGATTTGTTGTTTTTATATCCGGCCCCATTTAAATTGTTTAGATGGTGTAGTTTAATTATGTTTCACCCCTTGCCATGTTTAACCACAGTTAATATTGTTGGGTAGCCTAAACGAGAGATAACTAAATAATTGATGTGGTGTTCCGTCAACATGCACCTCGTTGCATATTGAGCTCCACTTAACTTGTAGTATTGTTTGTTGCACTTTGCCATGCCATGCCTCATTAAACCGGACATGCATCATACTTGTTTGTGCATCATGACTTGTTTATGCTTGTGTGTTTACTATGTTGTTTGTTTTTTTCCGGGTTGCTTCTCTCGTTAGCTTCGGTTTCGTTCCGGAGTTGTGAGGATTTGTTCGTCTACGACCGTTTGTCTTCTTATTGGATTCGTTCTTCTTCCTTGCGGGATTTCAGGCAAGATGATCATACCCTCGAAATCACCACTATCTTTGCTATGCTAGTTTGCTCGCTCTTTTGCTATGCCAATGCTACGATGCCTACCATTTGCTTGTCAGCCTCCCAAATTGCCATGTCAAACCTCTAACCCACCATGTCCTAGCAAACCGTTGATTGGCTATGTTACCGCTTTGCTCAGCCCCTCTTATAGCATTGTTAGTTGCAGGTGAAGATTGAAGTTTGTTCCTTGTTGGAACATGGAGATGTTGTTCCTTGTTGGAACATGTTTACTTGTTGGGATATCACAATATATCTTATTTAATTAATGCATCTATATACTTGGTAAAGGGTGGAAGGCTCGGCCTTATGCCTGGTGTTTTGTTCCACTCTTGCCGCCCTAGTTTCCGTCATATCGGTGTTATGTTCCCGGATTTTGCGTTCCTTACACGGTTGGGCTATAATGGGAACCCCTTGACAGTTCGCCTTAAGTAAAGCTCTTCCAGCAATGCCCAACGTTGGTTTTACCATTTGCACTAACAACCTACCACCTTCCCTTGGGTTTTGCAGACTCAAGGGTCATCTTTATTCTAACCCCCCCCCCCCGGGCCAGTGCTCCTCTGAGTGTTGGTCCGAACTAGAGCCCTCTGCAGCGCCCCCTCGGGGAAACTCGAGGTTTGGTTTTAGTTGTACGGATTGCTCATCTGAGTGTGCCCTGAGAAAGAGATATGTGCAGCTCCTATCGGGATTTGTCGGCACATTCGGGCGGTGTTGCTGGTTTAGTTTT
>NC_041381.1:303947842-303973933 GCF_002162155.2 Triticum dicoccoides
CCACCTTCCCTTGGGTTCTGCAGACTCAAGGGTCATCTTTATTCTAACCCCCCCGGGCCAGTGCTCCTCTGAGTGTTGGTCCGAACTAGAGCCCTGTGCAGCGCCCCCTCGGGGAAACTCGAGGTTTGGTTTTAGTTGTACGGATTGCTCATCTGAGTGTGCCCTGAGAAAGAGATATGTGCAGCTCCTATCGGGATTTGTCGGCACATTCGGGCGGTGTTGCTGGTTTAGTTTTACCCTGTCGAAATGTCTTGTTGTACCGGGATACCGAGTCTGATCGGAACGTCTCGGGTGGAGGTCTATTCCTTCGTTGACCGTGAGAGCTTGTGATGGGCTAAGTTGGGACACCCCTGCAGGGTATTATCTTTCGAAAGTCGTGCCCGCGGTTATGGGCAGATGGGAATTTGTTAACGTCCGGTTGTAGAAAACCCGAAGTTGACCTTAATTAAAATACATCAACCGCGTGTGTAACCGTGATGGTCTCTTTCCGGCGGAGTCCGGGAAGTGAACACGGTGTTGGAGTTATGCTTGACGTAGGTTGCTATAGGATCACTTCTTGATCATAGTTTCTCGACCGTGCTTTGCCTTCTCTTCTCGCTCTCATTTGCGTATGTTAGCCACCATATATGCTAGTCGCTTGCTGCAGCTCCACCTCATTACTCCATCCTTCCTATAAGCTTAAATAGTCTTGATCTCGTGGGTGCGAGATTGCTGAGTCCCCGTGGCTCACAGATACTTCCAAAACCAGTTTGCAGGTGCCTATGTTACCGTGCAGATGACGCAACCAAGCTCAAGGAGGAGCTTGATGAAGATCTTGCCCTTTGTGTTGTTTCGTTCTAGTTGATCAGTAGTGCAGCCCAGTTGGGGTCGATCGGGGACCTTTGTCGTATTTGGGGTTCTTCTTTTATTTTGGTTCCGTAGTCGGACCTTGATTGTATCTGGATGATGTAATGCTTTATTCATGTAATTGTGTGAAGTGGCGATTGTAAGCCAACTATGTATCTCTTTCCCTTATGTATTACATGGGTTGTGTGAAGATTACCTCACTTGCGACATTGCTTTCAATGCGGTTATGCCTCTAAGTCGTGCTTCGACACGTGGGAGATATAGCCGCATCGAGGGCGTTACAAGATGATAGCAATCTCAACATGACGCGAGGTAATTTGCTAACATGAAAATTTCTACAACCATATTTTCCTCTCTCATAATAATTACATGTAGGATCGTAAGCAAATTCAACAAAATAGCTATCACATAACATATTCTCAACATGATCCACATGCATGTAAAGTTGACACTCTTCCAAAATAGTGGAATTAACATTAACTAAAGTCATGACCTCTCCAAACCCACTTTTATCAAAAAATTCATAAGATTGAACATTCTCCAAATATGTGGGATCTAAAGTTGACACTCTTCCAAACCCACTTTCAATAATATTGCAAACACTATTATCAATCTCATATTCATGATGGGGCTTAAATAATTTTTCAAGATCATAAGAAGAATCACCCCAATCATGATCATTGCAACAAGTAGTAGACAAAGCAAAATTAGCATCCCCAAGCTTAGGGTTTTGCATATTATTAGCACAATTGACATCAATAGAATTTATAATAAAATCATTGCAATCATGCTTTTTATTCAAAGATCTATCATGAATCGCTTCATAAAGTACTTCATCACAATTTTCAGATTCACGAATTTCAAGCAAAACCTCATAAAGATAATCTAGTGCACTCAACTCACTAGCAATAGGTTCATCATAATTGGATCTCTTAAAGAGATTATCAAGTGGATGAGGATCCATAAACTTTTAGCAAGTGAAGATGCAAGCAAAAAGAAGGTACATGGTAACACAAGATTGAACGGAAGGAGGGCAAAGAAAAGGCAAAGGTGAAGTGGGCGAGAGGAAAACGAGAGGCAAATGGCAAATAATGTAATGCGGGGGAGATGAGTTTGTGATGAGTACTTGGTATGTCTTGACTTGAGCGAAGACCTCCCCGGCAACGGCGCCAGAAATCCTTCTTGCTACCTCTTGAGCATCCGTTGGTTTTTCCCTTGAAGAGGAAAGGGTGATGCAGCAAAGTAGCGTAAGTACTTCCCTTAGTTTTTGAGAACCAAGGTATCAATCTAGTAGGAGCCTCCTCAAAAGCCCAGGCACCTACACAAACAAACAAGAACCTCGCAACCAACGCGATAAAGGGGTTGTCAATCCCTCACGATAACTTGCAAAAGTGAGATCTGACAGAGATAATAAGATAAGATAAATATTTTTGGTATTTTTATGATATAGATTGGAAAGTAAAAGATGCAAATAAAAGTAGATGGAAAACTTATATGATGAAAGATAGACCTGGGGGCCATATGTTTCACTAGTGGCTTCTCTCAAGATAGCAGAAGTATTACTATGGGTGAACAAATTACTGTCGAGCAATCTATAGAAAAGTGCATAGTTATGAGAATATCTAGGCATGATCATGTATATAGGCATCACGTCTGTGACAAGTAGATCGAAAGGATTCTGCATCTACTACTATTACTCCACACATCGACCGACTCCTGCCTGCATCTAGAGTATTAAGTTCATGAAGAACAGAGTAACGCATTAAGAAAGATGACATGATGTAGAGGGATAAACTTAAGCAATATGATATAAACCCCATCTTTTTATCCTCGATGGCAACAATACAATACGTGCCTTGCTGCCCATGCTATCACTGGGAAAGGACACCGCAAGATTAAACCCAAAGCTAAGCACTTCTCCCATTGCAAGAAAGATCAATCTAGTAGGCCAAACCAAACTGATAATTCGAAGAGACTTGCAAAGATAACAAATCATACATAAAAGAATTCAGAGGAGATTCAAATATTTCTCATAGATAAACTTGATCATAAACCCACAATTCATCGGATCTCGACAAACACACCGCAAAAAGAGTTACATCGAATAGATCTCCAAGAAGATCGAGGAGAACTTTGTATTGAGATTCAAAGAGAGAGAAGAAGCCATCTAGCTAATAACTATGGACTCGAAGGTCTGTGGTAAACTACTCACAACTCATCGAAGAGGCCTTGGAGAGAATGTAGAGGCCCTCCGTGGTCGATTCCCCCTCCAGTGGAGCGCCGGCAAAGGCTCCAAGATGGGATATCGCGGATACAGAAGGTTGCGGTGGTGGAATTAGGTTTTCGTGGTGCTCCTGGATGTTTTCAGAGTACGAGAGTATATATAGGCGAAGGAAGTACGTCAGTGGAGCAACAAGGGGCCCACGAGGGTGGGGGTGCGCCCACCCCTAGGGGGCGCACCGGGCACCCTCGTGGCCGCCTCGTTTGTTGCTTGACGTCCACTCCAATTCTCCTGGTTTGCATTTGTTCCAAAAAGATCGCTCCTGAAGGTTTCATCCCGTTTGGACTCCGTTTGATATTCCTTTTCTTCGAAACACTAAAATAGGCAAAAAAAACAGCAATTCAGGCTGGGCCTCGGGTTAGTCCCAAAAATGATATAAAAGTGTAAAGTAAAGCCCATAAACATCCAAAACAGGTAATATAATAGCATGAAACAATCAAAATTATAGATACGTTGGAGACGTATCATTAGGGTCCTCGGGATTGAACTGTTCCTCATGCTGCTCCGAATTGTGTGGCTGTTGCTCGGCGGCCGCGGGGTCGACAAGGTCCTCCATATTGTCTGGGGTGTCGCCTTCCCCGGTGCCTCTGTTGCTTTCTCTACCCAGACGCCCCCTGGAGCGTCGGTGTTGCCTTTGATGTTTGGTCCTGTGTTGCTTCGGACGCCACTCTCATGCCGGGGCTCGAAGACAGGTTCGCGGCAAGGAGGGGGAGCCCGGCCGAGGGTGCCTCCCAGTCTTCGGGCGCCGATGCAGTGCTGAGGCTCGAAGCCAAATTCGTAGTGAGAAGAGCAAGTCCAGCCAAGGGTGATTCCCGGTCTTCACACGTAGTGGTTGCATCCGAGCTTGAAGCCAGCCGCGAGGTAAGGGCCAATCCAGAGATCAGATCAGGGACTGGCCCCAAAGTTGATGCTTCAGAGTCCGTTGGCACCTTCGATGAGGTTGAGAAGCCCATGAAGATGAGATCGCCCCGAATGTCGGCGACGTACTCCAGGTTACCAAACCTGATCTGGTGCTCAGGGGCGAAATTGCCGACCTGGTCGAGATGACTGATACGTCCATTTTGCATCATGCTTTTATATCAATATTTATTGCATTATGGGCTGTGATTACACATTATGTCGCAATACTTATGCCTTTTCTCTCTTATTTTACAAGGTTTACATGAAGAGGGAGAATGCCGGCAGCTGGAATTCTGGGCTGGAAAAGGAGCAAATATTAGTGACCTATTCTGCACAACTCCAAAAGTCTTGAAACTCCATGAAAGTCAGTTTTGGAATATATTAAAAATATTGGACGAAGAAAGCACCAGAGGGGGGCCACCCACCATCCACGAGCGTGGAGGGTGTCGGTGTCAAAATCGATGGATCTCGGGTAGGGGGTCCAGAACTATGCGTCTAAGGCTAATGGTAACAGGAGGCGGGGGACACAATGTTTACCCAGGTTCAGGACCTCTCGATGGAGGTAATACCCTATTTCCTGCTTGATTGATCTTTATGATATGAGTATTGCAAGAGTTGATCTACCACGCGATCATAGAGGCTAAACCCTAGAAGCTAGCCTATGATTATGAGTGTTGTTGTCCTACGGACTAAACCCTCCGATTTATATAGACACCGGAGGGGGCTAGGGTTACACATAGTCGGTTATAGAGAAAGGAATCATCATATATTAACCGCCAAGCTTGCCTTCCATGCAAAGGAAAGTGCCATCCGGACACGAGACAAAGTCTTCTATCTTGTATCTTCATAGCCCAACAGTCCGGCATATGCATATAGTCCGGCTGTCCGAGGACCCCTTAATCCAGGACTCCCTCAGTAGCCCCCGAACCAGGCTTCAATGATGATGAGTCCGGCACGCAGATTGTCTTCGACATTGCAAGGCGGGTTCCTTCTCTGAACTCTTCAAAGCAACTGTTGTAAATAGCAGTGTCCGGCTTCCCATTTAATGTTATGCTCATCGGCTTCTGCACCTTAATAGTCTTAGCCTCCACGTGTCGAACGAATGCAAGAAGTCGGGGCATTTTTACATTTGCCACCCTAACCATGTAAATAAATTGTCTATTAAAGAGACGGGGATCTTCAGATCCAATCCACACCATCTTCCCCAAGCGAGGAATCATCAGAGTGTGCCTGAAAAAACCACTCCAACATGGCCAGCGCTCGTAGCTCTTCTTCCCACTCTCGCAACACCAAGCCGGGCGATTAGAAGAAGTGTACTGTATCCCACGGACGATTAGTGAAGTTGCAGACCCAGGGGTTTCTACCTCCTGCATATCTAGTCCCCGTTCGAGCCGGATTGGCTTCCTTTGATGGCAGGGAGGAAGCAGAGAACTTTCCCAGCCCATCCAGGGGGGAGCGAGTATGCCTCGTTTCCTACTTACTGAGGGGTGTCGGATTTCCAATCCATCCGTTCCTCCGCGGGCTTCTGGAGTTCTACGGCCTCCAACTGCACAACTTCACACCTGCCTCCATCCTGCACATCGCAGGTTACGTAGCTCTTTGCGATCTATTTCTGGGTTGCGAAGCCCATTTTGAGCTATGGAAGAAGCTGTTCTACCTCGTCCCTGCAATCAAGGGGGATCGATATTACAAGTGGGTGGAGCCGAGATATGGCGCATCGCTGGGACCGGGTTCTTATCCGGTACACGAAGAAGGCACCCAAAGAATGGACTTTCGAGTGGTTTTATATTAAGGACGTCTCCCTTCCGGACCCAATCCGAATGAATCTTCCTGAGTTTACAAACGTCCCACTGAGAAAACGCCTCAACTGGCATCCCCGGAGCCTCAGGGAGGAAGATAGCAGGGATGTCCTTCAATTGATGAGCAAGATAAGAATACTCGCTCAGTCCGGATTATGAATAGTCGAAGTTATGGCGATATCCATAATGCGGGGGGTTCGGCCACTCCAATACCGAGGGCATCCCATGTGGCATTTCAATGGAGAAGACGACACCACTCACTGCAGTCGGAAGGGTCCGGACTCCATCACCGCTTTGGTGGAAATATTGTCTGGTTTATACAAGGGGGAAAGAGAGGAGTTCATCCGCATTAAGCCACAGGATGGATTTTCCATGTACAACCCTCTCAGCTGGGTGAGCTGCCATCCATTACTCTACTTCATTCATTCCCTGAGTTTTTGTTTTGATAAACATTTACTCCGTCTACTTATAACGGGAATGGTAGAAAATAACCAGGGATTTCAATAGCCCGGTACCATAGTCAAAGGACCGTAACCGGGCCCTTGACCTCGGATTCAAAGAGGATCAAGATATATTCGTGGAGCTCGTGGAAGGGGTGTTTCACCAGGCGAGCTGTGACGGCATAGAAGTGGCCATCATTGCTGACTATCCCGGCCTCCTCACTGCATCGTACATAAGTAAACAAGAGACTTATCTTTCGGAAAGGATTTACTCCTTCCATCTTACCCACCGCACAATTCTTATGCTCTAAAGGGAAGACGATCGGTGAGTCAAGCCGAACCCGAGGCGACTCGCCAACAAGGGGCGCCCGTGCCGGGTAGGCCTTCAAAAAGAAAGGCGAACAGAAACATGGCAGAGCCCTCATGAAGGAGGTATGGTTTTAAACATGCTCCGTGGTCGTCATCTTAAAGTATGACACTATCCATTGTGTTTTAGCAGAAAGAACATCCGCCGGACTATGTCTAGGGATCCTGCCAACCATGCCTCTACTAGTAGGATTCTGGACCCGGTCTCGAGGACGGAGGCCAACCCAGAAGTGACACCGGACTGTCCTCATACGGAGGACTCAGATAGAATGTTCGTTACAAATTCTGAAGTGGAGAGCGCCATGAATCATCGGCGCCGGCGGGCCGCACTCCGTGACCCTGGATTTTCAGAAGAGGATTTTAATGCCTTCAACTCGGGTGATGCGTACATCCGAGCTGCTCAGGATGGGCTTGCTAGAGCCACGGACCAGTATTTGAAAGATATACGGGTAAGCGTAAAAATCTGATAATTATGTATATCAGTAGCCCCTGAGACTTGAAGCAGTTGGTACAACTGATTTAAGGATCATTGTACTAATAGGTTCTCTCGGAGAAGAACAACCTGTTGTCTCAAGAGATGGAAGAGTGTCGAACCCAGCTAATGGCCGCTATGGCCAAGCTGTCAAGATCCGAAGAGGCATCGACTGGTATGTATTCCCGAATTGAGAAAAAACAATATTGTGTGTGTAAACCAGTAACGCTAACAATATCTGATGACCAAAATCCTTAGATAATCCGGAACAGAGTCCGGGAATCCCACAAGAGGGTGAACAAGGGGCGCAAAGGCAAGCAGCCGCTGGCGAGCGTGTACTTACACGGGTCATACAGAAGAAAAACAACCTCCAAGATGCTAATACCCAGCTGGGTGAAGAATTAAAAGATGTTCGGGCCCAGCTGGCTGACTCCGTGAAGGAAAATAAGAGACTTCAACACGGCATTTTTAGTATGTTCTCAAACGAACAGTTATATAGTTCGGCAAAGATAGGAATTAACAGAGTAATGTCTGTAGGTATGCTGACTGGCCATCCCGAAGAGGAGATGCCCGAATCCTCAGGCGATCTGCTACAAGAGCTTTCGCAACTGCACGAGCAAGTTCGGCAGGTCATGCGGAGTGTCGCCAAGGCCTTGTGGCCAGCCGCCTCCCTGCTAGGAAGTATGGGGGATCTTGCACAGCTTTTGAAGGGAGCGCGGTGGCATTTCCGACTATGGAAGATATATGCCTGTTGAGAAGGTGCGAGGGAGGCTTGGGCCATGGTGAAAACACGGTATACCAAGCTCGATCCGAATCATATGGCCCGGGTCGGACCTGTAGGGTCAGATGGGAAAGAAATTCCCATTAGTCTGGTATATGACCAGGTAGGATTAGCCGCAAAATATTCCCAACAGGATTGTAAGCTAGACAGCTTGTTGGATGGTATAGAAGAAGAAGCATTTGAGTCTAAATGACTTTGTACTTCAACGGACGTATTTGTCCCTAGTCGGATTGTAAAACATTTGTCATGGCGGACCTTTTCGCTTCAGCCTCTGGACCCGACAGTCCGGAGTGTTTCCAAATACTCGCTCAGTAATATAAACTGGGGTACGCGTGGAAACCAGGCTTAGGGGTCATAATTGCTTGAACAGACAAGTACCCAACTAGTTATGTTATATTACATGGATAGTTAGAAACATCTTCCAGAGAGAATAGTTCCATTAAGGGTTCCTTTCCCTGGGTACGCATGCATTAACATGCATGCCGAACTGCGATAAAAAACACGCAGTATATGTAACATCTGGGGGTTTATATTGTGGTAGGTAAAAAAACATCTTTAGTCCACCGACCGAATATTCCCTTAAGAACGCTAGCTTTCGGCTTCACCCAGTCTGAGGTACACGTCCGGAGTACCCGACAGTAACAATCGCAGAGGTGCTCCCTTTATGCCCTAGCTGAACTAACAGGAACGTAGGGCATAAGCACAGGAGCTAGGCAACCCAGCTTGGCCAAAACTTAAGTCATGTCAATGCATATAATGGCGAAGAAAAGGTACATATGGAAAAAGGGCGCATATGCAGTGGGCTTGATGCCCGGAGGATAATTATATTAATCTTCTGCGTAAGAAGCCCCCAGGTATAATGAGTGCACACACTTGAAGATTAGTGCGTCACTAGTGTGTAGTCTAGCCACACTAAAGCTTTAGACATTTTCAAAAGAAAAAGCAAGAAGAAAGTTGAAAAGTAAATAAAAAGGAACGGGGGGAAGGAGATGAACAGGGAGTTCGGTGCTAGGCATAGAATCTTCGGAGTCTGGCCGCGTTCCATGGGTTCGGCTCGAGGCGATGATCGGATGCATCATGTAGTCGGTGCACTCCTCCGGTGAGAACTTTGTCAATAATGAAGGGACCCTCCCACTTGGGCTTAAGTTTGTCCTTTTTCTTCTCCGGTAGGCGTAGAACGAGTTCGCCAATATTATAGGTCTTGGCCCGTACTTCTCTGCTTTGATACCTGCGAGCCTGTTGTTGATAGAATGCGGAACGGGATTTTGCGATGTCGCGCTCCTCTTCCAGGGCATCTAAACTGCCCTGCCGATCAAGCTCGACCTCTCTCTCTTCGTACATGCGCATTCGAGGTGAGTCATGAATAATATCGTAGGGCAGCACAGCCTCTGTGCTGTACACCATGAAGAAGGGTGTGTATCTGGTAGTGCGATTTGGCGTGGTCCGCATCCCCCAGAGTACAGAGTCAAGCTCCTCAACCCAGTGTGTGTCTGATTCTTTTAAGGATCGCACGAGTCTAGGTTTAATGCCGCTCATAATACGACCATTGGCTCATTCGACTTGACCGTTTGTTTGAGGGTGATAGACGGAGGCATAGTCGAGCTTAATGTCCATGTTGCCGCACCAAGTTTTCACCTCATCGGCTGTGAAATTGGAGCCGTTGTCAGTGATGATGCTGTGGGGGACACCATAATGGTGTACAACACCCGATATGAAGCCTATCACGGGTCCGGATTCGGCCGTTTTAACTGGTTTGGCTTCTATCCATTTGGTGAATTTATCCACCATGACCAACAAGTATTTTTTTTCTTATGGCTTCCTCCTTTAAGGGGTCCAACCATATCAAGCCCCCATACCGCGAAAGGCCAAGTTATGGGGATTGTTTGTAGGGCGGTGGGTGGCATATGTCTTTGGTTGGCGAAAAGAAGGCATCCAATGCAATGTTGGACAAGGTCTCGTGCGTCTGCTCGGGCCGTCGGCCAGTAGAAACTTGTACGGAAGGCCTTGCTTACAAGGGACCAAGCTGCGGCTTGGTGACCGCCGAGGCCGGCATGAATTTCAGCCAAGAGTTGCCGCCCTTCCTCCTCGGAGATACATCTTTGAAGTACCCCAGTAGCGCTTTTCTTATAGAGCTCTCCCTCATGGACTTTGTAAACTTTAGAGCGCCGCACAATGCAACGTGCCTCATTTTGATCCTCGGGGAGTTCGTGCCTGTTAAGGTAGGCCAAGAAGGGTTCGGTCCATGGGGCGATGGCAGCCATGATGAGATGGGCTGAGGGTGTTATTTCGGTGGCAGAGCCCCCGATTATGTCAGTGTGTTCGGAATTTGGGGTTGTGGTCAGATCCGGACTAATGTTGCCGGTCTCCCCTTGCCACAACCCGCACTCACAACTTGGTGTGTTGCAGCTATGTATAACAAGATGGGTTCGCCAATGTTCGGCACGGCCAGGATTGGGTTGCTTGCTAAAAGAGCCTTAATTTCCTCCAGTCCGACCGTCGCCACGTCCGTCCACTCGAAATGTTTGGTTCATCGAAGAAGGCGATAAAGTGGCAATGCCTTTTCTCCCAATCTGGAGATGAAGCAGCTTAAAGCTGCCACGCATCCAGTTAGTTTTTGGATTTGTTTGAGATCTGTTGGGGTAACCAACTGTGACAAAGCTCGGATTTTAGCTGGGTTTGCTTCAATTCCTCTATTGGAAACAATGAAGCCCGGCAGGTTTCCAACGGGAACACCGAAAACACATTTTTCCGGATTGAGCTTAATGTCATATGTTTGGAGGTTATCGAACGTGAGCCTTAGATCGTCTATTAAAGATTCGGCATGTCTGGTCTTGATGACTACGTCGTTGACGTATGCTTCAAATGTTTTGCCGATTTGTTTCTCTAGGCATGGTTGAATCATGTGTTGGTAGGTGGCACCAGCGTTTTTGAGCCCGAAAGGCATAGTGTTGAAGCAGAAAGGCCCGTATGGGGTGATAAATGGTGTTACGGCTTGATCGGACTCCGCCATCTTGATTTGATGGTATCCGGAGTATGCGTCGAGGAAACACAATGAGTCATGTCCCGCGGTAGCATCGATAATCTGATCGTTGCGTGGGAGGGGGAAGGGATCCTTAGAGCAAGCCTTGTTGAGGTCTTTGAAATCGACACAGAGGCGCCATGATTTATCCTTCTTTGTTACCATCACGAGGTTTAGCCAATCTGGGTGTTTTATTTCTCTGATGAATCCGGCCTCGAGTAACTTGGCTAGTTCATCTCCCATAGCTTGTCATTTGGGTTCTGAAAAGCGCCGTAGTGTTTGCTTGACCGACTTGTATCCCTTCAGTGTGTTAAGGCTGTGTTCGGCCAGCCTGCGTGGGATCCCCGGCATATCAGAAGGGTGCCAGGCAAAGATATCCCAGTTCTCGCCTAGAAACGCCCGTAGTGCAACGTCGATTGTGGGGTCCAGCTGTGCCCCGATGGATGCTGTCTTCGAGGAGTCCGTTGGGTGGACTTGGAATTTGACTATTTCGTCCGTTGGTTTAAAGGAGGTGGACTTGGATCGCTTATCGAGTATCATGTTGTCCCTATCCACTGTGGACCGTAATGCAGTTAATTCTTCGGCCACAAGGGAGACAATGCTTCGAGGGCCAAGGCGGCTGTTTTATTTTCAGCGCGGAGTGCTGTGTCCGGATCACTGGCAAGGGTGATAATTCCATTGGGCCCAGGCATCTTGAGCTTCATGTACCCATAATGGGGTATAGCTTGGAAGCTCGCAAATGCATCCCGCCCTAACAAGGCGTGATATCCACTGGTGAAAGGGGCCACCTGAAAGGTTATCTCTTCAGAACGATAATTCTCCGGCGTGCCGAATACCAAATCGAGTGTGATTTTTCCCGCGCATCGTGCCTCCCATCTGGGAATAATTCCTCGGAAGGTTGTGCTGCTTTGCTCAATGCGGCTCCTGTCTATTTCCATTTTGTTGAGAGTTTCCTCGTAAATGAGGTCTAGTCCGCTACTACCGTCCATGAGCACTTTGGTAAGCCGGAAGTCGTCCATGATTGGACTGAGGACCAAAGCGGCTGGTGCCCGGACTGTTCCGAATTGCGGTTCATCACTGGCGCTGAAAGTTATGGCCGTGTCGTTCCAGGGGTTTATTGCTGCAACTTGGTAGACTTCGGCGAGGCCGCGGAGTGCTCTCTTGCGCCTATTACCTGAGGCAAAAGTATCGAAGACTGTTAATACTGTAGCGTTGTGTTCTGTGGGATGTTGCTTTGTGGTGTTTTTTATGAGGAGATCCTCGCCGCTCTTGGCCACCTGCCGAAGTATCCAACATGCTCTAAGGCTGTGTGTTGGTACGATATCCGGTGTGGTGTGTATTTTGCATGGCCTATCGAGCCACCCCTCCAAAATAGTTATGCGCCCTACAGTGGGCTTCGATTTCTTCATGATTGGATCGGGCGACCTACGAGAGTACACCCTTTTTGTTCGGACAAGGCATTTAGCGAGAGCCAGTGGATCCCAAAAGGTTGCCTAAGTTTTTCAGGTGCTTTCCATCGCGCAGTACTTCTGTACTATGATCGCCAAGTCATCGACGCATGATATGTGACGGTGATTTATGGTGTTAAGGAGTCCTTGTCCGTGCAATTTTTGCAGAATAATGAGATTGCATCTTCATCGCAACAGTCTTTGACCTTGTCCTTGACAATGAGGAATCTAGCCCAAAAGTGATGTACCGTCTCTTGGGACTGTTGTCTGATGCGGGAAAGATCGCTTGAGTCTGGGTGGGTGGGTGGATTCAAGTCCGAACCCAAATCTGATTCGTGACCCAGAGCTTGAGGAGTTTCCGAGCTTAATAGTTCGGACTCCAGGATGTAAACCAATTTTTCTGGCCCATAGTGCAATTCTAAGTTCGGAGTTCGGGGCACATCTTCCCGCGAGATTGTATCTGGCTTGGTGAGCTCGGAAATCTGGACATATTTTGTCCTCAATATAGGGGAAGAGTTGTTGCATCGCTCCTCCACCATCGCTATTTGATGGGTGATCGGCGGAGATTCAATCTCTCTCTGATCGGGTTTAAGCCCAATCTGATCATAGTCCGAAGCGACTCCCAAAGCGGCAAAGCGATCCAGGAGCCCGTTTAAAGATGATAACTCCGTTGGATCCATCTGTTTGTCATATTCCGATCTGATGTGGAGACGGTTTTCCATGACCTGAGAAGTCATTGTCGGCCCGACGGCCGAAGGGGCGATCATGATGAAGCCGCACAGCCAGAGGGTTTGGCTTGAGGCCAGGGCTCCCCTGGAGGTGATGTTGTCCTTAATAACAAGGTGAGCCATCAACCCAATTTTCGACGTCACATCAGAACTCTCAATGAAAGCACCAATGTCGGTGTCAAAACCGGCGAATCTCGGGTAGGGGGTCCTGAACTGTGCGTCTAAGGCTAATGGTAACAGGAGGTGGGGGACACAATGTTTACCCAGGTTCGGTCCCTCTCGATGGAGGTAATACCCTACATCCTGCTTGATTGATCTTGATGATATGAGTATTACAAGAGTTGATGTACCACGAGATCCTAGAGGCTAAACCCTAGAAGCTAGCCTATGATTATGATTGTTGTTGTCCTACGGACTAAACCCTCCGGTTTATGTAGACATCGGAGGGGGCTAGGGTTACACAGAGTCGGTTATAGAGAAAGGAATCTTCATATCTTAACCGCCAAGCTTGCCTTCCACGCAAAGGAAAGTCCCATCCGGACACGGGACAGAGTCTTCTATCTTGTATCTTCATAACCCAACAGTCTGACATATGCATATAGTCCGGCTGTCCGAGGACAAAGGGCGCGCCCTACCCCCTGGGCGTGCCCCACTGCCTCGTGGGCCACCTGGCAGGCCCCCGATGCCCATCTTCTGCTATATGGTTTCTTTTGCCCTGGAAAAAATCATAAGGAAGCTTTCGGGACGAAGCGCCGCCGTCTCAAGGCGGAACCTTACCGGAACCAATCTAGGGCTCCGGTGGAGCTGTTTTGCCGGGGAAACATCCCTCCGGGAGGGGGAAATCATCACCATCGATCCTCTCATCGAGAGGGGGTCAATCTCCATCAACATCTTCACCAACACCATCTCCTCTCAAACCCTAGTTCATCTCTTGTATCCGATCTTTGTCTCAAAACCTCAGATTGGTACCTGTGGGTTGCTAGTAGTGTTGATTACTCCTTGTAGTTGATGCTAGTTGGTTTATTCGATGGAAGATCATATGTTCAAATCCTTTATACATATTAATACCCCTCTGATTATGAACATGAATATGATTTGTGAGTGGTTACGTTTGTTCCTGAGGACATGGGAGAAGTCTTGTTATAAGTAGTCATGTGAATTTGGTATTCATTCGATATTTTGATGAGATGTATGTTGTCTCTCCTCTAGTGGTGTTATGTGAACGTCGACTACATGACACTTCACCATTGTTTGGGCCTAGGGGAAGGCATTGGGAAGTAATAAGTAGATGATGGGTTGCTAGAGTGACAGAAGCTTAAACCCTAGTTTATGCGTTGCTTCGTAAGGGGCTAATTTGGATCCATATGTTTCATGCTATGGTTAGGTTTACCTTAATTCTTCCTTCGTAGTTGCAGATGCTTGCGAGAGGGGTTGATCATAAGTGGGATGCTTGTCCAAGGAAGGGCAGTACCTAAGCACCGGTCCACCCACATATCAAATTATCAAAGTAACGAACGTGAATCATATGAGCATGATGAAAACTAGCTTGACGATAATTCCCATGTGTCCTCGGGAGCGCTTTGCTTTATATAAGAGTTTGTCTAGGCTTGTCCTTTGCTATAAAAAGAATTGGGCCACCTTGCTGCACTTTAGTTACTTTGTTACTTGTTACCTGTTATGAACTATCTTATCACAAAACTATCTGTTACCGATAATTTCAGTGCTTGCAGAGAATACCTTACTGAAACCGCTTGTCATTTCCTTCTGCTCGTCGGGTTCGACACTCTTACTTATAGAAAGGACTACGATAGATCCCCTATACTTGTGGGTCATCAACGACCGGTCGAATTGACATGCAGAACGATGCTGCCAAACACGAAAAGCTGGTCGGGGACGAAGATGTCCCCGATGTTGATGCCATCTCCAATGATCAGATGAGCCATCGGTCCTTTAGCGATCCAACATCGGAACTCTCAATGAAAGCAGTGCCAAAACCGGCGGATCTCGGGTAGGGGGTCCCGAGTTGTGGATCTTGGATCAATGGGGAACAGGGGACGAAGGACACAATGTTTACCCAGGTTCGGACCCTCTCTAAGAGGGCAAACTCTATGTCTTGCTCGATTATATTGAAGTGTATAGGATGGTTACATAGTCAATCTACCATGAGATCAGATGAACTAAACCATAAGCAAGTAGGATGATGGTTATTGTTCTAGCCTCTACAGACAAAACCCTCTAGTTTATATAAGCACCAGGGGTACTAGGGTCACACATGGTCGGTAAAGGGAAATAAACAAGCCGAATTTTCTATCTTGACTTGGAGGACACACCAAGACTCTGAGGGCTTCCTGTCCGGACACGTGGAGTCACCTTGTAGCTCATAAGAAATAGGTCGGCGGCCCGAGGACCCCCTAGTTCACGACTCCCTCACACTCTACTCATGTTTACCGAAAAAGGCTTTCGCCCTACTTTATAAATAAAGCAAACCGCCACAGAACGCACATACACAGACTAGTCCACAGGCACACACCCAAGTCTCACATAAAAGTACATAGGTTCTGCTGAGGGCACAACTCAACAAGCCCACAAAAAGAAAAAGGAAACAAGGCAGCCGCCAAAAGGCGAGGAAGGTGCCTAATCAGGCTCTGGCGGCGGCGGCGACAGGCGGACGGCCATCGATCAGAGGTCGGCGATGAAGGCGGAGATGGTGTCACGGTCCTGGGGGTGGCTAAGCGGCCGCCAAAGCTGCAAGAAACTAGAGAATTTGAAGATTGCGTCAGTAGCTCGTCGAAGAGGGGTGTGTTGGATCACAAGCTTATTGTGGACCGTCCAGAGGGTCCAGGCTAGGACCCCAATCTCAAGCACCTAATGTGGCGAGACGACATGGGGGAGTTCTGGAGTTCGGCAAATAAGTCGGGGAAGTTGTTGTGGCACCAATCGCCACCAACCACTTCCCGAAAGCAGCTCTAAACAAACTGAGCAGACACGCGGGACAAGAAGATGTGATTCGAGTCTTCGGGGACACCACAGAGGGGGCATGTTGTAGGGTCAAACCCTAGGAAGGATCTTTTCACACTTGGAGGGGGAAAAGGAGGAAAACACTCAAGAACACGAAGAACACCAAGAACAAATCTCTCAAACAAACCCAAGTATCACATCCACTAGAGTAGCACACATGAGTTCCTCAGGATTACAAGATCAATACAAGGAGAGTAGCACTAGGTAAATTCTTCCCACTAGGTGAGGTCTTGATGATCTTCTCCAAGAGGAGGCCTTGATAATCCAATGGATTCTTCCCTAGGTGGGGGCTTGAGCTCCTAAGAGGAGGGGATACAAGGAGCAAAGGCTCACAATGTTTAGTCTAATCTTTTCTAACCTTCCAAATGGCCTAGGAGATAAGTATAAATAGGCTAGGGACGAAACTTAGTGAAAGAGGGGTACAAAGGTGTCGGGGAAACTGATCCACGAACACCTATGGGGCCGGCAGACCAGGCCCCTTTCGGTTCGGCGGGGGGTGGAGATCGCACGAAGAGCAGATCGAGGCGAAGCACACGAGCAGTTTACCCAGCTTCGGAGCTCTCCGAAGAGATAATACTCCTACTGCTGCTTGTTTGATTATGTTCTCTTCTTGCTCGAGAGAGAGAGAGTTAAGTGTTTTATGGGTTCCGAACGAGTCGAACCCCCTCTACGTTGCGCATGGGCCTCCTTTTATACGCTAAAGGGGTCACCGACAGGTGGCAACGCAGAGAAGGGTACAAATGTAAAAAGCGAGGTGGTTAGTACAGTTATTTGTACAGTACACTCTACCTAACCCTGACGGCAGGGGACAAGGGCATTAAATGCCCGTCTGAGTCGCCCAAACAGCGCAGAAAAGGACCGTCAGGGGCGCCACCGTTCGCCACGATGGCGATCTTGTCAGCTTTGCATGCCACTGCGCACCGCTGGCTGCACAGCCATCCGCCACGCGCGCCTGGAAAGGCCTACAGAGCGACATGTTGGTGGAAGCGCTGGAGCGTGGGCACAGAGTGGCCGCCTGTCGTGGCAAGCGCCTTGCCGCGGCCGTTGTCTTGCCGGGCCCGGAAGCTTGTCGCCCACCGGGCCTCGAGATACCTTGGTTGGTCTTCCCGGCAAGCTCCTCTTGCCGGGGCCTTGTTACCTTGCCGGGGCGCGTGGCGCGTCGCGGCAAGTTCCTTTGAATGCCTTGGTCGGTCTTCCCGGCAAGCTCCTCTTGCCGGGGCCTTGTCTCCTTGGCTTAAATACTTTGTTCTTGAATGGCTCCAAGGGAACCACGAAGGACCTTGGCGGTCGCCCGGTAAGCCTTGCCGCGGGGCGCTGCAACTGCCCGTGCACAAGTTGGGGGTACTAGGGTACCCCTATTCTAGTACACCGATAGGAGCCCCCGGGCCTGGGCCATACACGGTGCCGAGCGCTATTGGGCCAGGTCCAAGACAGGGCACGGGCACACGCGGACTGGGCCACGCCGAATCTCGCTCCGTATCCACCGCGCTCTCCCCTAACAGCACGCGTTGAATGCGGCTCGTGGGAGAGATCGTGGGTGGTTCTTTATTCGGAAGGGCGAAACGTCCGCCCCGTCCCTCTTTATAAGCAGAGGAAATAGGGGCAGTTCGTTCCCCCTTGCTGGTTGCTACTACTCCATCTCTACAAACCTCCGCCGCTCCCCCCTTCTTCTCGAAGTCGAGGGAGCAGCGCTCCGCCCCCCATTGCCACCAGCATCACCAACGCCGTCGACCTCCCCCACCACCTCCGCCATGGCTCCGAAAGCCGACAAGGGAAAGGGCGTGAAGTCGGCCGAGGCGCAGCGGCTCGCGGCGCTGCGGAAGGAGCGGGCGATCTTCGCCCCTCAGCTCGGCGCGAAGGAGCTGAGGGAGTACTTCTACCTCTTTTGGGCGACGGAGACGCATGCGCATCCGCGCACGAGGGTACTCCCGGCCGCTGCTTCTGAACTGGCTCCAAACGGGTACCCATTCTTCGCGCTGTTCTTCTATTGCAGGCTCTGCCCGGCCTTCTCGGAGTTCTTCTGTGATATCATGAACACCTACGGCCTGCGCCTCCTTGATTTCACCCCCAACGCCGTTCTGACCATGGCAGTTTTCGCACATTTGTGCGAAAACTTTGTCGGAGTCCATCCCAATGTTGCCCTTTTCCGCCACTTCTTCATGCCTCGGGTCGAGAGAGGAGAGCCGCTTGCCGGAGGGATCGCCTGGATCTCGAGAGTCGGCAAGAAGGAGGCGTACTTGGAGGGTGAGCTTCGCAGCAAGTGGGAGGAGTGGAGAGCGGAGTGGTGTTGGATCGTCGAGGAGAATCCGCAGCCCTTCACCGCCGTGCGCCAAGCCCCAATAGTGCGCGGCAATGACTGGAGCAACGTGGCCCCGGAAGACGAGAGGCTGAAGATCGCCATCACTAGGATCCTTCGCCTCAGGCTTGCCGGGCTCACTGTAGGTGCTGTAGGCACAGATTTCCTTCGCCGCCGCATTGCCCCTCTGCAGGAGAGGGGGAGGCCCGCCTGGGAGTTCAAGAACTCGGCGGACATCATGAGGCTGCGGCCGGGCCTCAACTACAACTTCACCGTCCTGGAGCTGGATGCAATGCTTCTGGAGTTGTTCAAACGCGATCCCCAGCACCCATTCACGCTACCGAGGGGCGTAGTTCCATTGTGCAATAATTCTTCGCTTGACCGGATCCGCGTCATGATGCCGTTGTGCGATTCACACGGAATCGTTCCAACTTGGCAAGAGCCTGCGGATGACGTCGTGCAAGCGTTCTTCGACAATTTGGAAGAAGTGCCGGTCCGCGCTGACGAGCAGAAGAGCCTCACCCGCGACACCACCGACGAGGAGCTGCAGCGCATCGCCACTAGGGCGGAAGAGGTTGCGGCCGCAGCTGCCGCGGGCGCGTTCGGGTTCACCATGGAGGAGGCGGAGGCGGCAGAGGCGGCGAACCTTGCCGAGCGCGCGGACTTCATTGGCGAGGAAGATCTTGCCGGCTCTGAAGCTGAGCCGAGCGAGGCCGGCGAGGAAGAGCCCGAGCCTTCAGAAAGCCTGCCGCAGGCGGAGCCCCCGGCCCCGCCAAGAAGGCGTCTTCGCAGGGCCGCGGACGTGGCGGGGCGGCAGACGGGTCCACAGCCGCCGAGCCGTGCGACACGCTCCACCGCGGCAAGTAATGTTGTCGCGGGAGCGCCTCACGCTGCTGCGGCAACTGGAGCGGGATCTTCCCGGTCGACCACCACCACTCCTGCCAAGCGGGCAAGGGATCCTACTCCTCCGCCTCGCCGCACCGGAGGGGAGCCGGACTTCGATCTTTCCGCGCTCAGCTCCGACGAGGAGGAAGAAGAGTAAGTTTCTTTGGTGCTCTTGTAGTTCTTCAATCTTGCTGTTTTTATCTTGTATCTGACTTGCTTCAATCTGAACCCCTTTCTTTTCAGGACGCTGGCCCAGATGGCAGCGAAGAGGGCCAAGGCCGCGGTGATCGTCATCGAAGATGACCCCACCGTGTCAGCAGGGGGTGGGTCCGAGACCACCTTGACGGACCCGGCAACCACTCCTCAAAGTAGCCCCCAGTGCAGCCCCCAGCGTAAGATCAGAGTTAGCTTCCTGCTGTCAGGCGCGCATGAGTGATTTTTCCTTTGCTGATATCTTGCTTGTTAACTTGTGTAGGAGCAGAACAGCCTCACCAGGAGGGCCCGGAAGCCGCTCCCGAAGCGCCGTCTGCTTCAACTACGCCGCCAAGGGAGGAGACCCCGGCAAGGGAGCGCTCTCCGGCAAGGGAGAACTCTCCGGCAAGGGGCAGCTCTCCGGCAAGGGACAGCACCAACGACCCTGCGGCGGCTGAGACCGCAACTGCAGATCTTGGTACAGACAATCCACTCGTCTAAGAACTTCCCTTGGGTTCTTCTTCTTCTGATCTTCTTCTTGCATATTTTCTTGACTTTTTCTTCCTTCTTCGTTCTTCAGATCCATCTGCTGCGGAGCCAATGGAGACAGAGGACGCCGGCGAGGAAGGCGCGCGTGGCAGCAACGACGACGCCGCCGTCAACGAAGAAGGGGCCGGTGCTGATGAGCCCGCCGGCGAAGAGGCCGCCAAGGCTGCCGCCGCAGAAGCCGGCGAGGGGTCGGGCGATCGCACTGACGGCCCTGAGGCCGCAGGAGCACCAGGCGCTGCACCGACCGCTGATCCCTCCGCCGCTGCCGCGGAGCCAGGCTCCAAAGAGCCCCAGCCCAGCGCCTACTTGAAGGCCGGCGACGATATCTTCATCAAGCTACCCTGGGCGTCGAGCTCCAGGGCGCCGGTCGAGGGGGAAACTTTCGATGAGGAGCTGCTCGCCTCCGCCGGGCTATCGTTGGTCGACGCGCCCAGCAGCAGCAGTGGCGAGCCTGAGGAGGAGCAGCTGCTGCGGAAGCTGCTGTTACTCTACCGTGCCCGACAAGCCAAACTGGCTTCCCGGGAAGCACTTGTCGCGAAGGCGGGAGTGGACATGGAGAAGCGCGCGGAGGAGCTCCGGGGCCTCAACCAGGAAGCTCTCCGGTCCCTGGCACAGGAGCGGGAGAGACTCGCAGAGGAGCGTACGGCCTTCCTTCTCGAGAAGGCCGAAGCTGAGGAGGAACAAAGGCTCGCTGCCGAGAAGCAGTCCGCGCGAGAAGGTGAGTTGGTGCAGCGGAAGGCCAACCTCGACAGCTACGAGGAGGAGCTTGCCGAGCGCGAGCAGGCACTTGGCGGGGCGCTCAAGGAAGCAAAGGACGCTGCCGCAACTGCAGAGGCTGCCAAGAAAGAGCTGGAGGCGAAGGTGGAGCAGCTGGCGGCCAATATCAGGAAGAGCGGCGAGGAGCTCGCTGCGCTCAAGCGCGAGCGCGAGAAGGATGTTGCCGCCCATGGTGAGCTGCAAGGTCTTCTCGCTGAGAGGAACAAGGATCTCAGCGCCTCCAAGGACTCCAACACGGACCTGGAGATGAAGCTGGCCACACTAACTCAGACGCTGGATGATGCCAAGGAGCGGGAGAAGACCTTGTCGGAGAAGGTCAAGGCTGACAAGGCGCTGCTGGAGAGCATCACCGTTACCCAGAACTCATTCAGAGAGACTGTGGAGCACTGGACCGAGGGTCTGGTGAATATCGCCGCAGTCATCGATGACAAGCTGGCGCAGCTGGGGATGGAGGACTTTGGGTATCCCTCCGACGAGAATCTCCAACCCAGCGCCAAGCTCAGCCTGTTCTTCAAGGGCGTGGCGACGGCACTCCAGCGGCTCCCGGAGAGGATCCCAAAGCAGCCGGCCGACGAGCCGCGTAGGATCTGCGCAGGAGTTCTCCAGAAGGTGCTGATGAAGGTGGCCTTCCGCAATCCAGGCCTCAGCTTCACCAACGTCCTCAAGTCCTTGCCGCCAGACGCCGATCGGGACGCGCTCAAGGCCCTTGTCGCACCCATTGTGGACAAGGTGAGCGAGATCAAGAGGGTTGAAGGCGATCACGTAGACTAGGCCGCCCATGTCTCTTTCTCCTTGTCGCTGCTGGCCACATTATGAGATCAATCTGTTAGGGCCGCGACAAGTTTATTTTGTAATATAACTCTATTTCTGTTATCAATTGCTACGTTATTTCCTCTACGAGGTTCCTTCCTTTGTATGTTTTTACCCTACGCTTTTAGGGAACTTGTCGGCGCAGGCACCCGAGCCGCGAGCGCTGAGTGCGGGACGTCAGCAGCCTGCTGGCGGTGCCGCTTCCGACAAGAAACCTTGTTGCGACTAGATGCAGCACACTTAAGTTGTTGAGCGGACTCGAAACAAAGCAAGGGCGCAACTAGCTACGAGTTGGTTCCTCCGCGCACAGGTTTTCCATACAAAGCAGGGTCGTTCGAGGAAGATAACTTAAAAATTTAAAACTAATTGCTCAAACTTTGGCAACTTAGCTTTTTTGTCGTTTGCTTCCCGGCAAGGTGAAACTTTGCTTGAACGACGCCTGGTCCATACCACAATCTCCTCCTTCCCCCCCAGCAAACTTGTGTGCGAGGGAACCTTCCTTTCCTTTGTTGAGAAAAAGAAAGAAGAGAAAATAAAGATATGGAGCCTTTCGACTCGTTATCGCTTACCGGGTGTAGGTGCTGCACAAAGTGTCAGATAAGGCATGCAAGAAAGAAAATAATGCATGAAATCGACAAGATGTGCGGAGCACATGGGGTTTATTTATGCACGGTATCTGCGCCCGGCTTTGTACAAAGGATTACATGCAACAGTGGCACGACTTGTACAAAAGGTGGTTGCCGGAACAGATTCCGGCAACCGCGCCCTACGGGTAAAACTTATGAAGATGCTCTATGTTCCAGGAGTTGCTCACCGGAATGCCATCTTCGGTCTCAAGGCGGACAGCGCCAGGCCTAGTGACTCGTTTCACCCGATAAGGGCCTTCCCACTTCGGCGTCAACTTGTTGGAATTCTTGGCAGATTGAACACGCCGAAGAACAAGGTCACCTTCCTCGAAGCTTCTGGCATTAACTTTGCGGCTATGGTAGCGGCACAAAGCTTGCTGGTATCGAGCAGCTCGTACAGCAGCCTGAAGACGATCCTCCTCAAGGAGCAGCGCGTCATCTTGTTGCAGCCGCCCTTGCTCAAGCTCATCATAGGCGAGCACTCGAGGTGATCCGTATACGAGTTCCGTGGGGAGAACTGCCTCTGCTCCATAGACTAGAGAGAAAGGTGTCTGGCCAGTGGCTCGATTTGGCGTCGTTCTGATCGACCAAAGAACCACCGGCAGCTCCTCGATCCAGTTTCTTCCGCACTTGCGCAGCCTGTCAAAAGTTTTGGTCTTGAGCCCGCGCAGCACTTCAGCATTTGCCCTCTCCGCTTGACCGTTGCTTCTCGGATGAGCAACAGAAGCGAAGCAGACCTTGGCGCCAAGGTCTTGGACATACTGCATGAAGGTGCGGCTCGTGAATTGCGTGCCGTTGTCAGTGATGATCCTGTTAGGGATCCCGAAACGGCAAACAATCGACCTGAAGAACTTGACTGCTGACTGTGCTGTCACCTTCCTCACTGGCTGCACTTCCGGTCACTTTGTGAACTTGTCGATTGCAACGTACAAGTACTCAAAGCCCCCGACAGCTCGGGGGAAGGGGCCGAGGATATCGATCCCCCAGACCGAAAATGGCCAGGATAAAGGGATCGTCTGGAGAGCTTGAGCTGGCTGGTGTATCTGTTTGGAGTGGAACTGGCACGCTTCACACTTGGTTACTTGTGCAGTTGCATCCTGGAGGGCTGTCGGCCAAAAGAAACCTTGCCGGAAAGCTTTGCCGGCAAGTTCTCTTGCGCCAATGTGGTGGCCGCATATGCCTCCATGTATCTCTGCCAACAGCTTTTGTCCGTCTTCCCGGCAAATGCACTTCAATTTCACACCATTGAGTCTTCTTCTGTACAGTATGCTATCGACAAACTGGTACATACTTGACTACCGGGCTACTTTTTCCGCTTCTTCTTGCTCTTCGGGAAGTTCTCCTGTCTGAAGGAAACGGACAATCTGCTACGCCCACGCTGGAGCTTGTGGCTCGACAACAAGGACTAAAGGCACATCTGCTGCTGCGGGAACATCCGCTTCTACGGCAAGGACATGCGACCCTGCCGGAGCGTGATGCTCCCCGGCAAGCTTGCCGGAGCAAAACTTGTCGGGAGCGTCTGCTTCAACGGAACAAACCATAAGGCTTGCCGGAGCAGACTGCCCCTCAGCATCCTTGGAGTTGATCTTGGGGACTTTCTTGGCGGCGGCTTCGGGGAGCTCTGCCGGAAAGTAGTCACCGGAAACCAACTTCCTCTTCTTGTTCTGTCCAGTTGATGGTGTTACAGATGGTTGAGTCAGCTTGAGCACAAAGATCCCTGGTTCCACAGGTAGCTTAAGCACGGCGCACTTTGACAGGCCATCAGCAATGTCATTCTGAGCTCTTGGGACATGCTCCATCTGTAGGCCGTCAAAGTGCTCTTCTAGCTTTCTCACTTCATCAACATATGCTTCCATCAACGGACTCTGATAATTCTTGTTCACTTGGCGGACGACAAGCTGTGAGTCACCCCTGACAATGAGCTTCTTGATCCCAAGGTTTGCTGCGATTCTGAGACCGGCAAGCAATCCTTCATACTCTGCAGTATTGTTGGTTGCTTGCTCCTTGGGAAAGTGCATCTGGACTACGTACTTGAGGTGCTCTCTAGTGGGCGCGACAAGCAGCACGCCCGCACCGGCGCCTCGCAGCGAGAAGGCACCATCAAAGTACATCAGCCACTCCTTGCTCGCTTCCTTGACGGGGATGCTCGTCTCTGGAATTTCTTCATCTGGTGTTGGCGTCCACTCTGCTATGAACTCTGCCAATGCTCTACTTTGGATAGTTGAAGTGCTCTCAAATTTGAGGCCAAAGCTTGACAGTTCCAGCGCCCACTCGACAATCATGCCTGTCGCTTCCGGATTCTGTAGTATCCTCTTCAGCGGAAAGCGAGTGACGACTGTGATCTCATGTGCTTGGAAGTAATGGCGCAGCTTTCTCGAGGCCATGAGGAGGCCGAAAAGCAACTTCTGCACACCAGAGTACCTTGACCTAGCCCCCTGCAAAAGGGAACTGACAAAGTAAACTGGGCGCTGCACCATTCTCTTCTGCATCTTATCATGCTCCTGTGCAGATTCATCCTTGTCGGGACCAGAGCTTGTCGGCGAAGCCCCCTGCTTGTCGCTGGATGCATCTGCCATGGTTGTTGGCTCATCATCTGCCTCCCTCTCCGCCACCAACGCAGCACTAACCACTTGATTGGTTGCCGCTATATACAGCAGCAACTTCTCCTATGGCTTAGGTGCGACAAGTGTTGGAGTGGAGGACAGGTATCTCTTCAAGTCCCGCAGCGCAGCCTCCGCCTCCGGAGTCCATTTCATTGGACCTGCCTTTTTCAATATTTTGAAAAATGGCAGGGCGCGTTCAGCAGATCTAGAGATAAACCTGCTGAGAGCAGCCACGCAACCGGCAAGCCTTCGTACATCCTTGACGCGCTTTGGTGCTTCGATCTGCTCAATGGCCTTGATCTTGTCGGGATTGGCTTCAATTCCCCGCTGAGACACGAAGAACCCGAGAAGCTTGCCGGAAGGGACTCCAAACACGCCCTTCTCGGGGTTAAGCTTGAGGTTGATCTTGCGCAGATTTGCAAATGTCTTGTCTAAATCTTGAATCAGGGTCGCCCTGTCCTTGCTCTTGACCACTATGTCATCCATGTAGGCTTCCACATTTCTATGCATCTGAGGTTCAAAAGCGTGGTGGACTACCCTTGCAAATGTTGAACCAGCATTCTTCAAACCGAAAGGCATCCGTACGAAGCAGTACGTGCCACATGGGGTGATAAATGTGGTTTTCTCTTCATCCTCTTCTGCCATGAAGATCTGATGATATCCTGAGTATGCATCAAGAAATGAAAGCAAATCACATCCGGACGTGGAGTCAACAATCTGGTCTATGCGCGGCAAGGGAAATGGGTCTTTCGGACAAGCTTTATTGACATCAGTGAAGTCGATACAAAGTCTCCATTTCCCGTTAGCCTTGCGCACGACAACAGGATTGGCCAGCCACGTGGGATGGAGCAATCCTCTGACAAGGCCTGCTGCTTCCAACTTCTTGATTTCTTCCATGATGAATTCTTGGCGCTCCACTGCCTGTTTCCTGACTTTCTGCTTGACGGGCCGCGCATGAGGACAGACGGCAAGGTGGTGCTCAATTACTTTCCTGGGAACACCGGGGATGTCAGACGGTTGCCACGCAAACACGTCGACATTCGCCCGCAGGAAAGCAATGAGCGCGCTTTCCTATTTGGGGTCGAGAGTGGCACTGATGGTGAAGGTACCACCAGTGCCGTCCTCCTTGGCGGACACCTTCTTGGTCTCAGGTGGAGCTGCCATCGCCTTCTTACACTTGCCGGTGGAGCTCGATGGTGCGTCCTCGACGGTAGTGCAGCACTCCGAAGAGGTGCGCTTGCCGGAGTGGGCATCA
>NC_041381.1:303974436-303991389 GCF_002162155.2 Triticum dicoccoides
CGCCGCGAGCTGCTGCGCCTCGGCCGACTTCACGCCCTTTCCCTTGTCGGCTTTCGGAGCCATGGCGGAGGTGGTGGGGGAGGTCGACGGCGTTGGTGATGCTGGTGGCAATGGGGGGCGGAGCGCTGCTCCCTCGGCTTTGAGAAGAAGGGGGGAGCGGCGGAGGTTTGTAGAGATGGAGTAGTAGCAACCAGCAAGGGGGAACGAACTGCCCCTGTTTCCTCTGCTTATAAAGAGGGACGGGGCGGACGTTTCTCCCTTCCGAATAAAGAACCACCCACGATCTCTCCCACGACGCCGCATTCAACGCGTGCCGTTAGGGGGGAGCGCGGTGGATACGGAGCGAGATTTGGCGTGGCCCAGTCCGCGTGTGCCCGTGCCCTATCTTGGGCCTGGCCCAACAGCGCTCGGCACCGTGTATGGCCTAGGCCCGGGCTCCTGTCGGTGTACTAGAATAGGGGTACCCTAGTACCCCGAACTTGTGCACGGGCAGTTGCAGCGCCCCGCGGCAAGGCTTACCGGGCGACCGCCAAGGTCCTCCATGGTTCCCTTGGGGCCATTCAAGAACAAAGTATTTAAGCCAAGGAGACAAGGCCCCGGCAAGAGGAGCTTGCCGGGAAGACCGACCAAGGCATTCAAAGGAACTTGCCGCGATGCACCACGCGCCCCGGCAAGGTAACAAGGCCCCGGCAAGAGGAGCTTGCCGGGAAGACCAACCAAGGTATCTCGAGGCCCGGTGGGCGACAAGCTTCCGGGACCGGCAAGACAACGGCCGCGGCAAGGCGCTTGCCGCGGCAGGCGGCCACTCTGTGCCCATGCTCCAGCGCTTCCACCAACGTGTCGCTCTATAGGCCTTTCCAGGCGCGCGTGGTGGATGGCTGTGCAGCCAGCGGTGCGCAGTGGCATGCAAAGCTGACAAGATCGCCATCGTGGCGAACGGTGGTGCCCCTGATGGTCCTTTTCTGTGCTGTTTGGGCGACTCAGACGGGCATTTAATGCCCTTGTCCCCTGCCGTCAGGGTTAGGTAGAGTGTACTGTACAAATAACTGTACCAACCACCCCGCTTTTTACATTTGTACCCTTCTCTGCGTTGCCACCTGTCGGTGACCCCTTTAGCGTATAAAAGGAGGCCCATGCGCAACGTAGAGGGGGTTCGACTCGTTCGGAACCCAGAAAACACTTAACTCTCTCTCTCTCTCTCTCGAGCAAGAAGAGAACATAATCAAACAAGCAGCAGTAGGAGTATTATCTCTCCGGAGAGCTCCGAAGCTGGGTAAACTGCTCGTGTGCTTTGCCTCGATCTGCTCTTCATGCGATCTCCGCCCCCCGCCGAACCGAAAGGGGCCCGGTCCGCCGGACCGCGGCAGGGTGGACGTCTGGGATGTTGTGCTGCACGCTACTGAATCTCTGAATGTACTTGCGCAGGGGTTCTCCTTCCTTCTGGGCGAGCAGATGAAGATCACTCTCTTGGCCATGAGGCTTGTGGCCGCCTGTGAAGGCGCCGACAAACTGATGGCACAGATCGGCCCAAGAGGATATGGAGTTGTCCGGCAAGTGCATGAGCCAGGATCTGACGTTGGGCTTGAGTACCAGCGGGAAGTAGTTGGCAAGGATCTTGTCGTCCCGTCCCCCGGCAGCCTGCACCGCAATGGTGTAGATGCTGAGGAACTCGGACGGATGCGTCTTGCCGTCGTACTTCTTCGGTACGTCTGGCTTGAAGTTCTTCGTGCTAGGCCACTAGACTTGCCGCAGCTCACGAGTAAACGCAGGGCAACCTACCGCGTACGGCAGATCGCCTGGTTCCCCTGGCGCATGCATGTCAACAGAGGGCCCAGCGCGCTTGTCGGATTGATGTCGCGCTTCTCTTCGGCGCTCGATGCGAGTACGAGCGTCTTCTTGTTGTCGATCATGAAGAACTTGGCGCTGATCGCGACGAGCCCATGGATCCGATGATGCGGTGGAGTCGCTATCGAGGTGGATCCAGCGAGTCGGCGATCTTGGCCTTCGGGGTGGTGATTGCATGGTGGTTGCACCTCCACCATTCTCGTCGCCACCGGCTCGCGCCCGGCAACCCTGCCGCAGCGGCGACGCGCTCGGCTGCCGTGGGGTGTCGCCATTGGCGTAGCTGATGAGACTCTGAATGGTGGCCCTCCATTCGTCGATCTTGTCCGACGTCGGAGGGTAATCCAGGAGCAGTTGAGCTCGCGCCAAAGCTTCTGCCGGAGTGGCGGGTGGCAGTGGCGGACGGCGCGAGGAGCGGGATGTGCTCGGACTCCTAACTATGTTAGAAGGAGCAGTATCCCGTCCAGGCGACCGTGCCTCGCTCACGCCAGCACGCTGGCGCGCATGCTGGTCTTGAGCGTCCCGGGATCCACCAGCTTGGTCTTGGCCTATCATGCGTATGGCACTGCGAGTGCCATGACGCTGTTGGTCCTGCACCTCCTGAGATGGGCGCGGAACATGCACGGTCGCCGAGGTTTGTGCAGCCTTGTCCTTGGACCTGGCAGCATCATAAGCTTCCTCGTCGACGTCCATTCTTCCGCCGGCGTCCATTCCACCACCTGTTTGCTCCAACGGTGGCGGAAGTGACGTGGACGGAGCGGCTACCGCCGAAGTCTTCTTCTTCGGTGGCATGTTGATGAAGGGAATGAAGATCTAGCTCGTGTGAATGCCGGATCAGGTTCACACAATCTCGACGCCCCCTACCTGGCGCGCCAAAGATGTCGGGGAAACTGATCCACGAACACCTATGGGGCCGGCGGACCGGGCCCCTTTCGGTTCGGCGGGGGGCGGAGATCGCACGAAGAGCAGATCGAGGCGAAGCACACGAGCAGTTTACCCAGCTTCGAAGCTCTCCGGAGAGATAATACTCCTACTGGTGCTTGTTTGATTATGTTCTCTTCTTGCTTGAGAGAGAGAGAGTTAAGTGTTTTCTGGGTTCCGAACGAGTCGAACCCCCTCTACGTTGCGCATGGGCCTCCTTTTATACGCTAAAGGGGTCACCGACAGGTGGCAACACAGAGAAGGGTACAAATATAAAAAGCGAGGTGGTTGGTACAGTTATTTGTACAGTACACTCTACCTAACCCTGACGGCAGGGGACAAGGGCATTAAATGCCCGTCTGAGTCGCCCAAACAGCGCAGAAAAGGACCGTCAGGGGCGCCACCGTTCGCCACGATGGCGATCTTGTCAGCTTTGCATGCCACTGCACACCGCTGGCTGCACAGCCATCCGCCACGCGCGCCTGGAAAGGCCTACAGAGCGACACGTTGGTGGAAGCGCTGGAGCGTGGGCACAGAGTGGCCGCCTGCCGCGGCAAGCGCCTTGCCGCGGCCGTTGTCTTGCCGGGCCCGGAAGCTTGTCGCCCACCGGGCCTCGAGATACCTTGGTTGGTCTTCCCGGCAAGCTCCTCTTGCCGGGGCCTTGTTACCTTGCCGGGGCGCGTGGCATGTCGCGGCAAGTTCGTTTGAATGCCTTGGTCGGTCTTCCCGGCAAGCTCCTCTTGCCGGGGCCTTGTCTCCTTGGCTTAAATACTTTGTTCTTGAATGGCTCCAAGGGAACCACGGAGGACCTTGGCGGTCGCCCGGTAAGCCTTGCCGCGGGGCACTGTAACTGCCCGTGCACAAGTTCGGGGTACTAGGGTACCCCTATTCTAGTACACTGACAAAAGGACTAAAATGTCCCTAAAGACGCGTAGCCACGGGGAAGGGTCCGGGCACCCGGGGTGAAACCGGCCGGGCACCCGGACCGGTCAGGGGGCCGCGCCCAGGCGGGACCGGGCACCCGGGGCGAAGTGGCTGGGCAATCGGCCAGGTCAGGAGCAGGCGGGCGAGGGGCCGGGCACCCAGGGCTCCAAGCTCGGGCACCCGGGCTGCCTTCCAGCGGCTGACTCGGCATGGGCCGGGCACCCGGGGCCGGCAGGGGTGCAGCTCAGGAGGAGGCTGGGCACCCGGGGCTGCCACGGCCGGGCACCCGGGATGTCCGGGGTTTTTTGCCCCTTCTCCTCCTTCTTCCTTCTTATCGTTCTCTCCTTCCTTCTCTTCTTTCCCTTGCTTCGTGGTCACTTGAGTCTCCGTCTTCTCCTTCTCACTATCATCCACTTGGTACCTAAGCATGCACAATGTTTCCGATGATGGTAGAATCCAATTCTCATGTGAAACCGAACAAAACTCAAAGAGGAGAGAGTCAACCTCGTTTTCGATGGCGCGTGCACATGCTCTTGTCATTGGGCCACTTGGTGCTTGCGGTGGTGATGAAGTGTCGGTGCGAGTAGTGGAGGGATGCTCCGCATCATCTTCCCCCCTTGGGAAAGATCCGTCCACGGATCATGTTCTTCATCACCATGGTACTTGGCCAAGTCTTTGACGTTGAAGATGTCGCTAATGTTGTACTTGTCGCGTGGGATGTCGACCTTGTAGGCGTTGTCGTTGTAGCGTGCGATCACCTTGAATGGTCCGTCGGCTCTTGGAAGTAGCTTGGACTTGCGTTCCTTGGGGAAGCGGTCTTTACGGAGATGTATCCATACTTGATCACCCGGTTGGAACACCATAGGAGACTTGTTGAGGTTGAGCTTGGAAGTGAGTCGTTGTACTTGGCGCTCGATCGTGGAATGTGTTTTTTCATGCATCTTCTTGAGGTAGGCGGCTCTTGCACTGCGTCCATGTTTGCTCGTTCTTGAAGCGGTAGAGGAAGGATGTCCAATGGCGACAAAGGGTTGAAACCGTAGACGACCTCGAAGGAGGACTTGCCGGTTGTAGAGTGTCTTGCACGATTGTAGGCGTACTCGGCGATGTGTAGGCACTCCTCCCACTCCTTGATGTTCTTCTTGATCAACACACGTAGGAGAGTCGCAAGCGTCCGGTTGGTGACTTCCGTTTGGCCATCGGTTTGAGGATGATATGCCATGGAGAATAGTAGCTTGATCCCGAGCTTGGCGCATAGTGTCTTCCAAAAGTAGCTTAAGAACTTGACGTCTCGATCCGACACAATTGTCTTTGGCACGCCGTGCAACCTCAAGATTTCCCTACAAAAGAGATTGGCAACATGTCAAGCATCGTCTATCTTATTGCATGGGATAAAATGAGCCATTTTAGAGAAACGGTACACAACAACAAAAACCGAATCCTTGCCATTTTGAGTTCTAGGTGATCCAAGCACAAAATCCATGCTAATGTCTTCCCAAGGTTGATGTGGAATAGGTAAAGGCATATGTAACCCATGGGATTGAGAGTGTGACTTAGCTTTGCAACATGTAGAGCACCTGTTGGTGAAGCGGGCAACATCACGAAACATCTTGAGCCAGTAATAGTTCTTGGAGAGCGTGGCAAAAGTCTTGTCGCGTCCAAAGTGTCCCATGAGTCCACCTCCACGAGCCTCTTGCAAAAGGAGCAAACGAAGAGAAGAATGACTGTTGTCGATGAGTTGTTGTACTTGCCATTGAATCTCCTTTGTCTCTTCGGGGTTGATGCGGTAGGGAGCCTTGTTTGGAAGAGGAGCACCGGGGATGAGGTCGATTCGATGCTCAATGCCGCGAAGAAGAGGGAGACCCGGAGGTAGCTCATCGGGGAAAACATCCTGAAATTCCTGCAAAAGAGATTGAAACACCAAAGGTAGCTCGTGAGCGGTGTTAGTGTTTGGTTCTCCATCCTTGCACACAAGGACAAAGTGCATCACACTCGATGGGTTCTCACACACTTCTCTCATCTCACTTTTTGTGGCAAATAGTATGAGGTTTTTCTCTCTAGGCAAAGAGGCGCTCAAGTTTGGTTTGTGGCTCTCACTCACGTTTGGGTGGCTCACTTTCTCACTCTTCTCTCCATGATGGGTGGCTTGCTTGTCGGCTATCACTTGACTAGGAGACATAGGTCGTAGCACATATTCCTTCCCTTACATCTTGAACCTATAGTGATTGGTACGCCCATTGTGGATAACACCATGGTCGAATTGCCATGGTCGACCAAGAAGGAGGTGGCAAACGGTCATTGGGACCACATCACACTCCAAAGTGTCCTCATATGCACCAATTTTGAAGGAGACTTGGACCGTATGCTCAACTCGGATAGTGCCGGAGTCACTTAGCCATTGAACCTTGTAAGGGTGCGGATGCTTCCTCTTGACAAATTGAAGCTTGGAGCATAGTTCTTCACTTGCCAAATTGTGGCAACTACCTCCATCGATGATGACCTTGACGGACCTTCCATTGATGTCGGCCTTGGTGTGGAAGATGTGGCACCGTTGGTCTTCTTCTTGGTGGTGTTGGAGCGTCAAGACCTTGGAGACCACGAGAGAGGGACTTGAATCATTGTCACAAAAGACTTGGTCATCTTCATCTTCGTTCACGCGCCGGTGCATGGCCACGTGCTCAATGGCTTCCATTTCTTCTTCACTCATTGAGTCATATGTTCCATCATCGTTGAAGATCATTGTTCGCTTGTTGGTGCATTGGAAGGACTTGTGGCCTCGGCCGCCACATGTGAAGCACTTGATTGAACTTGTCTTGACGGGATCATCGGAGGCGCCGAAGATGAAGGAGTCTTGGATTTGTAGGTGCTTGCCAGAGAGGACGAGTCGAGGAAGGTGCCACTTGCTTGGAACTTGACTTGTCGCCGGTACTTGTGATGCTCGAGTTGATGTAGGAGGTGCCGAAGTCGCGGGAGCTTGAGAGTAGGAGCCGTAGGTATTGGATGAGTACTTGGCGTATTTGAAGTCATCTTGCACTTGTCGCTCGGCCTTGGTCGCTTGATGAACTAGCTCAAGAAGGTTGGAGTATGGTTGGAAGTCGGCGATCCGCTTGATTGGGTGGTTGAGGCCGTTCAAGAATCGTGCCATTGTTTGCTCGTCATCTTCCTTGACATTGGCTCGTATCATGGCAATCTCCATTTCTTGGTAGTATTCTTCCACCGTCTTGGTGCCTTGCTTGAGGAGTTGCAACTTCTTGAAAAGATCTCGAGTCTAGTGAGTAGGCACAAAGCGGGCTCTCATGACTTCCTTCATGGCTTCCCAAGTTGTGATTGGTGGTTCGCCTCTTGTATGTCGTCGCTCGATCACTTGTTCCCACCAAATGAGGACGTAGTCTTGGAACTCGAGGGAGGCCATGGCTATCTTCTTTTCTTCATCGTAGTTGTGGAGGCGAAAAATATTGTCAACCTTCAATGCCCAAGAGAGATATTCTTCGGGATCATTGCTTCCGGAGAACTTTGGCATGGTGAACTTGAGCTTGCCGTAGCGGAGTTCTTCATCTTGATAGCAGTTGTGATATCGCTCTTGCCTTGGAAAGTCCTCAAATGCTCGTTCCTCATGATGTCGCTCTTAGCGTGCAGGAGGGTCTTGAAGCACTTGTTCCACTTGGTGTCGCTCTTGTCTTGGAGGAGGGCGAGGAATGTGCGCTTGGTTGCGCCTTTCTTGTTGTTCTTCGCGTCGGGCGGCTTCTTCTTGTATCTCGCGTCGAAGAGCTTCCTCTTGTTCTCGCAGTTAGCAGTTGCAGACTTCAATGTCTCTAGTGGCCTTGTGTAGAGCTTGTTGTGCTTCAAGTGCTTGAGCTTCACGGGCGAGGGCTTGTGCTTCACGTTGCTCTTGTGCTTGTCGAAGTGCATCACCGTCTTGAGGGGCTTGAGGTGGTACTTGTGGAGGTATTTGCTCTTGCTCCATTGCTCCATGAGGGACTTGGTGTCGCATCCGTTCACGTGCTCGAACTCGGTCTTGTAATCCATTGCCATGGAATGGATTTTCTTGAGCTTGGTGATGATCATGTCGAGGAGGGCGAGCTCGTGGTGGACTTGCATCATAAGAAGAGTACTCCGAAGATTGCTGACTTGTACGGTGACTTGAGTGGCGCCGTCTTGAAGAAGCCGATGAGGAAGATGGGCATCGAACGATCATGTTGCGCAGCTCTTCCATTTGTGTGTTGAATTTGTCGTCGATGTTTTGACGAAGGTCGGAGGCGAGTTGTTCCAAGCGTTCACCCAATGCGACGTTTTCTTGATGAAGCGCTCGTTGCGCGATGAAGAAGTGGTTCTTGGAGACATATCCGGAATCATCACCTTGCTCCTCGAAAAGTGGGTTCGACGACGCGCTTGGCCTATCCATCATAACCAAGTGGGGTGAGTAGGAAAGTGAGAGAACAATACCAAAGTTACCTTCTCCAAGGATTGAAGATGTAACAAGTGTCACTGAATGTAATGCCACAATAGGAGAATTGGAACCGGGTTTGTTTCTCACACCTACAAGTAAGAGGCTTATGGAGTAGCTCGGTTAGGATGGTGGCAAAATTTTCAAGCAAATGTTAGTCAAGATATCGATAAGGTTGAGAAGGTTCACAAAAATGCAAGTAAAGCAAATTGATCAAACCCAAAGGTATCACTAGGTACACACGCACAGAAGATAGATGGGATCCACACAACCAAGGAGTGAGCTCAGAATGTGCAACCACGGAAAATGCTCTTGTTGTGCGAATGCTCGAGAGACACTAGCTCGATTGCTCAAATGGGCAAGATACGCTTGTGCACCTACCTATGAGAGAACCGTGCCGTCTTCAATCCCAACTATGGTATATATGCGATGACCAAGATGATATAGGTATGCAAATGGCTCAACTCTATTGCTTACAAGCTCTTTGTTTCTCCTTTTTTTTGCTTAAAAGCTTTCTTCTTTTTTTTCTATGCTTGATGCTCGAGCCGAGTATGATATGAGACAAGTATGTATGATATGCACGGGAGAGACTTATGGCACTAAGATGATAACACGATCACTACGGTGCACAAAAAGCGTGGCCCGACAATTCTCAACTTGCTAGTCTCAATGGGTAAGCGACGCAAAGTGGCTCGGGCTATCAATGCAAAAGCAAGGTAAGGAGTAAGTGTCATTGAGGTTACCATCCTTTCTTACGGTTAGCGATGAAGATGACTCCAAGTCGATGATGGTGACGAAGATGTCACACGCTCCTAAGTAGCCGAAACACCTTAGGAAACGGAAATGTCAACACAAAATCGGGCAAATGCGGAAGGTTGGTGTTTTTGTGATGATTTTTTGGATGGGGGTTAATGGTGGTGGTAGTGGGATGAGTGGAAGGGGGATGTCAAGAGGTTGTAAACGAGCTAAAGAACACGAAAAACGGACTTGGGAGGTGGAAATTATGGCCAAAACGGTGTTGGAAGCGGGCTGATTTGGGGGGTGCGGGCACCCAGGGGTGTGAGGTGCGGGTGCCCGGGGGTGGCTGGGCGTGGTGCAGGTGCCCGTGGTTCGAGGTGCAGGCACCCGGTGGTGGCCAATTTGGGCGAAAATCTTTGGGGAAAGGCCAAATTCGGTGGATTTCGTGGTGGGAAGGGTGTGGATTGTTGGGGAGGGGCTAGACCCACTTGCCAAACATCAAATCCATGGACAAAAACAACCAAATCTCACAAGATCCAACAAATTGCAAGAAAATTTTTTGGGGCTATTTTTGTGGGGATTTTCGGATTTGGACGAAAAACAACAAAATCAAGCTAGAAAATGGGGGGATGGGACTCCAAGATGTGAATAAACCTTGCTCATGATACCAAGATGTTGTAGGGTCAAACCCTAGGAAGGATCTTTTCACACTTGGAGGGGGGAAAGGAGGAAAACACCCAAGAACACCAAGAACACCAAGAACAAATCTCTCAAACAAACCCAAGTATCACATCCACTAGAGTAGCACACATGAGTTCCTCAGGATTACAAGATCAATACAAGGAGAGTAGCACTAGGTAAATTCTTCCCACTAGGTGAGGTCTTGATGATCTTCTCCAAGAGGAGGCCTTGATAATCCAATGGATTCTTCCCTAGGTGGGGGCTTGAGCTCCTAAGAGGAGGGGATACAAGGAGCAAAGGCTCACAATGTTTACTCTAATCTTTTCTAACCTTCCAAATGGCCTAGGAGATAAGTATAAATAGGCTAGGGACGAAACTTAGTGAAAGAGGGGTACAAAGGACTAAAATGTCCCTAAAAACGCGTAGCCATGGGGAAGGGTCTGGGCACCTGGGGTGGAACCGGCCGGGCACCCGGACCGGTCAGGGGGCCGCGCCCAGGCGGGACCAGGCACCCGGGGCGAAGTGGCTGGGCACCCGGCCAGGTCAGGAGCAGGCGGGCGAGGGGCCGGGCACCCGGGGTGCCTTCCAGCGGCCGGCTGGGCATGGGCTGGGCACCCGGGGCCGGTTGGCCGGGCACCCAGGGCCGGCTGGGCGAAGCCCAGGAGAGGGGCCGGGCACCCGGGGCCTTGGGGCCGGGCACCCGGGGCCGGCTGGGGTGCAGCCCAGGTGGAGGCCGGGCACCCGGGATGTCCAGGGGGTTTTGCCCCTTCTCCTCCTTCTTCCTTCTTCTCGTTCTCTCCTTCGTTCTCTTCTTTCCCTTGCTTCATGGTCACTTGAGTCTCTGTCTTCTCCTTCTCACTATCATCCTCTTGGTACCTAAGCATGCACAATGTTTCCGATGATGGTAGAATCCAATTCTCATGTGAAACCGAACGAAACTCAAAGAGGAGAGAGTCAACCTCGTTTTCGATGGCGCGTGCACGTGCTCTTGTCATTGGGCCACTTGGTGCTTGCGATGGTGATGAAGTGTCGGTGCGAGTAGTCGAGGGATGCTCCGCATCAGGGCAGATGCCCGAGCCCGGGACATTTCGTTTGCGGACCTCAACCCCGGACGGAACCCGACTGCGAATCCATTGCCACATGAAGATCCGGATTTTCAGAGGTAGGCGAATGGACCACACTATCGAGAGGAGAACATGCCAGAGGGCTCCAGGCGCCAACTCACCTGGTTGGGCCCACCGTCCACCCTAGGCTCGTGCAAGGCAACGCAATCCAGCAACTCGCGCCAAGCAACAGATTCCGGAGGCCCAAATGGCCTTCGGAAGGCGAGACACCCTAAGTCAATAAGGGCCCTCTCGACAGAGATCACGGGGTCAACAGCGATGGAGAATAGGCCGAGAAAGCGCGTCACGAAGGGGGCGTCACCAGCCCAACGATCAAACCAGAACAAAGTCACTGCCCCGGAGCCAACCGAGATGGAAGTCCCGATGCGGAGAACCGGAAGGAGTTGGACGACCGACTGCCAGAACTGGGAGCCGCCAGTTCGCTGGCAGGAGGCGAGGGGCTGTCCACGCAGATATTTGTTTCGGATGATGTCGAGCCAAAGACCGCCCATGCCTTGCGAGATGCGCCAAAGCCAACGGGAGAGAAGAGCGATGTTCATCCACTTAGAACACATAATGCCCAGGCCACCCTGCTCCCTGGGCTTGCAAATGTCCGGCCAACTGACCATATGATACTTCTGCTTGTCATTCTCGCCAGCCCAGTAGAATCGAGACTGGACTTTGGCAATCTCCTTGTGCAGAGTCTCGTGGAGGTTGTAGAAGCTCATAAGAAACAAGAGGAGGCTGGAGAGGGAAGAGTTGATGAGAATAGTCCTGGCCGCCTTAGATAGCCATCTCCCCTGCCAAGGCTCAATGCGCGTTTGAAGCTTGGCCACGGTCGGGCGCAAGTCCATGACGGTGAGCCGGGAGTCACTAATGGGCGTCCCCAAGTAAGTCGTGGGGAAGGAGCCCAGACGGCAGTTAAGCCGGTTGGCAATGGCGATGCATTCCTCGGGCGGGTAGCCCATCACCATAACATCACTCTTGTCGAAATTAATCTTGAGGCCAGACATTTGTTGGAAGCATAAGAGGAGGAACTTGAGGTTGGAGATGTCCACCTCAGAGCCTTCCACCATGATGATGGTGTCGTCCGCATACTGAAGGAAGGAAATCCCGGACCCTCCGACGAGATGGGGGGTGATACCACGAATATGGCCAGCCGCCTTCGCCTTATCCAGGATGGCGGCAAGGGCGTCGACGACCATGTTGAACAGGAACCGGGAGAAGGGGTCGCCTTGTCTAACCCCACATAAGGTGGGGAAGAAAGGGTCGATCTCACCGTTAATGTTAACAGCCGTTCGACCACAGGAGGTCATTTGCATAACTCTGGTGATTCAGCGGTCGTCGAAGCCATTTCGGAGTAACACTTCCCGAAGGAAGGACCAACTAACAGTATCATAGGCCTTATGGAAATCGATCTTCAAGAAGACCGCCTTGAGGTGTTTGACGCGGACCTCATGGAGTACTTCATGAAGGACAAGGACCCCATCCAGTATATACCGGCCCCGGATGAAGGCGGACTGGTTGGGGTGAGTAATGCGATCTGCAAGCAGGGTCACCCTATTGGCGTACCCTTTCGCAAGAATCTGGAAGATCACGTTGATGACCGTGATCGGGCGAAACTGGCGAATGTCAGACGCGCTAGCCATCTTGGGGGTGAGGGAGATTATCCCAAAGTTAAGGCGACCGAGGTCAATGGCCCCAACGTAGAACTTTTCGAAGATGGCCATGACCTCAGGTTTAATCACGTTCCAGAAGGTCTGGAAGAACTTCACCGGTAGGCCATCGGGACCCGGCGCCGAGGTGGGATTCATGCCCCTAATGGCAGCCCAAACCTCGCTCTCGAAGAAGGGGGCCGTAAGAGCCGCGTTCTCCATGACAGAAACCAGCTGAGGGCCAGACCAGCAGTCAGAAGCTAGGGAGAGGCCTCTCCTAGGAGCGGCAGAGAACAGGGACCTATAGAACCCATCAACGTGGGTCCGGATGTCGCGCGGGTCTTGAAGGAGGGTGGCACCGTCCCACAAGAGAGGGATGGTGTTGCGACGGCGGCGGCCATTCGCGATCGCCTGAAAGTAAGCCGTGTCCGCGTCTCCCTTCAATACCCACTTTTGGGCACCACGGATGCGCCAGTAGGCTTCTTCATCCGTGTAGATAACGGAGAGCTGATCTTCCAAGTCATAGCGGGAAAGCCACTCATCAGGAGATAGCCCTACCGCATCCGCGCGCAAGTCGAGCGCCTGAATGGAGGCTAACCGGGCCTTCTTACGCTCATGGAGGTCACGCCCCAGGTTTACTCCCCATCCCTTCATGAACTATCGGCCACGCTTGGCGCAGAAGTGCCACGAATCAATGGCCGAGGGGGGACAGGGGTGAGGGTGAGCGCGGGCCTCCACCCAACGCGCGCCAACGGCCTCCACGAACCCGGTTTGGGAAAGCCAGAAGGTCTCAAACCGAAATCTCGGGGTGATCGGCGGGCGCTCATCGGTAGAGGATAGAAGGAGCGGGACATGGTCAGAGCCAATCCGGGTGATGGCGCGAAGGGAAGCGAGGGGACAACAGAGGTCCCAATCCGGGGAAACTAGGACCCTGTCCAGGATGGACTGGGTCGGGGAAGCCTGCCGATTGGTCCAGGTGAACCTGGCACCAATCCTATCAATCTCACAGAGGCCGAGATCGGCAATACAGTCATTGAACATTTGCATCCGGGCAAAGTTCACATTAGCATTCTCTTGTCCTCCACAACACGGAGGAGGTTAAAATCACCTCCTACCACCACCAGGAGGGAGGCCGCAGAAATCTTCCGGTAGAGCTCCTCAAGGAAGGCGGCAGACTTGCTATGGTCAGCCGGCCCGTAGACTATGATGGCCTCCCACTTGAAGTTGAGGGCTCGCTCGAACAGCTCCATGCTCACAAAGAATTCCCCCCGATCCATGCTGCCCACCTCAAAGGTGGCATCCTTAACGCCTAAAAGGATGCCCCCCGAGTGGCCGGCGCTCCCACTAGAAGGGAGCCAATGCCACGCGAAGAGGTGGGAGCTCAGACGATCAAGCTCAGGGAGGGAGAATTCAGAGCGCATAGTTTCCTGGATGGCGACAATGTTAATGTGTTCATCACGCATGTACTCCACTAGCTGGCGGCGTTGGCCATCATGGCCGAAACAGCGGATGTTCCAGAAGAGGGCTCGCATTAAGGCGCCATTGGTGGGCTGCTTGACCCCAAGACACGGGAGGCACTTTGGGCACGGAGTGCCACAGTGCGGGAGCGGGTGCGTCCGCGGACATCCGCCCCATCGAGCGGGAGAAGGCCACCGGTCCGCCTCGACGGCGCAGGGGAGGGGATCTCCCCGGCCGTGGGGGAGGGGGACAGGGGGCAAAAGGAAGGCAGCACGGGCCTCCGCAAGCCTCTCATCCAGAATCTCGCGGGCTCTAATGGTCTCGATCTGGACTAAGGGGGGGGGCAGCTTCCCCTCTAAAGATGATGGCAGAGTCCGATGCGACCTTCGGGAGGTGGCCGAGGGGAACCGACTCGAGAGCAGAGAAGGAACAAGACGAAGCAGAGGGGAGGACTGCAGGCGTACCTGGCTCCAGGTTCCGAGCAGCAGCGCGGAGCTCCGCCCGTGCGGGTGCGGGCAAAGCCGGACTACCCTCGGGGTGAGCAGCGTCCAACCGAGCGCTCCGGCGTGACACGGTCATCGGGGAGGAGGCCAAGCGCCCGCGGCGAGCGCAGGAGGAGTGCGGAGGGGGAGGCAGGGCGGCCAGCGGGGTGGTCACCCGGGCCTCCCCATCCGCAGCAAAGTCCGGCGCAGGCGGAGCCGGAGAGGCAGGCCCAACGCAGACAAGGAGCATCGGGGTCGGGGTCGAGGTCGGAGACAAGCACATCAGAGGCGGAGCAGGGACAGCGACAAGCGAGGCCGGTGCCACCCGAGGCGGCAGCGGAGGGGGGCGAGCACGGCCGGGGGAGGCAGCACAAACGTCGGGGGAGGAGTCGGAGGAGATGGGACCGGCACGGGCATCACGGTCTCCTCGGGGTCCGACACCGGGGCCGACAGGAGCAGGGCAGGATCCGGAGTCACTGCCGGGGGGAGATCCGACTCCAAGGCCAGCGCGGCAGGAGCAGGCGGAGCAGGAGAGCGCGGGAAGGAGGCCGGGCAGACGACCAGGCCAACACTGCAGATGTCACTTGCCTCGGATGACGTAGTCGTGGAGTCCGACGGGCTGTCGAGAAGCGAGCCGGGGGCGGCCTGCCGACCCTGCCCGCCAGCGACAGGAGGAGGGGGGAGGGGGATGGGGAGTGGGAGTGGGAGTCTTCCAAACCCCCGTCCTCCTTCGACCGGTGGGAGCGAGCTCGATGACGACCGCGGTAGTCCCCGTCGCCCCCCGCGTTGTCGCCAGGAAGGCCAACGTCAAAAGAGCGGGAGCAGCCGACGTGGTTGGGTGGCTCAGGGGAGATCCTGAGGTCGAAGCCCTGGTCGTTGAAGAACACTCGGATGGTTGCACGGAGCTTGGAAGAGTCGAGGCACTTGACCTTGACCCGGACCTCCTCCTCCTTGAGGAGAGAGAGCTCGTCAACGACCACCACCTTGCCAAGAATTCGGGACATCTGGCGGATGACGAGCTCAGACCGGGCAATGTCAGGAAGGCCGGCCACGAGAATCCAGGCGGTGTCCAGGACGGCCACGACCTGGGCGTCAAGGATCGGCTCAGAGATGTCGACGACGAGCTGGTTGAGGGCGAGGGTGATCTGGCCACTGCGGGTGGCGTATCCGTAGCTGATGGAGTTAGGAAAGACGATGGTGAAGATGTGGCCAGCGGTGGGGGTGACCACCTAGTCCCACTGAAGCCGATAGAGGTGGTTGAGCTCGGCCTCGATCATCTCCAGGGAGGCCACCCCATCGACCATCGTGACGACCGCCTGGAGGGAGGGGGAGGGGGGCAGCACATCAGGGACCTCGAGGTGGAAGAAGCCCAGCCCCTCGATGCCGTGGCCGTACATCATGAGCTCGGACACCACCGGACGGTCCGGGCACAGGAGGGCGGGGTGCCCAGGGTCTTTGCATAGGTAACAACACTGGGGTTGACGCATTCGACTTGCGAGTGGCCCTCCACCCCGCAATTGAAGCACGAAGAGCGGGGAAGGCCGAAGATGGGACCCGGAGCGGAAGAAGAGCCCGGAGCTGGAGGGGGAGGGGTGGGCTGGGCGCCACGCCCCGCGGCACGGCGCTTCTTCTTCTTGGCAGTGCCGGAACGCCCACGGGCAGGGCCCCCGCCCGGGGCAGCAGCCGCGGCCGGCGTCGCGGAGGCCACCGCATGAGGCGGCACGTACCTCCATGTGGGAGGAGCCAGAGGCTGGGCGGGGGCGCGCGGAGAGGCCGGCGAGAGGTCCGGGGCGGAGTGGAAGATCAGGCGCGGCGGGGAGCGAGGGAGGGAGAGCGGCGCCGGGGGCGCCAGTCGCCCGAAGCAGCCGGACGGGGGGAGCGGGAGCGTCCCGCGCGTCGCAGCGACCCCGGGGAGCGGCGGTCATCGCGACGGCCCTCGCGGAGGTCCCGCAGCTCGCGGCGGATCGCATCCGGCGACGGCCGGGGAGGGTCGCGACGGTCGGACCAGTCGTCGGCACGACGCTTGTGTCGCACGCCGCCGTCGTCCCACTCCCGAGGCATCGGAGGCCGAGGCGCGGGAGGGGAGGGAGGCGGGGAGGGCACCGCACCGGTCGTCGGTCGGGAGGGAGAGGAGGGGGTGGCGAGCCGCAAGGGAGCAGGGGGGCTCGAGGAAGCAGGGGCGTCCGAGGAGGGAGAGGTGGCGGCATGCGAGGGAATTGGGGGCAATGGGAGTCCACCCGGGAGTCAGATCGAGGGCACCGGAGCGCTGGGCCTAGGGCACCCAGGCATCCCAGCTCCCGTGGGCCGGCCCAGCTGAGGGGGAGGGGGCCCAGCAGGCGGGCGTCGAGGATGGGCCGGGCCGGGGCCCGGCACACCCGGCGCGGAAGGGTCCCGACCAAGCAGGCGGCATGGACTGATCCCGCGTAGGGTTTCCCCAGCCGCGAAAGGCGCCGCTGCCACCGCCGGCGAGGCACTGGATCGAGCCGGCGACCTGCGAGATGCAGGGAGATAGGACTGGAAACGGAGGGCGGAGGAGCCAAAGGCTGCGATGAAGGGCCGGAAGGGCGACAACCGCCGCACCGGAGGCGAGGGTGCGGGGCCGCTGCGAGCCGCGGGCGGCGTCAGGGGAGCCACCGGGCCGGCACCGGACACCGGATGGCACCAGGAGGAGCGGGCGTTCGAAGCGGCCAGCCACACCCCAAGCCCGA
>NC_041381.1:303991783-304009799 GCF_002162155.2 Triticum dicoccoides
CGGCATTGGGGGCCGCAGCCGCCGGCGACGGCGGAGAGGACGGGGCGGCGGGAGCCGGGGAGGCGCAGGCGACTGGAGCACTGGCGAGGGCATCGGACGCCGCGGCCGGGGGCGCGTCGCCACGGGCCGCCATCAGCAACGTTCTTTCAAAATTCTCAGACATCAATATCTAGGAAAACACCATCACAAGAGTAATCCCTGCATGGTTTATCATGAAACTAGCATGGAATCTAGATCAGTAGCATAAGATCATCAATGGTTTTACGGAGAAATAGCAGGAGACGAACAAAGAAGAGGCTCTTGCTCCCATTATATGGTTTTGCCCCTTGCAGCCGTAGTAGTTACGAAGTAGTTTGAGTCCCTACTCATGTTTTCTCAATGCATCTCGGTCTCATGCAGGATTACTACACCATCTACTATCTTCCGTCCTTGCATGAAGGCCGTTTGAAATGGACGGACAATATGACCAGCTATCGAGTTTAACCTACTCGTAGCCACTCTGATGAAAATCTTAGAGCTAATATTAAGGAGTGGCATATGGGTCGGAACCGCTGAATCCATTCAGCCTCCTTAATATGAGTAATATCATTATTGCGCCGTCTTATCTTTGATTCAGACTCGGGGACTCAAATACTCGTCCGGGTACATAAGATGGAAGTATGCAATTGATAAATCGTGTTTTGTAAGAATAATATGCGTGTATCTAACCAGCTGATTCAGCAAATATAAGCACTGACAGCAGTAGCAGCATCTAAAGCACTGCACCTGCCAAATTTCCTACGACTTGCAGAACAAAGAAGGAAAATTGCATTCTCTTATTCATGTACTGCTGTGAAGAGAAGCGGGGAAACCTTTTTACCAAACGAAAACGAAAACGAAAGCATGTGCCAAAAACCCTCTCTAAAACTCTTTAGTCCCACTCGTCGCCGACGATGATGTCTTCCTCGTCTTTGGGTGGCCGGACGACGGTCACCACCTCCGCTGCGGCCTGGCTAATGCCTTCCTCCAACAACTTCTTGCCCCTCTCCACCACCAGCTTCCCTCCCTTCTCCAGCACGTATATCCCCTCGTCCACCACCTCCTTCCGTTTCCGGTCGGCCACCACCAGCACTCTCTCGTTCTCCGCCGACCGCCACGGCATCACCCGCCCGTCCGCCAACTCGATCACCACCGCCTCGTCGGCCACCGCCATGACGGGGGCCCAGCCCGGCAGCACGGCCCAGCGCGCCCACCCCTTGTCCACCTCCACGATGCCGAGGTCCGCGTCCGTCTGGCTCCTCCTCGGCGCGAGGTCCACGGCCTTGACGCCGTCTGTTTCTTTTACCACCGGCAGCAGCAGCACGATGGACGCCTCAGAGATCTCGCCGTACATGAGCCGCACCACCGGCACCGCGGGCCGTGCGTCGACTTCGGCCTCGAGCTCCTCCACCTCCTCTCCGGCGGCCTTCTTGATGGCCCTCTCAATCTCGAGCTCCACCCGCGCCCTGGCCGACTCGGTCTCGACCACGTCGAGCGAGCGCTCGAGCTCGGGGATGCGGTCCTCGTTGGCGATGGCCTCCCGGGACAGCCGGAAGCGCGCGTACGCGAGGCAGTCGCCGGCGGAGTGCCTGTCGAAGGCGTCCCATCCTTCGTCGCCGCGGCGCTGCGGGAAGTCCTTCATGGAGCGCGCGAGCTCGCGCACGCCCTTGGACTCGAGGCGCCTCTCGATGGTGTGCTTGGTGGCGACGATGCGCTGGCGGGCGTTGAGGAAGCGGAGCTCGTACAGGAGGTCGGGCCCGCCGTAGGAGTCGAAGTAGTGTAGGAGATCGTCGGGGAAGTCGTCGTAGATGAGGGAGTCGCGGACCTGGGAGGCGACGACGAGGCGGTTTTGCTCGACGCCGGACATGCCGGTGGCCTCCTCGATGGAGGCCGGGGTGAAGCCCTCGCGGGAGAGGGAGGAGATGAGGGGCGCGTACTCGTACCAGCGGCCCATGCGGTCGCGGAGCACGGCGAGGCGCTCAGTGAGGTCGAGGTTGCGGTAGTTCTCCGGCAGGGGGTTAGGCGGCGGGTGGAAGGGCTGGTACAGCTGGCCCGGCGGGGCCGTCGGTGGCGGGGTGCGGGGGAGCATTCCACCGCCACCGCCACCGCCGCGGCCGCCGCCTCCGCCGCTGCCAGGGAGGATGAGCTTGCCGCCGTTCGGGGGGCTGCCCCGGGGCCCACCGCCTCCGGGGAGGATGAGTGCGGCGATGGTGTAGGTGCATCGACGGCGGCGGTGGTGGGCGGTGGAGAGGGGCTTGCGGTGGCGCGGGCCGGTAGAGGCCGCCGGGTGGGGGTGGGAGACGGAGAGCATGGTGGTGATAAGGTGAAGGGAGGAGCGCAGAGGAAGCAGGGGAGCTTATCTCATCTGCTCTCGTCTCGGGGAGGGAATGGCAGAGGAACGGGGTTCGGTTAAGTCGTTGATTCGGGCCTGAACGCGCCAAATTCAACCGGTCCGCGGACCATCGCACGGCTCTAACCACCAGAACGGAGCCGATTACCGCCATAACACCGGGTTTTGGGGTCACCAGCATCCGCCTGGGAAGGCATTAGATCCGTATAAACTAGCGCGACCAAGACTAGTGCTGTGTGGCACTGCTCGCCGTCGCTTTCCCCCACCTCCTTTTCCCCACGCGGTAGCGGTACAAGAAGAATAAAGGCCTTGTGGAAAAAAAAAGACACTGAAAGCCCAACCCTCCCATCCTCTCTTCTCCTCTTCCTCCAGTCTCCCGATCTCCGCAGCAGTCACGAGGGTTTAGAGCTCGTAGGGTTCACGCCTTGCGTTGTGCACTGTGCTGTGGTGCCAGGTAGGTTGTGGACTTGGCGGGCCTGGTCGCGTGCAGTGCGCCGTCCCACTCCCATGGCGGCGCCGTGGTGGGCGGCGGCGCTGGTGACGCTGGGCGTCGTAGGGTTGGCGGCGGGTCCCCGGGGTTGCGCCGCGCAGCCGGTGGTGCTGACCAGCTACGCCCAGCCCAAGCTCTCGCTCAGGCCCTACGACTGGACCTACCTGCGCGGTGAGAGATTGAGTCGCTGCTGCTGCTTGCTTGGGTTTAACCTGTTGTTACTATACTACTACTAGTATATTACTACTATATTAAAATAGTGTGACCGATCTGTGTCGCAGAATCCCTCTCTTCTTCGTTTTTACCTTTCTCCGGAGATTAAATGCTCGTTTGATACCAGATTCTGTGTGGTTTACCATTTCCTCGCGCCCCGACCCTTGGGCTGGGAGAATTTTCATGTGCCACGTGCCACGTGTTTGGGTTACTTGAATTTCGAAATTCAACGCCTATGCCTCTGGTTTTACTTTGCCTGCTCCACTGAGTGTTTGCTTGTTAGTAAATACGTATTTCTTTCTCATTGAGGAACAATTGACGCATATAATTCGTATTTGTTTTGACTCATGTATCTAGTAACTATACCTGAATTTGTCCCACGTGGTTTGATTTTTTTTTATCTTTGCTTTCCTTACTAGCAGTTGACTTGCCGGCATCATTTTCTTCTATCACCATGAACTTTGCAACCGACAGAGATATTGTAAGTGAAAGACTCTGGTCTTCTTCTGTGAGTTATATTACTCTACTTTTTTTCCTCACAATAATAGTACTGTAATTTGTTTATGTGTGGGTGAGCTATGCTGGCTTGTCTTCTCAGAGTGGAGTGGCAATGTTGGTGACTAAAAAAATGCTTCATCACTAGCAGACAGCAATACTAGCTGAACAATCAAGACATTATGTTCTTTTCATGCTCGTCCTAGTTCACGTTATACATACGTATTTCAAGATGTTGAGACCGCTTATGTATAAAGGGCCTTTGGAATGCAGAGATATGAATAACATAGGATCGAGATATAATGGCTTGTTTGTCTCAAAAAAAGAAGAAGATATAATGGCTTGTTGAATGCTGCAGAAACGCAAACACATAAATTTACAAATATGGTTATTTAGAAATATGCTAGATGTAAGATTCTTTCCATGAGGTCTATGTTCGAGTTAAAATCCCTCCAAAATTCCTGTGGATTGAGCCATTCTGTAGGTATTTCACTGGATTCCTGCATGCTCATTCCTTTGTTCTAAATTAAAATTTCCTACGCCATTCCAATCCTCCAAAATCTCTATAATCGAAAAATGCCTTAAGTGTCCATCTACAATTTGTACATAGTCCAAATTTTTTTATATCATGCTTTCAAGACAATGCGATGATGGAAGGGTGATCAATATGTTTTTTACCCCCCCCCCCCTTCCCTGTATAGCATCGTAAATATTTTGTACACCATTAAATATTTATACACTGCCGGAGTCTTCCATACTGGCCTGTCTGGAATGGACGTAATATTTGTGTGGGCATCGGTATTTAGTTCAAATTTGTATGAAATACCGATGGACACACAAATATTACATCAATTTCAAGTAGGTCCTACAGTTTTCCATAAAATAATTACTGGTTTGGTTTAGTTTTACATTTGATAGTTAGTAGAACCTGAATGGTAGAAAAACACTGTAGCTGGATGTTTTGTATGTGCGGTGGTGATCGAATGAAACAAAAACACCTCTATGCTTCAAATAAAGCTAGGTAGTGATGCATCATGCATTCATGCATGACATTGTGAGCTGAAAGATTCTGTTTTTTGAACCTTTTAAATTTTAACAGCATTACTTGTTTATTCCCTATTTTTGAGCATAGGTGCAAACCGACTTATGCACAGCTTGTGCAATGTTTCTTTAAATAATGCAGCCCAGGGAGCACTTAAAAGATCTTCCGAAAAGTGATCTTGCTATCATCTGTTTGATGATTGCCAACCCTCCTATTCCTGATACATCTGATTATTATTTGGACAATTTATGTGAGTGCCATATACATTTTCTCATGTGATGACATACTTTACTACTTTATCTATTTTAACAATCTTGTATACCTACACAATTGCGGTGAACTAGTTGAAGATGTGCTATATACGGTTCATGACCATAGTCTTCAAACTGAAAGTGATCTAACTTGTACTAAAATATTGTGAAGCCAATCATATTTGATGCTATTATTTTGCTTGAAAGTCCATCACGAATTTATTGCAATGAGTGAGAAAATTAAAACAATGATGTAACAGGTAGATAAAAATTTCAAGATACTGCAGTTATGAAAAGTGAAGGCTGAAGTAGCTAAGATGCTAATAAAGTGGTGTGTATTTTTCTTCCATCTGGATAGCTATATCTTGTGCTGCCATTTTTCTCGGGGAAAAAAAAAGAGGAGCATATTTGTGCTGCCATCTAGTCTGTAGTTTTTCTGAAACAGTAGCATGCCACTTGTTTCTTCTAGATGAGGAGTATATTTGTCAAAAAGACACTGATTTGTAAGCATTCTTCTAGCAGGTTAGCTTTATATGTTCTTTTGATCCTAGCCTAATATTTCGTTTTTACTTAACTTTCTGATTAAACTAATTTTGACAGGAAGGTTCTTTATTGCAGTATCAAACTTTCTTGCTGTTGGATCTTTTGGCAATACGAATAACCAATCAAATCTGGCTCAGTGCATACCATTTCAGAAGAACACAACTATAGTGTTAACAAATGGCCAGGTTAATTATCCTGATGCTCTGACAGTCTGACTTACAAAGCAATATGTCGCAGGCCCTTGTTTGTAGTACCACAACAACTGCAGCAATGCTACCAAAGATGTAGGATTGGTAGTTCATGTTGGGTTACTTGTACTATTATATATATATATCGCCATCACATGTAAACTAATGGTGACATTTAGATGTTCACCTCTCCTAGTACAGAAACAGGTTAAATAATGAGGAATGCGAATTTTCAGTAGGATTTAATGGCACTTGATCCAATTCAAGTTTCAGTACCACCAAGTAATGCCTGCTCCTGCCATTCTTGTTGAATCCAGCCATGCTATGTGCTAGCGGTCCTGTGCTTTTTCAAGTCAAGTTTCAATTATCGCCTGTTGACACCATATTTAATATTTACTTGTGTTATCCGTTAGCATTGTATGAAAAATTCTCAAATTGCTTTATTTTCTAGAAATATTCACCTCCAAGACACACTGGTAGTCCGTTGGGGAACTAGAACTGAGTCTAGTATGATTACTCAATGTAGAACATAATCTTAAATAGAAATGTCAATAGTTTCTTGCATGCTTCCATTTGTTGAAGACTTGAAGTATTACCCAACAACAGATTAAAGCTTTTTACCTGCTTGGTGCATCTGGCTCATTATGGCATATGACATATTAGAACCATTAGGTCCTCTGACTTTGAGACCTAGTTTGTGCAAATTTAAGATCATAAATTGCAGCCCCCGTCAAGTCCACAGCATAGGCATGTGGAGCCTCCACCAGAGGGGGGATGTCGAAGTATGCTCACCTTTCCGTAATGGCTTAAGCTTTTGACTGAACTTCTTGGTGCATGAAGCAAAATACCATGGACCGGTAATCTGTAATCTCGTGTAACACTGCAGGGTCCAAATACATCTTAACTTTTGGTTTCTATCCTTGCTTTGCCCAAAAGGTTTAACCTTAGCATGGGTTGCTCCTTTGGCGTTACTTGCACATTATTCAGCAATAGGCTTAAGCTGGTGTAGCACCGAGTATCCTAATTTTAAGTGCAAGGGATGTACGTTATCTTCTGATGTATTAGCTATACACCATATTAAGAAATTATGAGGACTTCTAATGTACTGGCCTTCGGTATGTGCAGATATCGCCAGGGATTTGGTACATTGGTTACTTTAATGGCCTTGGACCTGCTCGACTAAAAGGCGACATGTTCAACAGTTAGGTGTGGCGGAGATGCGTATGTTGAGATGGATGTGTGGCCACACGAGGAAGGATCGAGTCCGGAATGATGATATACGAGATAGAGTTGGGGTAGCACCAATTGAGGAGAAGCTTGTCCAACATCGTTTGAGATGGTTTGGGCATATTCAGCGCAGGCCTCCAGAAGCTCCAGTGCATAGCGGACGGCTAAAGCGTGCGGAGAATGTCAAGAGAGGGCGGGGTCGACCGATTTTGACATGGGAGGAGTCCGTTAAGAGAGACCTGAAGGATTGGAGTATCGACAAAGAGCTAGCTATGGACAGGGGTGCGTGGAAGCTTGCTATCCATGTGCCAGAGCCATGAGTTGGTTGCGAGATCTTATGGGTTTCACCTCTAGCCTACCCCAACTTGTTTGGGACTAAAGGCTTTGTTGTTGTTGTTGTTGTTGTTGGACCTGCTCGCACACAATCAAAGATGGTACGTTCAGTCCAGATTAGGGCATGCCCTGTGCTGCATAATTATTAACTTTATAATTCCGCCATGTGGCATAATTACGTAATGCACAACTTGAATCTTGATAATTATACCTTTTCAGATTAGCCGAGGGAGAGCACTATCAGTGAGCACTAGCATTACGGTAGAAGGATGTCCTACTTCAGCACTATGGGGACCCTACTGCAACCAAACTATTGAAACTATTGCTTGTTCTCAGTTTTCAAGATATAACAACTCAAGAGATCTTCTAGGTCTGACTATCAATACCCGCAAAATATTGAAAACTAAAGAAAATACTAGACGTACCAGCTTCTTATCAAGGTCGAACCATCCAATAGGACATCAACTCGAGTCCAATGGTACTAGCGTAATGGGAGTGGAGAATTTGATCACTTGTGCCATTTCAAATGACTCACTATGCCTCAGGCAAGGCGATATAAAGTTTTACTTCTTGGATATAGTCAACCAAGCACTGCAATTTGAAATTACAGCTACAAATTTTAGATTATCCCAAAGTGCATCCTTAATCTGTTATCTGCGCTGCAACGCCTTACCTCAGAGAGATTGGCACGATTATTCAGGTGATATTAGCAGTGCTCCCGTGGTTATAAAGCTGCCAAATATTGGACGATGGTATATCGCAATTGAGATTCTGAACAAAACACAGATGAGAAATACAACCGCACCTATGCTGGATACAATTTGTTTCTCATTTGATTGGCAAGTAACTGGATGTCTGAACGGAAAAACTGGAACCAACTGTTCATGGGAAGCATATGTGCTACAGGTAGGTTGAGTAATTGACAGAGATGCACATTCTGTATGATTTTTAGTGCATACACTTCCATCTTTTAACTGGATGTCTGAAGGGGAGCCTTGGCACAGCGGTAAAGCTGTTGCCTTGTGACCATGTGGTCATGGGTTCGAGTCCTGGAACCAGCCTCTCGCAGAAATGTAGGGAAAGGCTGCATGACGTGCACTGGGCTGCCCTTTTAGCCTTGTACCTAACTACCAAGATAAACATAGCCGTGGCAAAGACTGGGTCGATCTTTGTGTTGGCCAGTTAACGGTGTAGTGGCAGCTAAATAATGGTGCCTACCTTCTTTAAAACTGTAGTGGGTTTACCTCTTTCCCTTCTGTTACAGCATCTTTGAAATAAATGAAATTTTTAGTTTGCCTAGAATCTGTTTAATTACTGCCGTGCAGGTTGATGTGTTACTTTCATGGTAATTCCTGTCTTTTGGTCATGAAAATTATGCAGTAAATGAATCAAGGCAGAATGATTAGTTCGAGAAGCTAAACAAGAACAAAATAGTTACTTATCACCAGCATTTGTGGGATTAGCCAATGTTGTAAATCTCACTGCTTAATATCAGATTAATGTTGAATTCGAAAATGTCATATATTTTTTAATGCAAGGAGTACTGGATATACATCCTGGACGTTATCCAATAATCTCATGTGCTTGCATTTATTTTTTGCAAAGTAGATTTTATTTATTATGGTGCTGCAAATCTCAACGTCTCCTGTTGAGATAAAGCCAGCATGTTGCCACCCAAGGCGGGACACTAGATTGATCTCTTAATTTTAGTTATTACTGCAATTTAAGACTTTTGAGAGTGGTATGTGCACTCTTTGTTTTTATGAACTTCACTTCTTAGTAGGCGTCTTTATTAATTACATATTGTTTACATGCAGAGAGTTCCTAAAAGAAATCCTTCTGTTCCTTTTGAGTCATATTATGTTCCTACTGATGAGAGGGCATTGCTGGAATATAGTCACTTCTCGCTCGAAAAGTTCTTAACCAACTCATCCTTTGAGCAATTTTCATGGACTTATTTCTTTTTGGATGTTCCCCAAGGTTCAGCAGGTGCACTTATTCATGTCCAGCTAAAGTCAGATAAAGAATTGAATTATGAGCTGTACTCAAAATATGGTGGTCTACCATCAAATGATAGTTGGGATTATTACGTAAGCAGGACAAGCAGCAGTAACGGTTCAGTATTCTATTCGCTACAGAATTCCACGGATTCAGACATGGATCTATCTATTTTCTATGCCAAGGAGGGAACTTGGTGCTTCGGAGTCAAGCATCCAAATTATACTTCAAATTCTCAGACATATATGTCTATATCTCTTCAGGGATGCCATAGAAATTGTAATCAGAAAGGTGTTTGTCATGCTTCAGTTAATGAAAGCGGGTTAACATTCTACAGGTAAATAAATCCTCAAGGTTTCCCCTGCTATTTGGATGCATTTGCATTTGTATGCCCTGTATATGTTTGGTACAGTACTTAACAAAAAAAAAGTAATTGTTTCTAGCTACTGTGATAATTCTTAAAGATTTGTTTCTTCTCATTCAACAGCTTCTGCACGTGTGATCGTGATCATGGTGGGTTCGATTGCAGTGATGAATTAGTTTCACCTAATGGTAAGTCTCATGTTTAGTTTTGAAATTTCAGTGTGCCAGTGATTTTACAGTAGAAGATTCTTCTCCATATAAATGATGAACAATACTTCAACCAGCTACTACTGTTAGTAGTCAATTATTGATGTAGTCTTTTGACTCATTTCCTCGGCAGTGCATTTTATATTTATCAAGAGAAACGTTGAAAATGTGCGTATGAAATTCTTCAATCATTTAAACATTAACATGGGCTATGTTTGGGCACTCTAAGGTAACTGATTCTTAGGAAGTTTGCATTCAATAAAATAATATGTACAAGTAAGCAAGTAGCCATACAGTAGTGTAATGTTACTGAAATAATATGTACAAGTGTCAAGTAAGCAAGTAGGCCAAATGTTTCCTACCATCCAGTGGCAGTTACCTTCATGTGAGTTTTGTATATTGTATGTAGAATCTGTCAAACCAGAGAGTATGTACGTGTAGTATGTAGTATGTAAGAATGTTTTGGTAGTATATATACCACTTTTTAGGTAGTATTTTTGTATATTATTTTATACATACAAATATGAAGGTCCTCCGCCGACGACGCGCCAACGATTTGTTAAAAAATGAACTGGAGGGAGTGAGGTGGGCTGGACATACCAAATAATTGGTGCCCAACCAAACGCGCAGCGATGTCTGGTGAACGACCAATATTTTGGAAGGGCAGCTCATGGATCCCATCCAGACAGCCCCATAATATATCATCCAATAAAGAAACGGTTTGATGTAACCAGTAGATTCTTATTATGTGCCTCACTCTAGTTCCGAACGCTGTCCACAGAATACTCACAAGTTGATGGCAACAAAATGAAAACTTGCCAGATGTAAAGTTTTTTTTTTCTCGAGCACACATATGGCTGAGTTTCATTTTGTAGAAGAAGGCGTCAAAATGACGCAAGGTTTACAAATTGAAACCAAAAGCAAAACGCAAAAAGGTAACCTAGGCGAAGCAAAAGAAAGAAGTAAACCCAAAACCTCTAAACTGTTAGAACCAGACTTGAGGTAGAGAGGGTGAGCTGAACACGGGAGAGTTGGTTTAGCTCCAGCGAGCATCCACAGCTTGGCTTCACACAGGATCAAGTCAACTAAAGCTGAGCAACCAGGTGTGGCGCCATTGACGACGCAGTCATTGCGCAAGGTCCAGCTGTATAGCTGACTATTCAGACTGTAATTATCTTGGCCAGTAAGTCTAATCCATTTTCTTTTATCTGATTCTACAATGGACTCGCATGTTGATAAACTGTGTTAAGTGAACTTCATTTGAGGATCAAAATACAAGAAATAATGAACCAGCATGTGCCTAGTTGTCGGCATATCATGGTATCAATGCAGTTGGAAATTCTTAACATATCAATGCAGGCTGCAGGTTATTTTCAAGGAGAATGTGTTACTTTATGCAATGAATATCACCCTTTTGACAAGTTGTGATGCATCATTTTGCATCTATGCAATAAATTATTAAAATTCTGTATAATATTGGTTATATCTAAATGCAGGGCACATCAGGCAGTCTGTCTTTCTAATCGCATCAAATGCTGCAGCAATTTTACCTGCCTTCTGGGCCCTCCGGCAAAAGGTATACTTGTGCTTCTACTAGCATGATGGACTGAAAAAAAACCTCAATAAGTATGATATTTTGCCTACTGGTCCGCGGTTCTTCCCTTTCTTCAGTGAGGGGGGATTAGCCAACAAAAAATGTGCCTTTTTGGAAAATAGGGAAAAACTTCTGGACATTCGTTAAACCATTTACTTAAATTTGATGACCTAGATATCCACTTTGCAGTTTTATGGATCCTCAATGCAATTTACTGTTTTATTTACATCTATCAGCTGGTGTAAGGAAACTGTCTTATCATTTGGGGATTATTTGTAGTTCATTAGTCATTACACAGAAGTGCTATCTCTGGTTGAACATAAAATTGTTGAATGACCTGTCAGATTTTGAATGAAGGCCTTTGTGCGGTCAGTTGTCTTCATCTCATTTTCAAAACAAGCATCTTATGATCCAATAGGAATATATACACGACTACACGAGTAAAGTATAAAGTTTCATGTTGAACTATGAGGCAAAACATTCTGCAAGTTATGGAGTTAGGGAGAATAACATGATTGTTAACTCAAATAGATGTAGTAGGTCCCAAATGAGAAATGACTGATAAGCTGCTAGATTGTCTTACTGCAAAACCGTGCCTAAACTAGTTCCATATTATTATATCTTGATATTTTTAAAATATTCTCCACATTCAAAAAGCTAAATTTGAGTTTTCTTTTTATATAAACGGAGTAAATTTGCTCAATAACATGGTAACCTTTTTCCCATTGCCACCTAGGCGTTCGCCGAATGGATTCTTTACACGTCTAGTGGAATTTCTAGTGCTTTGTACCATTCATGTGATGTGGGCACCTGGTGCATACTATCTTTTCGTGTATTACAGGTAAGATGCTCATCACATACTGCTAGTTTACATATCATTGACATTTATTGGACCAAGTATCATGGCCATGTGTATTATTATTCTAATACGAGGTAGACCACCTTGCACCTTCTGGTTGACAGTCAACTTCAGTTTAGGAAAAGGTCCAAGAGGAACACGAGCATAATTTATAAGTTTACATGTAGTTGCATCCAATGAATCTATATTTTTAGCATGCAGGCCCTCGGTGCATGAACTCGTGCAATCATGTATACCTAATTAGTTTACATAATAACATTGATGTATCCTAACGTATAGGCTTCTACTGTATCATAATAACATCGATACAACAACAACAACAAAGCCTTTAGTCCCAAACAAGTTGGGGTAGGCTAGAGGTGAAACCCATAAGATCTCGCAACCAACTCATGGTTCTGGCACATGGATAGCAAGTTCCCACGCACCCCTGTCCATGGCTTGTTCTTTGGTGATACTCCAGTCCTTAAGATCTCTCTTTACGGACTCCTCCCATGTCAAGTTCGGTCTACCCCGACCTCTCTTGGCATTATCAACACGCTTTAGTCGTCCACTATGCACTGGAGCTTCTGGAGGCCTGCGCTGAATATGCCCAAACCATCTAAGACGATGTTGGACAAGCTTCTCTTCAATCGGTGCTACCCCTATCTCGTATTTTTCATTCTGGACCCAGTCCTTCCTTGTGTGGCCACACATCCATCTCAACATGCGCATCTCCGCGACACCTAACTGTTGAACATGTCTCCTTTTAGTCGGCCAACACTCAGCGCCATACAACATTGCGGGTCGAATCGCCGTCCTATAGGACCTGCCTTTTAGCTTTTGTGGCACTCTCTTGTCACAGAGAACGCTAGAAGCTTGGTGCCACTTCATCCATCTGGCTTTGATTCGATGGTTCACATCTTCATTGTTATCTCCATCCTTCTGCAGCATTGACCCCAAGTATCGAAAGGTGTCCTTCTGAGGCACCACCTGCCCATCAAGGCTAACCTCCTCTTCGTGCCTAGTAGTACTAAAACCGACCTCGTGTACTCGGTTTTAGCTCTACTAAGTCTAAAACCTTTTGATACACAATTTTTTTATTTAATGCAATCCTAATAAATTGAAAGCTGATGGATGAAGTTGGAAGTAAGGAACATGATGGCAGTTTCGTTGTGACAAATAGAAGTGAATGCAGCATTATTTTTCCTGGTTGATGCTAGTGCACCCTTTTTCATGGCGATTAATTGGTTTAACATGGAGGGACAAGCATTTTATAGTGAGGTACTGTTATGGACCTTGGTCCAAAACAGGGGGATTTGGGAAGAATTAAGGTCCGAAGACCAAGGATAGGGCACTTGCCCTATTCATTCCAGAGGCAGGGCTTGTACCTGTTATGGAAGAGAGGCTTTGAGGCTTATTGGAATCTTTTGATTTTTGATTGATTGATTAATAAAAACTGTAGCACACTAGTCCTTCATGTAGGATGACTAACTTGATCCACATGTTGCAAAGATAATTCAGACCTAAGGTCTCTCATGATCTAGCAGATTTCATGTCCGTGTACATCATATGCAGCTATACTACTGCAACTATGTACCACCAGTCATATCCAAAGAACCCCTTTGGGATACCCACAATCTTGTAGATGGCTGTAAGCAAGATACACTTTGTGCACTACAACCCGCTGTATACAGTGGATTTTTTCCCCATTGTTAGATGGTGTTTCAGTGGACAGTAAAACCTCCTTGCTGGGAGGAGCAACATCAAGAGATCACGCAAGTACACAGGAAATGTCTCTCTCAGTACAAACTTGATAAACACATGAAATGCCTCTCTGAATACAAACTCTCATGACATTGTTTCTCCAATCATGAATTTGCTAAAACTAGTTCATAAATATTCCAAGCATCAAGTATCGGATCCTGATACATTAGAAATAAAAACAGCCCCATAAAATGAGTGCCTTCCACAAATTTCAAGTCCAAAATCTTGCAACAAGTTGTCACAGCAAATGTAGGCATCATCCATTGTGCTCCTTGACCCAATATCGCCCATGAGAAAACTGAAAAGTCAATGTCGATTAGTGATCATCCGCAGAGCAATAACATCAGTGTCAGTTAAAGGATCAACAAATTGAAGGAGAGAGAAAAAGACAGAAAATGCTGAACCAAACCATCCATTGACACATACACAAACAAAATTAGAGTTCATTGACATATTTAACAACATTTGGCACCATGAAAACAACATTTGCGGGGCTGCATGCATGATGCATCACTCTGATGCAGAGGCCGGGGGTGATCCTCCTTTTCTAAAAAAATGAAAACAACATTTGCAAGAGAGGCGTCTGCCATTGAATAAACTGAGGCAAATAAGGTATGGTATATATGTGTATTCCTTTCTTTTAGTTTGAAAAAACAATTCAAGAAACATTAGACTAAACCAAATTTAAGGATCCAGATTAGCACTTTCCATTTTAAATGTATGTTCCCTGTGAAGACACAAGGCTAAATCCAAAAAACTCAGAACAAAAACATAAGTAGAAAATATATGCAGCATCTGAGATGAAAAATATATGATCTTTTACAAAAAGAACAAAAAACAAATTACCAAGATTTGCTACAACTGCGACATCTGAGTACACAACTGTTGAAATCTCCTTTCATTAGATAATTAAGTAATTAAGCACATGAAGAACTGCATGCTGTTAATTAACATGGAAATGATATACAGGCTGCAGCACAGCAGTCAACACTCGCCCGAATATCATAACCAGGAGAACAAATTTTAGAAATTCAATCAGATGTACAAATTCTTAGTAACAATTTTCACTGTCATTGTGTCTTCCATCTTGCATTTTTTTAGAACTTCCCATTTTGCAGCTAGGACAATAATTTGTTTGGGGTTGTATTTTACGCCCAGTTTGGTCCCAATACCAGACTTCCAAACGGACCTTAACAGATACAGCTGTATGCAAGTAGTTAATAAACTACAGAAATGCTTAAAAACTGACACCAGATTCTTAAGATTTCCCAGCGAACGCCCAGAATTGCCATGCGAAAACAGATAAAATTGCCATGATGTTGCAAGGGATTTGCCATGCTCTAAAGCAAAAATTGCTGTGTAGTACAAAAAATAGAAAAATTGCCACGCTGCGCAGAGTAATTGACATGCGTTCGATCGGTATCTGCGGGTCCTAAGGGCGTTCCCTGGGACTGCTTAAAAAACTGACGTTCGCTGGTTAGTGGTGTCCATCAACTAACTCATCTCTATCACACGCCATCCTTAATGGGCATAAATGTTGTCCCAGCCGGCCATAGGGTCCATGCCCATCTGACCTTAACATGCCAAAAGTCCAGTACAAACCTACTTACAAGTGGTCGAGAAAGTTCTCACCACAGAACAATTATATGCGACCTCATGTGCTCCATCTGTTGAGTTAACCTTTATAGTACCCTTTGGGAATCTTGATGTCATGATTGATATATTCATAAAGCATAACTAACACAGTTCTCTAGCAGGCCGTGTATTCTAGTACAGATGGGTTAAGTAGATTTAGAGTAGAGGAAAACTGGGAATGCAATGCCTTGGTTGTATGGTATAACACTTTACCTCTCACCTCCTAGGAGGCTTGTTCTACCTTTTCCATGAATGAAATGCAAAGGTCCTTTGCGTTTTCTCGAAAAAAAAAATCATGTCCTTTGCTGTTTTCTCTGTTCAGCCCGTACACTGTAAAATCTCCCTGGCCCACCCTCCATGACCTCTTAATAGTGTTTACGGCCATCACAATTGTGGGCCTTATCAGCAAAATCACGTTCTTGCGATATTTGAGCTAAAGCCGACAAAATGTGTGTCGCATAACAAGTTTTGCTTGTTTGAAATACTTCTGATACATCATTGGCCATGACCACTGGACTGTCTTGCTTCAGTTTTTGGACTTCTGGCTTTCATTCATGGCTGTTGTTGGTACATTCATATATATGGCTACAATTAAAGAAGCTTCAAAGCGAGCAATGCATACTGGTGTGTTTATTCTGACAGCTATTTTAGCTGCAACTGGTGCCACCAGGTATGGAAGTCACTGCTTAGTTTTCTTTGATCAAGTATCATGGACACTGGGTGCATCAATGTATGATAGTTACCATCTCAGATCTGCCAATATTGGTATTGTCGTTGCTATTGGTTCATTTGGCCTGCTTATTGGATGGATATTGGAATTCTCTACCGCACGAAGATTTGTATGCTGCTCGTGGCGAATTAACCTCAATGTGCCCCATAGGTGTGCTTGCATTCATAGTTTCATGAATATATGTCAGCAGCTAATTTTTGTATCCTCTGTATCTTAATTTCACATGCACACATCATGCTAACACTGTTGTGTTTAGGTTATAGCAATCGCGTCTCCATTATTTCCTTTGGTTGGCTGATGCATTTTTCCTATTGCTGTTCTTTCTTACAGATGGCCAAACCTCGCGGCTTTGTTCTGGAATACTCTGGAGATGCTGAACAAGCGGTTCCGTTGGCTGTATTTACTTTTTGGTTTCATCACATTATCTTTTGCAGCTTTAAGCTGGAAGCTAGAATCAAATAGTAGCTATTGGATTTGGCACAGGTATGGAATCATTTCTTCAGTATTGAAAATGCCACATTATGTATTTTTTGTACAAGTTGTACTAAAGCTGCGACAAGTAATATGGATCGGTGGGAGTACTAAGTTTTGCAAGAGCACAATTTGTAGCATGATGTATATCATCTTGAAGCACAAAAAATACATTTTGAATATAGAGCGAACGCACTCAATTACCGAAAAAGGCTTTCGCCTCGCTTTATATATAAAGCACCGACCGATCACAACCCAGATACAAACGCACGCCAGCACAACACACGCACGCACCCAAGGCAGGATACAACGGCGCTGAGCGCAGCAACACTACCCCTAGTACTACAAGAGCAACTGGAGTCCTCAACCGTGAGCATGCCACCGCGAAGAGATGAAGCCGCCTATGACGAACCGTGTGCTCCAAGGCGGCGCCTTCAGGAAGGTTACGACACTAGAGCGCCGCCACTGCCCGACCCGAGGATCAGAGTTTCCCTTGGAGCAACACGACGGATAATGAGAGCCGCGACGACGCCTTCAAGAAGGGAACGAGCTTCGCTGCCGCCAGTCCATCAGCGGATAGATCAGGTTTTCACCCGAGCCAACACTCACCACCCCAGCGACCACGCCGCCCACACGACCATGGCCATCGGGCAGCACCTAACCACGGGCTCTGCCCATGAGCACCGCAGAACCACCACCAGGGCCGCCACCCCGGCATCCCAGACCCTGACACCACCTTGCTCGAGACCCACCGCAACCCCAACCAAAGATACGGGCGGAAAGGGCCGCCTTTCGTACCCCTGAGCTGCCCCCAACGCCAAAACCCAATAGGTCGGCCAAAACTGGCCTCCATCGACCCGTCCGGGGCACCGGGCGCGAGACGAGGTCGGTCCTGCTGCCGGGTGCGAGACGAGGCCGGTCCTGCTGCCGGGCGCGAGAAGAGGTCGGTCCTGCTGCCGGGCGCGAGACGAGGTCGGTCCTGCTGCCGGGCGCGAGACGAGCGATGGACCATTGTCGGGGGAGGGCCAAACCTTCGACGAAGGTAGCAACTAGACGACGAGGAGAGGACCGAAGGTCAAAACTGGCCGCCTACAGACGAGCCGACGCCGGAAAGCCAGCCGCCGTCCCAGCAGGCCTGCCGAGCTGCCATGATGCCGACACGACGAATGGAAGCCTCCACACCGAGAGAGCCGACCCACCACGCCGCCACCGCCCACAGCCGGAGCAACAACCACGCCGAGCCGCTGCCCCAACCCGCGCCGCCCA
>NC_041381.1:304010051-304060320 GCF_002162155.2 Triticum dicoccoides
CAGCTGCAGCGCCACCACCTAAACACGGACGCCGGCCTCCACTGCCACCGCCAACCACCACATCGACCTGATCTGGGCCGGGGGCCAGATCCGCCACCAGGACGATCCAGGGCGCCGGATCCCCACGGGCTGCGCCAGAGAGGAAGGAGGCGGCGCCGGCCACCAGAACGCCAGAGGAGGGGAGGGAGCTGAGGCAGGGCCGGCCCGACGGCCGCCACCATCGAGCAGAGGAGGGACGCCCCGCGACGGCCCCCATCTGCGCGCGGGAGGGAGCAGCCCCGCCGCCGCCAGCGCCACGCGGCCTTAGGCTGGCGACGCCCCCGGCGGCAGTGAGGGAGGAGGGCAGGGCGAGTGGGGCGTGGGGAGGCGGCGCTAGGGTTCCTCCCGGGGGCGCCCGCGGGAGCGCCTCGGGGAGGGAGGGGTTTGTTCGGAACTGTACCATGCACTCAGTTGAAGAAAGTCTGCTTTTGTACCAGCACATTTGATGTATATTCTTATCCTTACTATGAACGAACTAAGGTGAAAATTGTTTTCTCTGCAGTATGTGGCACATAACTATCTACACATCTTCATTCTTCTTCTTATGTTCAATGCGTGTCAACACTACGAACCATAGTCCGGAGACAACCTATGAGTTGACGAGGCAAGATACCTTGCCAACGACAGAGTCAAGTCAGACCTAAGGAATATCGGGAGAACTGTGCTCCATACCTTCTGGTGGCAAAGTAGAGATCCATGGACAAAGGTCTAATCTTACTACAGCGAAGAGCTTGAGACCAGATTCTTTCTGGCAGGATATGCATGTGCAAGCCTCATTATACTGTAAATTTGCACGTATATATATGGCTTCCGTGCGATTTGGGATGTAACGCACAATTATTTGAGGGATATTGGGACTACATGTAAATTGGTTGTCACCTGCATCACATAATAATTGTAGATAGTATGGTGCAGGGAAAACATTGATTGACCTAGGCAGATCACTCGATTGGGTGTCACAGCTAGTCGGATGATATAGGTGGAAAACAAGTAGGCAAGGTTACCCAGGTTCATGCACTCTCGGTGGATGTAAAACTCTATTTCGTGCTTGATTGTATTGATGGATGGGGTGTACAAAGTACAGGGATGATCTTGGGGTGTGTTTGATTGGCGAACCAAATGCAATGTAATGAAATGGTTCCATTCCAGTGGACCGGGTCGGTTTCATAATTCATTCTAGTGTTTGGTAGTAGGCAAAAAGTATAATGGGTTGGTTTCGCTCCCGTATTTGGTTAAAGAGTTGTAATGAAAAGTAGAAAGCATAAAATTTGAATTTTTGTTTGTAATTTCAAGACAAATGATATAATGTTAGCCTGCCTCAAATTAATTGTCTTGGATTTGTGTAGACATGGATGTACCTAACACTATCTGTATTTAGACAAATCTAAGACAATTAATTCGGGACGAAGGGAGTATATATGTTGACAAGCATGACACATTATGGGAATGTTGCATGAAAAACAAAATAATTCCTATGAAACAACTAAGATCTGATCTATGAAGATGCTAGCAACGGGAGATCTATGAAGATGCTAGCAACGAGAGGGAAAGTGAAAGTGCAACTAATCCTTGGATGGTTTTGGTAATTAATAACAACATATATGTCATTGATCTAATGAACATTGATGATAGATTTGAAAAAAGATCAATGATTGGCATGGCATGGACTAATGGATGTGGACCCCTCAAAATGTGAAGAACAAGATGTGGATACCCCAAGACTCTACATTTTTGGTTTAGTGATCCAAGATCACATTGAGTCCCTTAGGAAAGCCAATACTATTAAAAGAGGGTGAGGTATTGTTGATGAGGTTGTTGCTCAAAGTGCTCAGTGATATTGCTCCAAAAATCCTCAACCACTTTCCCACAATCACATCTGTCGAAACCCTAAATCATCATTTCGGTCCCATCGATACTATCTACCCCGGACTCATCGAGATGATCATTCTATTGCCACAGCCAAAACCCTAACATTTCAGTCCGACCGAATTGGTCTCGGTCTCACCGAGAAGGCCTTGCCAAGTTTCTGTGATGAAGTCGCTTCGTTTCGGAATCACCGAGGCAAAATGATCAGAATTACCGAAGTGTGGCTCTACCCTAGCCATTGCACTTCGGTCTCACCGAGATGATATAATCGGTCTCACCGAAAACGCTAACGGTCAAGTCTTTTGCACTAGTCGGTCTCACCGAGATTTTCATATCGTTGCCACCGAGTTAGGTCAAAGACTTGTAACCGTTGGATTTTTGGTGTTGCCTATTTATACCCCTCCACCACCACTCACTCTCAAGAGAGAGCCATCAGAACGAAACACAACTTTCACCATTCATTTTCTGAGAGAGAACCACCCGCTCATGTGTTGAGATCAAGAGATTCCATTCCTACCATTTGAACCTTGATTTCTAGCCTTTCCAAGTTGCTTTCCACTCCAATTCTTCTCCTACCCAAGCCAAATATGTGTGAGAGAGATTGAGTGTTGAGGAGACTATCATTTGAAGCGCAAGAGCAAGTAGTTCATCACCAACACAACATCTATTACCTTTTGGACAGTGGTGTCTCCTAGATTTGTTAGGTGTCGCTTGGGAGCCTCCGACATGATGTGGAGTTGAACCAAGAAGTTTGTAAGGGCAAGGAGATCGCCTACTTCGCGAAGATCTACCCGAGTGAGGCTAGTCCTCCATGGACGGAAGCCATGGTGGAATAGGCAAGGTTGCTTCTTTGTCGACCCTTCGTGGGTGGAGCCCTTCGTGGACTTGCGCAACCGTTACCTTTCGTGGGTTGAAGTATCCATCAACATGGACGTATGATAGCACCACCTATCGGAACCATGCCAAAAATCATCGTGTCTTCATTGTGTTTGAAATCTCCAAACCCCTCCTTTACTTACATGTGCAATGTTTTACTTTTCGCTGCTACACTCTTAGAATTGCATGTGTAGGGTGATACTTGACTTGCTAGAATTGCTAAAATATGCCTACAACTAAAATTGAGAAAATGTTAGGTTTTATTTGGTCAAGCAGTCTAATCACCCCTTCCCTCTATACATACTTTTGATCCTACAAGTGGTATTATTGCTTTGGTTTTACAACCTAGGAGAGTATGGCGTCTAGTAAGGGAAACTACCACTGTAGAGGTCCATATTTTGATGGTACAAACTTTGTTAGTTGGAAGCATAAGATGAAAATGCATATTCTTGGTCATAACCTCGCCGTTTGGGCTGTTGTTCGTATTGGCTTGCAAGGTGAATTCTTTGAGGATGGTAGAGAATCAGATCATGAAGTAACCACGGAAAAATTGAAGATGTTGCAATACAATGCTCAAGCTTGTGACATTCTCTTCAACAGTTTGTGCCCTGATGAGTTCAACAAGATTAGCCGCCTCGAGAATGCAAAGGAAATTTGGGATACTTTGGTTGATATGCACGAAGGTACCGAGTCCATCAAGGAATCCAAGTTGGATGTGCTTCAAAGCCAACTTGACAAGTTCAAGATGAAGGATGGTGAAGGAGTCGTCGAAATGTACTCTAGGCTTGCTCTCATCACAAATGAGATTGCCGGCATAGGAAGTGAAGAGATGACTAACAAATTCATCATCAAGAAGATCCTTAGAGTCTTGGATGGAAAATATGATACCGTGCGCACATTGATCCAAATGATGCCCAATTACAAAGATCTCAAGCCTACAAAAGTCATTGGAAGAATTGTTGCTTATGAGATGTCACTCAAGGACAGGGAGGAGCTCCACAACAAGTCAAGTAGTGCATACAGAGCTTCAAGTGAAGCTCCTACAACTTTAAGTGACAAGCATGTTGGAAATATGCCCTAGAGGCAATAATAAAGTGGTTATTATTATATTTCCTTAATCATGATAAAGGTTTATTATTCATGTTATAATTGTATTGATCGGAAACTTAAATACATGTGTGAATATATAAACAATAATAAGTCCCTAGTAAGCCTCTACTAGACTAGCTCGTTGAAGCCTCTACTAGACTAGCTCGTTGATTAAAAGATGGTTAAGGTTTCCTGACCATAGACATGTGTCATCACTTGATAAGGGGATCACAACATTAGGAGAATGATGTGATGGATAAGACCCATCCGTTAGCTTAGCATATGATCGTTCAGTTTATTGCTACTGCTTTCTTAATGTCAAATACATATTCCTTCGACCATGAGATCATGCAACTCCCGGATACCAGAGGAATACCTTGTGTGCTATCAAACATCACTTCGTAACTAGGTGATCATAAAGGTGCTCTACAGGTATCTCCGAAGGTGTCTGTTGAGTTGGCGTGAATCAAGATTGGGATTTGTCACTCCGTATGACGGAGAGGTATCTCTGGGCCCTCTCGGTAATACAGCATCACAAGAAGCTTGCAAGCAAAGTGACTAAGGAGTTAGATACAAGATGATGTATTATGAAACAAGTAAAGAGACTTGCCAGTAACGATATTGAACTAGGTATAGAGATACCGACGATCGAATCTCGGGCAAGTAATAGACGAAGGGAATTACGTATGTTGTCATAAAGGTCGACCGACAATGATCTTCGTAGAATATGTAGGAACCAATGTGGACATCCAGGTCCCGCTATTGGTTATTGACCGGAGAAGCATCTCGGTCATGTCTACATCATTCTCGAACCCTGTAGGGTACGCACGCTTAACGTTCGTTGACGGTATAATACTACATGAGTTATGTATGTTGGTGACCGAATGCTGTTCGGAGTCCCGGTTAAGATCACGGACATGACAAGGAGATCCGGAATGGCCCGAAGGTAAAGATTGATATATAGGATGAAGGTATTCGGGTTTCGGAAAGGTTTAGGAATGCACCGGTTTACCATCGAAGTGCCGAAAGGGGTTCCGGGAGGCAACTGGTAGGTTATACCTACTTGGTGGGCCTCATGGGCCAATGAGGGAGGCGCACCAGCCCACAAGGGGGCTGGGCACGCTCCACCTCCCCTGCCCACGCGCCAGAAGGAAGGAGGAGGTGCCCTAGGGCAGCTGCCCCCCTTTCCTTCCCCCACGCACCTAAGATGGAAGGGGGGCGCCTAGGCAGGCGCCTAGGGCAGCCTCCGGCCCCCTTGGGGCACGCCGTAGGGCTGCCTCCCCTCCCCCTCCACCTATATATATGAGAGGAGGGGAGGGGGCGCCACACCATGAATCCCCAAGCCGTGTGTTGGCGCCCCCTCTCCCTCTAGTTCATCCTCCGCTCTAAATCTGTTGTGCTTTGCGAAGCCCTATGGAAATAGTTTCACTACCACCGTCATCACGCCGTGGTGCTGCCGGAACTCATCTACTACTTCGCCCCTCTTGCTGATCGAGAAGGCGAGGACGTCATCGAGCTGAACGTGTGCTAAACGCGGAGGTGCCGTGCGTTCGGTGCTTGATCGATACGGATCGTGAAGTTGCACGACTACATCAACCGCGTTGATAAACGCATCCGCTTAGCGATCTACAAGGGTATGTAGATGCTCTCTCCTCTCGTAGCTATGCATATCCATGGATAGATCTTGGCGTGTGCATTGAAATTTTTTTGTTTTCCATGCAACGTTCCCCAATAGTGGTACCAGAGCCAGGTCTATGCGTAGATGATATGCACGAGTAGAACACAAAGGAGTTGTGGGCGGTGATGTTCATATTGCTTACCACCTATGTCTTATTTTGATTCGGCGATATTGTGGGATGAAGCGGCTCGGACCAACCTTAGATGTCCATGTACATGAGACCGGTTCCACTGACTGACATGCAACTTGTTTTGCATAAAAGTGGCTGGCGGGTGTCTGTTGCTCTCACTTTAGTTGAATCTAATTTGACTACATCGGTCCTTGCAGAAGGTTAAATAGCAACTTCATAATTACCGTTGTGGTTTTTGTGTAGGTAAGAACGATTCTTGCTAGTTGCCCGTAACAGCCACGTAAAACTTGCAACAACAAAGTAGAAGACATCTAACTTGTTTTTGCAGGGCATGTTGTGATGTGGTATGGTCAAGACGTTATATGATATATGTTGATGTATGAGATGATCATGTTTTGTAATAAGTTCACGACTTGCATGTCGATGAGTACGACAACCAACAGGAGCCTTAGGGTTGTCTTTAATTATTGTATGACCCCCGTGTCAATCACTTAGCACCATGTAATGGCTTTACTTTATCGCTATGCGTCAGCAATAGTTGTAGAAGCAATAGTTGGCGAGACGACCCTGACGCAATGGTGGAGATCAAGGTGTCGTGCTGGTGATGATGGAGATCATGCCGTTGCTTTGGAGATAGAGATCGAAAGCACAAGATGATGATGGCCATATCATGTCATGTATTTTGATTGCATGTGATGTTTATTCTTTATGCATCTTATTTTGCTTAGAACGATGGTAGCATTATAAGATGATCCCTTCACTTAATTTCAAGATAAAAGTGTTCTCCCTGAGTATGCACCGTTGCTAAAGTTCATCGTTTCGAAGCACCTCGTGATGATCGGGTGTGATAGATTTTACGTTCACATACAACGGGTGTAAGATAGTTTTACACATGCAGAATACGTGGGTTAAACTTGACGAGCCTAGCATGTACAGACATGGTCTCAGAACACTGGAGACCGAAAGGTCAAACATGAGTCATATAGTAGATATGATCAACATGGAGATGTTCACCATTGAAGACTACCCCATCTCACGTGATGATCAGACATGGGTTAGTTTATTTGGTTCATGTATCAGTTAGGCAACTTGAGTGATGTTGATTTAAGTGGGAGTTCATTAGTAATTTGATTATTTGAACTAAAACTTATCATGAACTTAGTCCTCATAGTTTTTGCAAATCTATGTTATAGATCAATGACCCATGCTACCGTTCCCTTGAATTTTAATGCGTTCCTAGAGAAAGCTAAAAGATGATGGTAGCAACTACACGGACTGGGTCTATAACTTGAGGATTATCCTCATTGCTGCACAGAAGAATTATGTCCTTGATGCACCGCTAGGTGACAGACCTACTGCAGGAGCTGATGCAGACGTTATGAACGCCTGGCAGGCTCGATCTGATGACTACTCGATAGTTCAATGTGCCATGCTTTACAGCTTGGAACCGAGACTTCAAAAGCGTTTTGAACGCCACGGAGTATATGAGATGTTCCAAGAGCCGAAGTTGATTTTCAAGCTAATGCCCGGGTTGAGAGATATGAAGTCCCCAACAAATTCTTTAGCTGTAAGACAGAGGAGAATAGTTCTGTCAGTGAACACATACTCGGAATGTCTGGGTACCACAACCACTTGACTCAGCTGGGAATTGATCTACCAGTTGAGAGTGTTATCGATAGAGTTCTTCAGTCACTGCCACCAAGCTACAAACGCTTCGTGATGAACTATAATACGCAAGGGATGATGAAAACGATTCCCGAGCTTTTCGCGATGTTGAAATTGGCGGAGGTAGAAATCAAGAAAGAGCATCAAGCGTTGATGGTTGACAAGACCACTAGTTTTAAGAAAAAGGGCAAGGGAAAGAAAGGGGACTTCAAGAAGAATGGCAAGCAAGTTGCCGCTCCCGTGAAGAAGCCCAAAGTTGGACACAAACCTGAAATTGAGTGCTTCTACTGCAAAGGAAATGGTCACTAAAGCGGAGTTGCCCTAGGTACTTGGTAGATAAGAAGGGTGGCAAAGTGAACAAAGGTATATTTGATATACATGTTATTGACGTGTTACTTACTAAGCTCGTAGTAGCGCCTGGGTATTTGATACTAGTTCGGTTGCTCATATTTGTAACTCGAAACAGGAGCTGCGGAATAAATAAAGATTGGCTAAGGACGAGGTGACAATGCGCGTCAGAATGGTTCCAAGGTTGATGTGATCGCCGTCGGCACACTACCTCTACATCTACCTCTGGTATTAGTTTTAGACCTCAATAATTGTTATTTGGTGCCAGCGTTGAGCATGAGCATTATATCTGGATCTTGTTTATTGCGAGACGATTATTAATTTAAGTCAGAGAATAATGGTTGTTCTATTTTTATGAGTAACATCCTTTATGGTCATGCACCCTTAGTGAATGGTCTATTCTTGTTGAATCTCGATCATAGTGATACACATATTCATAATATTGACGCCAAAAGATGCAAAGTTGATAATGATAGTGCAACATACTTGTGGCACTGCCATTTAGGTCATATTGGTGTAAAGGGCATGAAGAAACTCCATGCGGATGGACTTTTGGGATCACTTGATTATGAAGCATTTGATACTTGCTAACCATGCCTCATGGGTAAGATGACTAAAACTCCGTTCTCCTGAACAATGGAGCGAGCTAATGACTTATTGGAAATAATACATACCGATGTATGCGGTCCGATGAGTGTTAAAGCATGCGGCGGGTATCGTTATATTTTGACCTTCATAGATGATTTGAGTAGGTATGGATATATCTATTTGATGAAACACAAGTCTGAAACATTTGAAAAGTTCAAAGAATTTTAGAGTACAGTGGAGAATCATCATAACAAGAAAATAAATTTCTACGATCTGATCGCAGAGGTGAATATCAGAGTTACGATTTTGTCCTTCATTTAAAACATTTTGGAATTGTTTCACAACTCACGCCATCTAGAACACCACAACGTAATGGTGTGTCTGAATGTCGTAACCGTACTTTATTAGATATGGTGCGTTCTATGATGTCTCTTTACGATTTGCCTTTATCATTTTGGGGTTATGCATTAGAGACAGCCGCATTCATGTTAAATAGGGCAACACCTAAATCCGTTGAGACGACACCGTATGAACTATGGTTTGGCAAGAAACCTAAGTTGTCATTTCTTAAAGTTTGGGGGTGCGACGCTTATGTCAAAAGGCTTTAGCTTGATAAGCTCAAACCCAAAATGAAGAAGTGTGTCTTCATAGGATACCCTAAAGAAACTATTGGGTATACCTTCTACCACAAATCCGAAGGCAAAACCTTTGTTGCCAAGAATGGGTCATTCCTAGAGAAGGAGGTTCTTTCGAAAGAAGTGAGTGGGAGGGAAGTAGAACTTGATGAGGTAACTGTACCTGCTCTCGAACTGGAAAGTAGCACATCAGACAAAACCGTTCCCGTGATGCCTACACCAACTAGAGAAGAAGCTAATGATAATGATCATGAAACTTCAGATCAAGTTACTACTGAACCTCATAGGTCGACCAGAACACGTACCACACTAGAGTGGTACGGTAATCCTTTCCTGGAAGTCATGTTGTTAGACAACGGCGAGCCTATAAACTATGAAGAAGCTATGCCAAACCCAGATTCTGATAAATGGCTTGAGGCCATGAAATCTGAGATAGGATCCCTGTATGAGAATAGAGTGTGGACTTGCCCGATGATTAGCAAGTCATTAAGAATAAATGGATCTTCAAGAGGAAGACAGACGATGATGGTAATATCACTGTCTACACAGCTCGACTTGTCGCAAAAAGTTTTCGACAAGTTCAAGGGGTTGATTATGATGAGACTTTCTCACCCGTAGCGATGCTTAAGTCTGTCAGAATCATGTTAGCAATTGCCGCATTTTACGATTATGAAATCTGGCAAATGGACGTCAAAACTGCATTCCTTAACGGGTTTTTTAAAGAAGAGTTGTATATGATGCAACCATAAGGTTTTGCCAATCCTAAGGGTGCTAACAAAGTGTGCAAGCTCCAGTGATCCATCTATGGACTGGTGCAAGCACCTCGGAGTTGGAACATACGCTTTGATGAGGTGATCAAAGCCTTTGGTTTTATACAGACTTACGGTGAAGCCTGTATTTACAAAAAAGTGAGTGGGAGCTCTGTAGCATTTATGATATTATATGTGGATGACATATTGCCAATTGGAAATGATATACTTCCTCTGTTTTAGTTTACAAGTCCTGCATGTATACCTAGGTTGCCAATTTTATCATCCTAATATAAACTATATAACACAAAAATTATAGCATTTGAAAATAGAACATCTGAAGTTTATATTCGTATATTTTTTGTAATATATGACTTGTATTAGGTTGGTCAAATTGACGATCTAGGGGTATGTGCACGCCCTGTAAACTGAGAGAGAGGGAGTAGAATTTCTGGATAGCATAAAAGGATATTTGAATAATAATTTTTCAATGAAAGACCTCGGTGAAGCTGCTTACATATTGGGCATCAAGATCTATGTGTATAGATCGAGACGCTTAATAGGACTTTCACAAAGCACATACGTTGACAAAGTTCTGAAGAAGTTCAAAATGGACCAGTCAAAGAAAGGGTTCTTGCCTATGTTGCAAGGTATGAAATTGAGTCAGACTCAAAGTCCGACCATGGTAGAAGATAGAGAGAGAATGAAAGTCATTCCCTATGCCTCAACCATAGGTTCTATAATGTATGCCATGCTATGTACCAGACCTGATGTGTGCCTTGCATAAGTTTGGCAGGGAGGTACCAAAGTAATCCAGGAGTGGATCACTGGACAACGGCCAAGAATATCCTGAAGTACCTGAAAAGGACCAAGGATATGTTTCTCATTTATGGAGGCGACGAAGAGTTTGTTGTAAAGGGCTACGTCGATGCTAGCTTCAACACATATCCGGATGACTCTAAGTCGCAAACCGGATACATATTTATATTGAATGGTGGAGCTGTCAGTCGGTGCAGTTCTAAGCAGAGCACCGTGGCGGGATCTACATGTGAAGCGGAGTACGTAGCTGCTTTGGAAGCAGCGCATGACGGAGTCTAGATGAAGGAGTTCATATCCGATCTGGGTGTAATACCCAGTGCATCGGATCCAACGACAATCTTTTGTGACAACACTAGAGCCATTGCCTTAGCCAAGGAGTCCAGGTTTCACAAGAGAACCAAACACATCAAGCGACGCTTCAACTCCATTCATGAAAAGGTCAAGGATGGATACACAGAGATTTTCAAAATACATATGGATCTGAATGTGGTAGACCCATTGATTAAACCTGTTCCGCAGGTAAAACATGATCAGCATCAAGACTCCATGGGTGTTAGATTCATTACTATGTAATCTAGATTATTGACTCTAGTGCAAGTGGGAGGCTGTTGGAAATATGCCCTGGAGGCAATAATAAAGTGGTTATTATTATATTTCCTTAATCATGATAAAGGTTTATTATTCATGCTATAATTGTATTGATCAGAAACTTAAATACATATGTGAATACATAAACAAATACTAAGTCCCTAGTAAGCCTCTACTAGACTAGCTCATTGATCAAAAGATGGTTAAGGTTTCCTGATCGTAGACATGTGTTGTCACTTGATAACGGGATCACATCATTAGGAGAATGATGTGATTGGCAAGATCCATCCGTTAGCTTAGCATATGATTGTTCAGTTTATTGCTATTGCTTGCTTAATGCCAAATACATATTCCTTCGACGATGAGATCATGCAACTCCCGGATACCGGAGGAATACCTTGTGTGCTATCAAACGTCACTTCATAACTGGGTGATCATAAAGGTGACCTACAGGTATCTTCGAAGGTGTTTGTTGAGTTGGCGTGAATCAAGATTGGGATTTTTCACTCCGTATGACGGAGAGGTATCTCTGGGCCCTCTCGGTAATACAACATCACAAGAAGCTTGCAAGCAAAGTGACTAAGGAGTTAGTTACAAGATTATGTATTACGGAACGAGTAAAGAGACTTGCTAGTAACGAGATTGAACTAGGTATAGAGATACCATTGATGGAATCTCGAGCAAGTAACATGCCGATAGACAAAGGAAATTACATATGTTGTCCTAAAGGTTCGACCTATAAAGATCTTCGTAGAATATGTAGGAACCAATTTGGGCATCCATGTCCCGCTATTGGTTATTGACCGGAGAAGCGTCTCGGTCATGTCTACATCATTCTCGAACCCGTAGGGTCCGCACGCTTAACATTCATTGACGATATAGTACTATATGAGTTATGTATGTTGGTAACCGAATGTTGTTCGGAGTCCCAGTTAAGATCATGGACATGACGAGGAGATCTGGAATGGTCCGAAGGTAAAGATTGATATATAGGATGAAGGTATTCGGGTTTCCAAAAGGTTTTGGAATGCACAGGATTACCATCGGAGTACCAGAAGGGGTTCTGGGAGGCCACCGGTAGCTTATACCTACTTGGTGGGTCTCATGGGCCAAGGAGGGAGGCGCACCAGCACAAAAGGGGGGCTGGACGCGCTCCACCTCCCCTCCCCGCACACCAGAAGGAAGGAGGAGGCTCCCTAGGGCAGCCACCCCCTTCCTTCCCCCACACCTAATATGGAAAGGGGGCGCCTAGGCAGGCCCCGGCCCCCTTGGGGCGTGCCCTAGGGCTGCCTCCCCTCCCCCTCCACCTATATATATATGAGAGGAGGGGAGGGGGCACCACACACTATGAATCCCGAAGCCGTGTGACGGCGCCCCCTCTCCCTCTAGTTCATCCTCCGCTCTAAATCCGTTGTGCTTGGTGAAGCCCTGCGGAAACAGTTTCACCACCACCGTCATCACGCCGTCGTGCTGCTGGAACTCATCTACTACTTCGCCCCTCTTGCTGGATCGAGAAGGCGAGGATATCATCGAGCTGAATGTGTGCTGAACGTGGAGGTGTTGTGCGTTTGGTGCTTGATCGGTACAGATCATGAAGTTGTACGACTACATCAACCACGTTGATAAATGCTTCCGCTTAGTGATCTACAAGGGTATGTGGATGCTCTCTCCCCTCTTAGCTATGCATGTCCATGGATAGATCTTGCGTGTGCATAGACTTTTTTTTTGTTTTCCATGCAACTTTCCCCAACAAAGCAAGTATCCAATGAGGAATTGAGCCTAATGGTGAAGAACTTCAACAAATTCTACAAGAACAGAAACAATGAGAGAAGCTCCAACTCAAGGACTATGAGCAAAGATCATCAAGTCCTGATCGAAATTGCTACAATTGTGGAAGATCCAGACACTACTCCAATGAGTGTATGATACCTCACAAGAAAAGAGAAGACTCACCTAGAAGGAAAAGTAGAAGATATGAATCACCTCATAGAGAGAGAAGGAGTAGAGATGATCGTTATGAACGAAGACCTTCTCAAAGAAACAAGGAATCAGAAGGTAAATACAAGTCAACCAAGAGCTACTCTAGAAGAATACATCAAGCTCATGTTGGTGAACGGGTTTCCGGTTCCGACTCCGACAACCACTCCGAGAGAAGTTATCACTCCGACTCCAACTATAGTCAAGATGAAGGTGTTGCCGAACTTGCTCTAGTATCATCCAACTCCCATGACTTATTTGATTCACCATATGAAGGAATTGGAAGATGCTTCATGGCTAAAGACCCCAAGGTATCACATCCCGAGTATCTTGATTTCAATAGTGATGATGATAATTTTCTAGGTGATGATGATTTGCTTGTTGATAAAACTAGTAATGTGTGCTATAATGAACCTGGTAGTACTCATGATAGTCAAGATGAAACGAATTACAATGTTAAGAAGGAGATTGAGCGTCTAACTAAGGAACTAAACACTCTTAAGTTGGCTCATGAAACAACTCAAGAAGATCATAGAGAGCTTCTAAGAACTCATGAGATGCTTCGAGAAACTAAATTTAGAGCAAGAGCGTGAGCTTCTTAAAGCAATCAATGATGATCTTAGAAAGAAGAGTTCTTCCTACATTGCTAAAGATCTCCTCTTGTCTACTTTTATGCCACAAGTTAAAACTATTCAAGCTAGTAACAAGAGTATGAAAGGTTCTTCATCTAGTAGTAACAATAACGATGCTAAATCCAATATTGTTGCTTCTAGTATTTCTCTTGATTCCACTAATGATTCTCTTAGCCAAGTTACACTTGAGCAAAAAAATAGTTTATTGAAGGGAATTATAGAGAAAGGTGTTACAAGAGTCTTGCCGGGAGTAAGCAATTTGAGGAAATTATACGCAAGCAAGTAACACACCGGAAGAACCAAGGTATTGGTTTTGAACGAAAGTTCAATGACAATGGAGTTGAATGGCAAGAAGATCAATATCCCAAGACGAAGTTTGTTCGTCAACAAGAGAAGTATGATCCCACTTATTTTGAGGGAACACAAGCTCAAGATGATCTTCCACCACAAGACCACAATCCAAAAGGCAAGGACAAGCTTCAAGAAGAGATTGACTCATTTGAAGAAGCACCTCAAGCCATGGTCAAGTGGGTTCCCAAGACTTCATCAAGCTCTACTTCATCAAGTTCAACCACAACTCCAAGGATTCCCATCAAATTGATGTGGATTCCAAAGAAGAACTAGAGAGTTCTTGAGGGTGACTCCGCCAACAAACTTCACTCACATTCTTTTTGGCAAGAACTTGTGCAAACAACTTCATCATCTTGCACTAGTTCATGGAGTCACAAACCCTCTTGTTGGTAAGACAAGGGACAGGGTATTCAATGCATTCATGGACATCATTATATGTGTACTACACTCTATGTCTATGGATATCCTTATATGTTCCTTGTGGGACTAACCCTTGTAGGTATTGAAAGTGCCGAAATCCAAAGGATTGCTCCCAACTCTTGATGACCCTCAACATTGAGCATCCACATCTTCAACATCAACATGAAGTCATCATCGACAAAACCCAAGGTTAGTTCTCCCTCCTAGGGGATATCACATGTAGGGGAGCTTTTCTCTAAGATTTGAGCTAAAGCAACTCTAATGGTGTGTACACATTAATGCTTTATGTAAAAGTGGTAACCCCACTTGTGTTTAAACGATGAGTATGACCTATGATAAAATGTTCTCATTTGGATCCTAAGTCAATATACTCATATATAGATGACTATGTCATCGCCCATTGCTTTGATAGTTGCTAGAATTGGTTGTGCATGTTTGACACATATTCCATTTGCTATCTTATTGTATGAGCATGTTGGTATGCATGTTTTCTTCATTCAAGGACATCCATTTGTTGTTTTGTTTGCCTTGGTTTTTCTGGCCAAGTGGATGTACAAGAATGCCTAAGAACCTTCTCTAGCTATCTATCTCAACTCATCTAAATTCATTCATGCTATATCACAAAAGCTTAAACAAGTCTCCTTCGGACCTTCCGGCTGAGGAGCACTCGGAGCCACCATTCTGACTAGGGTTGGCCTTCAAAACCTTCTAAGTGCTTTTCGGTTAGACCAAATCACAACCATCTGGTCCCACCGAAATCACTTGGACTGATATGTTCTTTTCATCTCGGAGAGACCGATTTGAAATGCTCGGTGTCACCAGGTTGCAGTACTCATAGCAGTTACTCATCTCGGTGGCATGATCTGTTTTGCTTGGTCTCACCGATAGCTCACAGGTATATATACTCGTGCGGACCATATGTTGAAGTTTCTCAATAGTTACGTCTCCCGCACCCCGTCGCTGTCATCGCCCGTGGTCTCCGGATCGTCTTCATGTCTCCAACACCCTCACTGCTGGACTCCATCGCTGTCAACGACATTCTCCTCCACCGTTGCCGCTGTAGAGGATCTCCATCGAGTTAGGGTGAGTGATACGTATCCATCGTATCTACTTTTCCTAACGCTTTTGCTCTTGTTTTGGACTCTTATTTGCATGATTTGAATGAAACTAACCTAGACTGACGCTGTTTTTAGCAGAACTACAATGGTGTTGTTTTTGTGCAGAAATAAAAGTTCATGGATTTGGACAAAACTTTTTGGAGAATTATTTTGGAATAAATAAAGAACATTGGAACCAAGACCCACTGGAGGGGGGTCCCAGCTGCCCACAAGACACCAGGGCACGCCACCCTCCCTCTGTCATGCCCTGGTGGGTGGTGGGGCCCACGAGGCCCTGCTGGCCCTAATTCCGACGCTATGAAATCCTATTTTTCTAGAAAAATAGGGGAGAAAGTTTCATTGCGTTATACGGTACGGAGCCGCCGCCACCTCCTGTTCTTCATCAGGAGGCCAGATCTGGAGCCCGTTCGGGGCTCCGGAGAGGGGGATCTTTGGTCTTTGTCTTCACCAACCATCCTCCATCACCAATTTCATGATGCTCACCACCGGGAGTGAGTAATTCCTTCGTAGGCTTGCTGGACGGTGGTCGTTTGGATGAGATTCATCATGTAATTGAGTTAGTTTTGTTAGGCTTGATCCCTAGTATCCACTATGTTCTGAGATTGATGTTGCTATGACTTTTCTATGCTTAATGCTTGTTAGTAGGACCCGAGTGCCATAATTTCAAATCTGAACCATTTATGTTTTTACCATTATATCTATGTTCTTGATCCGATCTCGCAAGTCATATGCACCTATTATGTGTTATGATCTGTAAACCCCAAGGTGAGAACAATTGGGATACTTTCTGGTGATGACTGTAGTTTGAGGAGTTCATGTATTCACCATGTGTTAATGCTTTGTTCCGGTTCTCTATTAAAAGGAGGCCTTAATATCCCTTAGTTTCCTTATGGACCCCACTGCCACGGGAGGGTAGGACAAAATATGTCATGCAAGTTCTTTTCCATAAGCAAGTATGACTACTTATGGAATACATGCCTACATTATATTTATGAACTGGAGCTAGTTCTGTGTCGCCCTAGGTTATGACTGATATATGATGAATACCATCCAACGAATTCACCAATCCAATGCCTACAAGTTTTTCACATATTGTTCTTGCAAATTTACTATTGCTATTGCTATTGCTACTGTCACAACTGCTACGAAATTATCACTACTGCTGTTACTGTTACCGTTATTGTCACTATCACTGCTACCAGTTTCAAACTATCATACTACTGTGCTACTGATCAGTTTGTTGCAGATATTTAATCTCCAAGTGTGGTTGAATTGATGACTCAAATGCTAATACTTACAAATATTCTTTTGCTTCCTTTGTGTCGAATCTATAATGGGTTGAATACTCTACCCTCGAAAACTGTTGCGATCCCCTATACTTGTGGGTTATCAGTGAGATTCGATCCCCTAGTGCTTCAACTTCTGATTCAATGCACCAGAGTGTTTTGCGCCTGCAAATTTCCCATAGATTGAAAGTTCTATTCCAAAAAAAATCGTAGAATTAGATTTGAGTCGAAAACTTTAGGGTTAGGTTTGCGCAGAAATTATCTCGGAATGACCAAACGGAAAGAATCGGAATCACCGATTTGGCCTCTAGCCATTGCATACTGTACGTCTCGGTGCCACCGAGTGGTATAGATCGATGAGCCCGAGTCTGAAGTTTTTGTAGAACCCTAGCTTGTCGAAGAGACCGAAACACATCTTGGTCCGACCGATAGTTTGTGGCCTAGTCTCTGTAACAGCTTTGGTGCTACCTAAATCGGTGAGTCCGAAATCATTTATGTGAAAACCTAAAACTGAAGTCTTTACTCAATTTTTTTGGCAAAATGCTGTGCTTTTTTTATGCTCATCCATTCCACTCTACCCCTTCTACTTCACAGGTGCAGTGTCAGCAATGTCAGATGCAACTGACAACCAGAACATGTTAGAGGAGCAGAGTGTTGACTTGAGTGTAGGTTCAAGTCCTGAGGACAATAGTTTGTACGAGGGAGAGAGAAGCTCTCCAGACTTGCCAAAGGCAGGCACCAGATCCAAGAATAAGAAAAGTTGTGATGATGAAGATGAGGATTTTGTTGCAGGAGAGGCAACATCAAAGAAGAAGAAAGTGGTTCTTTCAAAAGACTATGGGACAACTGCAAGCACCAAGCCATTTGCTAGCTCCAAGGAGAGAACAGCTGTGAGGAAGGTTCATGTGTCCAAGAAGGACAAGATCTCTGAGGAGGAGCCAACCAAGAAAAAGAGGGTGAGGAAGGATTCAATTCAGGTGACCTTCAGACCCACCTCCATGAGGAGAGATGACATGCCAGAGTAAGAGTAAGAGGAAGAGCCTGCTATAAACCCACCTCCTGCCAAGCAACATAAGCTCATGGCAGATGCCATGAAGAGTGCAGCCCCCTCCAAGTCCAAGCCTAAGGAACCTACTTCCAAGACAAGAGGGAAAACAATCAGGAACATCTCTGCTGCTGGAAAGAACAAGGCCCCAGTGCCTGAAAGAGAAGAGGAAGAAGAGGATGCCCAATGCTTATGAAGCTAAGGCCCAGATTGCTAGAGCATAATGATGCTCATCCAGTTGCCGAGAACATGAAGGAGAGAAAGGACAAAGGTCTGAGGAAATGGAGAGAGGCAAACCCCTACTCCATCAGAAGGAGGACATCAGTTGATTATCACCTCCACGCCAAAGGGCAACAAGATTTTTATGAGACAATCTTGCTTGACCAGAAGTCCATTGTTAGTGACATGAAGTGGGTGGACTGGAAGTACATTGATAATCATGAGGACAACTTCCCCCATGTTCACGAGGACTTCAGGACCATTGGTATTGATGCATTCATAGGGAAGAAGCTGACTTCATAGAATGATGAAATGATCATGCAATTCTAATCTACAGCTCAATTCTATCCAAATGGAAGTATAGCCTGGATGACTGAAGGAGTGAGGTACCAATCTAGTGTGCTTGAGTGGGCCACATTTCTTAGTGTGCCCGAGGCTGATGAGAATGACATAGATGTTTATGCTAAGCCAAAGATGGATCACAACTCCACGGCCAACATGTACACTAAGGTACCGGAGAAGTACAAGGAATCTCATAAACTTTGCTCAGTCTATTTATTGTTAGCAGAACTTGCTACCTCCAACACTATCATGAGGCATACTGAGGGAGTCCTGGACTAGGGGGTGTCCGGATAGCCGAACTATCACCATCGGCCGGACTCCAAGACTATGAAGATACAAGATTGAAGACTCCGTCCTGTGTCCGGATGGGACTTTCCTTGGCGTGGAAGGCAAGCTTGGCGATACGGATATGTAGATCTCCTACCATTGTAACCGACTCTGTGTAAGCCTAGCCCTCTCCGGTGTCTATATAAACTGGAGGGTTTTAGTCCGTAGGACGAACAACAATCATACCATAGGCTAGCTTCTAGGGTTTAGCCTCCTTGATCTCGTGGTAGATCTACTCTTGTACTACCCATATCATCAATATCAATCAAGCAGGAGTAGGGTTTTACCTCCATCGAGAGGGCCCGAACCTGGGTAAAAACATCATGTCCCTTGTCTCCTGTTACCATCCGCCTAGACGCACAGTTCGGGACCCCCTACCCGAGATCCGCCGGTTTTGACACCAACATTGGTGCTTTCATTGAGAGTTCCTCTGTGTCGTCACCTATAGGCCCGATGGCTCCTTCGATCACCAACAACGACGCGGTCCAGGGCGAGACTTTTCTCCCCGGACAGATCTTCGTATTCGGCGGCTTTGCACTGCGGGCCAATTCACTTGGCCATCTGGAGCAGATCGAAAGCTATGCCCCTGGCCATCAGGTCAGATTTGGAAGTTTGAACTATACAGCTGACATCCGCGGAGACTTGATCTTCGACGGATTCGAGCCATAGCCGAGCGTGCCGCACTGTCATGATGGGCATGATTTAGCTCTGCTGCCGGACCCCTGGAGGCCGCACAAGAGTCCGCTCCGACCCTTAGCTCGGAGCCGACTGCGCCGATCGAGGATGGGTGGCTGGACACCGCCTCGGGGGCTGCTACCTCTACGGTGATAGAGCCAAATACCGACCCTGTCCCTTGTGAAGCTCGTGACTCCAAGGTGCCGGACTCCTCTCCGGACCCCGGACCTTCCGCGCCCCTGCCAATCGAATCCGATTGGGCGCCGATCATGGAGTTCACCGCTGCGGATATCTTTCAGCACCCGCCCTTGGGCGACATCCTGAATTCACTAAAGTCTCTCTCTTTATCAGGAGAGCCCTGGCCGGACTATGGTCAGGTAGGATGGGATGCGGACAACGAAGAAATTCAATGCCCGCCCACCACCCACTTTGTAGCCACTGTCGATGACTTAACCGACATGCTAGACTTCGACTCCGAAGACATCGACAGTATGGATGACGATGCCGAAGACGACCAAGAACCAGCGCCCACAGGGCACTGGGAAGCCACCTAGACTCACGATGTATACATGGTGGATACACCTAAAGGAAGCGATAACGAGGAACAACGGGACGCCGTGAAGGATAATTCCCTCGAAAAGCAGTCAAAACGGCGACGTAAACGCCGCTCAAAGCCCCGCCTCGACAAAGACAGCACGCATACAGACCCAGCCATAGAACAGGGCAAACTGGTGGACGACGAACATGCCCTCGAGCAACTATTCGAACAGGATAACTTGGATAGACAACCCGTCCCCGACGAAGACAACAGTCCGGACGATCTCACGCCGGACACATCGTCGGAGCAGCAGAACCTCCACAAAAGTCTTATCGCCACCGCACGCAGTCTGAAGAAGCAGAAGCGGAAGCTCAAAACAGCGGAAGACGCACTCAGAATGAGATGGAGCAAGGTACTCAACACCGCAGACAAATATGGCAATAGTCGCCAAACAAAGAGCTACCCGAAGCGCAAACTTCTGCCCGAATTTGACGAAGAGGCCGTAGAGCCCCCACGGTCCAAGAACAACGAGGCCGCCCGGTCAGATAGACGACCACATGACAAACAAAGAGCGGCAAGCAGCGCCGCACACAAGCCGACACGCGATCCGCATAAAGATCCGCGCCAAAAGGATGGCCTAGTCAGGTCTATCTACGGGCCAAGAAAGGAGGCTCTAGAAAGCAATACAACACTCGAGTATTCGAACATCACGGCACACCCAAATACAGGGGAGCCGCTCACCCCCTATGTTTCACCGATGAGGTGCTGGATCATGAATTTCCAGCGGGATTCAAGCCCGTAAACATGGAGGCATACGACAGAACAACAGACCCTGGAGTCTGGATTGAGGATTACATCCTGCATATACATATGGCTAGAGGAGATGACCTCCACGCCATAAAATACTTACCCCTCAAGCTCAAGGGGCCAGCCCGGCATTGGCTCAAAAGCCTCCCAGAGAATACCGTTGGAAGTTGGGAAGAGCTCGAGGATGCGTTTCGGGCAAATTTTCAGGGGACTTATGTCCGCCCTCCGGATGCAGACAATTTAAGTCACATAACTCAACAGCCCGGAGAGTCACCCCGCAAGTTCTGGAATAGGTTCCTCACCAAAAGGAACCAAATAGTCGACTGTCCGGACACCGAAGCCTTAGCAGCTTTCAAACATAACGTCCGAGACGAATGGCTCGCCAGACACCTCGGCCAAGAAAAGCCAAGAACAATGGCCGCACTAACAAGCCTCATGACCCGCTTTTGCGTAGGAGAGGATAGCTGGCTGGCAAGATGCAGCACCAGCGACCCAAGTACATCCGAGGTCAGGGATGGAAATGGGAAACCACGACGCAGCAAAGACCAGCGCCGAACCAAGGGAAATAGTCCGAAGAGCACGACAGTGAACGCCGGATTCAAAAGCTCTCGGCAGAACAACAAGCAACTGCCTTTTAAGGACAATAGCGATGAGCTGTCCAACCTAAACAAAATCTTGGACAAAATATGCCAAATCCACAGCACCCCCGGGAAGCCTGCAAACCATACCCACAGAGATTGTTGGGTCTTCAAACAGTCCGGCCGACTTAACGCCGAACACAAGGGGCTCGACACACCAACTGAGGACGATGACGAACCCCACAAGCAGAGCAACATGAAACAAAAGAATTTCCCACAAGAGGTCAAAACAGTAAACTAACTTCAAGTGACAACAGGCAAAAATAGAGCGGCGCCCATTAAAGTACGCGCCGCAGGTCCACCCCAGCGGAGTCCAGACATTGGATGTCAAAACCAATCACTTTCGACCATCAGGATTACTCCGGAAGTATCTGGAACGCAGGATGGACTGCTCTGATATTCGATCCTATAATCGACGGACTACAATTTACACAAGTCCTAATGGACGGTGGCAGTGATCTAAACCTGCTATATCAGGATACAATCCGCAGAATGGGGATAGACCCAACCAAAATACACCATAGCAACACTTCCTTTAGAGGAGCGATGCCAGGCCCATATGCCCATTGTACGTGCTCTCTATCATTAGAAGTTGTGTTTGGCTCATCCGACAACTTCCGTCGCGAAAATTTAGTCTTCCACATCGCCCCATTTAAAAGTAGCTATCAAGAACTATTGGGACACGAAGCTTTCGCCCGCTTTAACGCAATACCGCATTATGCATCTCTTACACTTAAAATGCCCGGTCCACGCGGCATCATCTCATTAAAAGGGAAACCTCGAGCGTTCCTTGAATACAGAAGAAAGTGAGACTGCCTTGACAGCCACACATTAATCCGGCTTTGCTGATCAAAGCACCTAAACAGGTCATTCAGACCCCGGACACGGTTAGGTGAGTCCGGCGTAAATAAACAAGGGGCTTACTAGCCGCGTACCCCCTTACAAGGGGCTGCACGCATGTACAATAAGAGACAATAAAGCTCAATTTTATTCATTTTCTGAATTATACTCTGTTTATACATTTTTCGCACGATCCTTTTTTCCAACTAAGTTCTTGTCTTTTACAGATGAACACTGTGCTACACCCATCCAGGATACGGCACAGCGGAGACACAGGCGCAGACGTGCAGTAGGGACCCGTTGCAAGGATTCTTTTTAGATTAAGACCCTGCGTAAACCTTTCTTACTGTCTCTTGTTGATACACATCCCCCGGTTTCTCACTATAACCGAGGAGGAGGCTGGCGTTTTGGCATCGGCCGCGTCAGAAACTTTTTGCACGTACCTGGACACTAGGGGCTTAGGGCATTGTTCTGCCCGTTTTCGTAAAGACCGAATACCTCAGGAGTGTTCGGCGTCTCGAGTTAGGCCTTATATGCATCAGCTCCGAATCGTGTCTTTGGTAAAATGTTGGGTTTGCCTGGCTCCTGTGTTTTGCTGCCTTACGTTCCGCTCTATCGGCTAACGCGGCACCAGGAGAACTACTGCGATTTTGCCCCGGTTCATCCAGGTGAGCACCTCAGTAGAGAAAGCCGAAAACTGACTGTCATGATGCAGCAAGAGACTGGTCAACCACTCGATCGACCACGGGAATGTTTAGAATTCCTCCGCTTTAACGAAGGGCTGTTTCCCGGTCAGGCACATACGCGCCCTGAATTCAGAGAGCACGGTGCCCCTAGGGGCTATATAGTAGCCCCACCATCGAACTCCTATGGCTAAGTGAAAGTGATAAAGCATCATAGTCCGGTTGCCTAGTTTGCTATGCTATCACCTCCTTCACAGGACCAAGACGTTGGATTAAGTGTGAAAATGCACTTTTTTTTGCGAACATCCCCGCACTATGTGCGTGGGGGCTGAAGCCGAAGACTGCCATCTTTTAGGGTATATACACATATACATTAACGGCCGCACAAGAGGTATTTCAATACTTGAACGCACAAGTATAAAAAGCCATTATATTATATTTGAAACATGGTTTCACAAATCATACATTTCACTTGAACATAACATTTTTCGAGCACTACATCTCTATTAAACGAGCGCCCTGCAGGACTTCCTCAAAATAGTGCTCGGCAGGTACTCGGCTTCTGCCCGAATCCTGGGACGCAACATCGGTGGCCTTCATCTCTGTCTAGTATGTTTTGACACGGGCAAGAGCCATCCGTGCACCCTCTATGCATGCCGACCGTTTCATTGCCTCAATATGTGGCACCGCATCAAGGAACTGCTGCACCAAGCCAAAATAACTCTTCGGCTCGGGCCTTTTCGGCCACAAATGAGTCACTACATCCTTCATGGCAAGTCCGGACAACCTATTCAGCTCAGCCCATTCGGCTAACCGATCGGTTAATGGAAGTGGACGCTCTGGACTATGGAACTGCGACCAAAAAATCTCTTCCATTCCGTGATCCTTTTGGCCTGGGAAGTGTGCGACCGCGTCTGCGGCACTAGCCGCCAAATTCAGATAAGCATCCTCCGCACCCCACAGCTGGCCCAACTGAGCATACTTCGGATCCATGAACTTCCTCCACAGCAGAAAGGGCTTTCCAGCCGCAATATCCCCGGCTTGACGTAGCTCCTCCTTTATAGCTCTCATCGCGGAGCGGGCATCCTTGGCTTCGGCGGTGGCCTTCTTCAGGTCCTCTTGCTCCGCTCGGCGTTCTCTTTCAAGAGACTCACAGCGGTTGGTAGCATCCTTCAGCTTCCCGGCCATTTCGGCCATTTCCTCCCTGCTTCGGTAGTGAGCAGCCTGTTCGGCTTTTAGCTCTTCGGCCGCCTTCAAGGCAGCCGCATTACTCTTTCTAACTTGCTCCTTGGCTCGGGCGAGCTCCGCCCGAAGGTCCTCCATAGCAGCGGCACCATCTGCATTAAGCATACATGTTGTAAGGCACGGGCGTCAAGCTCCCTTACTAGGTGTCCGCGGGAGGATCCACATACCCTGTGACTCGTCAAGTCGCTTATTGACCAGCGTGATGTCCACATCCGCAACAACAAGTTGCCGCTTCAGTTCGGCAAATATATCAGTCCGGCTGGCCACCGAACGCTCCGCCACCTAAATAGGAAGGGCGACATCTTACAACTGAGATTATGATCCTCGGCACGCTGTCACTTCTGACAACGTACCAAGTCTCAGGGGCTACTATCTATACAGGGCGCATTCCATATGCAAAACTGTCAGAAGGTACATCATTTTCATGTACCTCAAACCCCGTCAGTAAACTTCTGAAGGCTTCATGCAATCCGCTCTCAGCGGATGAAATCCTTTCAATCACCGTACCCATTAACGTACGGTTATCTTCTGAGATAGACGCTCGCCCAAGCAGATCCTTCAGCTCCTCCGACCATACACCAGTTGGTGCCGAACCGTCCGGCCCCGCCGGACTCGGGGAAACCCTCCACGACGACACCTTCGGGTCGTCCGCCCTGCCTAACGGTGTGGCAGATGGAGGCGTTTCACTCTCCATCATCTCCGGACGAAGATCCCCCGAAGATGAGCTCTGCTGAGAAGGGCTGAGATCCGAACTACAAGGTAAAAACTTCGTTTATCTTCAGAAATAAAAACAGGGAAGTTCCTTATTACAAAAATCCCCTTTCTACTTATGGCTTGCTAGAGGGCTGATTTCCTTGGGGAAATAGTGCGACCGGGGCTTCTCCTGGCGTAGGACCCTCTGGTGAAGATTTCTTCCCCCGCTTTGAGGCCTTGGCCTCCGGATCTTCAGAAGCGGTCCTCTTCTCCCCCTGGAGGGAGGGATTCTCGATCCCCCCTTTCTTGAGAGCCTCCTTAGCGGAGGCAGTAGCTTTCCTGTTCCCCCCTTCGCCTTCTTCAAAAGGCGCAGCCGCCAGCATCTTGGTTAACACAGGATCCGGCGTGGTCTCAGGGAGGGGGGCCGGAAACCTTATCAGCTTTGCTTTCGCTATCCACTCCTTTTCAAGGGACAACTCTTTAAAGGACATGTTTATGATAAATATACGGATAGCGTGTCCGGGTACAGGGCTACTTACTTGAGTATCCGGGCGATTGCAGCTCGGACCTGCGTCCTCGGTCAAGTCTGGACACATCTCTTGTGTTCCGAAGAATAGTTTATACATCTCCACGGGCGTCGCGCCCATGAAGTGTTGGAGAGCTCATGGTCCCTCCGGGTTGAATTCCCATAGGCGTAGGGGGCGACACTTGCAGGGCAGAAGGCGCCGAATCATCATGACTTGTGCCACTACAACCTGATTGATCTCCCTCTCTTGGAGGTCTCGGATACGGCCCTGCAGCAGAGGTACGTCCTTGGACGGCCCCCAGTCAAGCCCTTTGTTGACCCATGACGCCAGCCGTCGTGGAGGACCCGAGCGAAAGGCAGGTGGCGCCACCTGTCTGGTGCCCCTGGGAGCGGTGATGTAGAACCACTCCTGTTGCCACAAACCAAGCTCCTCTTGAAAAGAGCCCTCGGGCCATGGAGCGTCAGCACCTTTGCTTATAACAGCCCCTCCGCACTCTACCTGCCACCCCTCGATCATCCTCGGCTCCACATTGAAGGTCTTGAGCCACAATCCGAAGTGAGGGGTAGTACGGAGGAAGGCTTCGCATACAGCAATGAATGATGAGATGTGGAGGATAGACTCCGGATCCAAGTCGTGGAATTCCAGCCCATAATAAAACATGAGCCCCCTCATGAAAGGGTCCGTCGGGAAGCCTAGACCCCGATGGAAGTGAGACACGAACACCACGCTCTCACCAGTCTCGGGAGTAGGAATAACTTGCCCTTGGGCAGGCAACCTATGCAAAATTTCGCCGGTTAGATACCTGGCGTCACTCAGCTTTAGCACATCTTCTTCCGTGACGGAAGAAGGCATCCACCGGCCTTGTAGGTCGGAGCCGGACATTGTCGAAGGTCCGAAGCGCCTGAATCTGGAGCCTTGGGTGTTGGAACTCGAGGCGAGGGGCGGATTCGATTGAGATTGATAAAAAGGAGCATGCCTTGGTCTCGTTATAAAGAGGTTGAATACAAAGAGCCCTCCCCGTGACCGTTTGGGACTCGCCTTCGATAGAGGGGGCGTGCCAACGGGCACTGTCGGTGTCAAAACCGGCGGATCTCGGGTAGGGGGTCCCGAACTGTGCGTCTAGGCAGATGGTAACAGGAGACAAGGGACACGATGTTTTTACCCAGGTTCGGGCCCTCTCGATGGAGGTAAAACCCTACTCCTGCTTGATTGATATTGATGATATGGGTAGTACAAGAGTGGATCTACCACAAGATCAAGGAGGCTAAACCCTAGAAGCTAGCCTATGGTATGATTGTTGTTATTGTTGTTGTGTCCTACGGACTAAAGCCCTCCGGTTTATATAGACACCGGAGAGGGCTAGGGTTACACAGAGTCGGTTACAATGGTAGGAGATCTACATATCCGTATTGCCAAGATTGCCTTCCACGCCAAGGAAAGTCCCATCTGGACATGGGACGAAGTCTTCAATCTTGTATCTTCATAGTCTTGGAGTCCGGCCGATGATGATAGTTCGGCTATCCGGACACCCCCTAGTCCAGGACTCCCTCAGTAGCCCCTGAACCAAGCTTCAATGACGACAAGTCCGGCGCGCATATTGTCTTCAGCATTGCAAGGCGGGTTCCTCCTCCGAATAATTCATAGAAGATTGTGAACACCAGGATAGTGTCCGGCTCTGTAAAATAAATTCCACATGCCACCATAGAGAGAGTAATATTTACACAAGTTTCGATCTGCTGACGTATTTGATGGCATGACATCACACCACAACCAAGCTTTTACTCGAATCGTTTTTATTATACCACCTCAGCGCGTTTAGCGAAGTGGTTTCCTTGGCATGTCTTGTCGAAGCAGAGATCGTGCTCCGCTTATTCCGGGATTCCCATCAATACGGACGTGGGTAACCCAACCGCGCCATTGATTACGGCGCTTGGGAGATAAGCGAGTTTTACTAGGCCAGTAGGGATGCATAGTTTCATCCGCCCATATATAAGGGGATAATGATCCGCCTTTTTTACCTACGCCTTCTTCCTCCTTTGCTTATCCATCTCCGCGCACTCGAGCTCCAGCGCCCAAGTCCGCACATCTCACCTCGACCTTCTCCAGCCATGTCCGGAGCGGGAGGCAAGTGGATGGCCTCCCCCGTTACAGAGGGGCACATCGAGAAGCTGCGCAGCGCCGGATATCTGTCCAGCGACATCGCGCATCGGCTGCCCGACGAGGGGTAGCTCATCCCCACCCCCAGGCCCCATGAGAGGGTGGTATTCCTTCCCCATTTCCTCCGCGGACTGGGCTTCCCACTCCACCCCTTTGTCCGAGGGCTCATGTTCTACTACGGCCTGGATTTCCACGATCTGGCCCCAAATTTCATCCTCAATGTCTCGGTGTTTATCATCATGTGCGAGGCCTTCCTCTGCATCCAGCCCCACTTCAGCTTGTGGCTAAAGACCTTCAATGTCAAGTCGAAGGTTGTGAAGGGCAGCCAAGCGGAGTGCGGAGGCGCCATGGTGGGCAAGATGCCCAACATCACTTGGCTTGAGGGTGCCTTCGTGGAATCCATCAAAGGGTGGCAATCGGGGTGGTTCTATATCACCGAGCCGGGTGACCCTAAATGGGCAGCGGCCCCCGAATTCAGATCTGGCACCCCCATGCATCTCACCTCCTGGAAAGAGAAGGGCTTGCTATGGGGTAGTTCGGAAGAGCTGACCGGACTCCAGTCCTGTCTCCAGACCCTGGTGAACAAGAAGCTCAAGCTTGTCAATGTGATCCAGGTCATGCTCGTCCGCCGGATTCTCCCCTGCCAGCAACAGGATTTCAATTTGTGGGAGTTCAATTCGGCACAACACCAGACCTTGAGCGGGCTCTTTGACACTAAGTACAAAGATGCCTGGAGGGTGCTGTTCAAGGGCGCCGAAGCTCCCTCATCCGCTACTGAAGATCGCGGATTTAGCTCGCAGCGTCCAGTTGATGAGGTAAGCCATGTTATCCTTTATGGGACACTTGCTTTTCATGTTTTGATTTTATGCGGGATCTAAACTCCCAATACCTTTAATAGGACTGGCAGAAGACGTCCGGACAGGTTAACTGTCCGGCTCCCCTTCCAGAAGACCTAGCGGACGCCCGTTTGACAGGGCTGCTAGCCCCGGCACTTTACGTAGTGCCGGAGAAGAAGGCCACGGGAACCCGAAGGAGTTCCCGGCGTCAGGTGGTATCAGACTCATTGTCCGATGACTCCGAGGCGGACTCCTCCCACGAGGACGAGGAGGAGAAGAAAGAGGCCTCTCCCCCAGCGGGGGGAGAGAAGAAGAGGAAGGCCCCCCCAACAAGGTAGGCCGAAGGGTCCAAGAAGGGAAGGACCCTTCCCCCGGACTATTCTGCCAACGTCGGTGATGGCGACGAGGAGTGGCCCTCAAGGGCCAAGCCCCTGGCAAGATCATAAGTATCCAGACTCCTAGATGGTTTACAATTTTTCTTTTTGTCACATAGTGTCTTTCTAATGCCGCATACAACCCTGTAGTCCGCCCAAGGACGATCTTCCCGCTTCGTCGAGCGGGTCCTTGGGCACGTCGGATATGGATTCCCTTCCGACCGCCTCCACCCCCCGTGACGCTGATGATGCCGAGGTGGGATCCCGGGAGGGGACCCACTAGGAGGAGGAGGCTCCGGAGGTGCCACAGGGCAACCTCCCGGACTTTGCACCGGAGTCCGCACCGGAACCTGCAGTGGTTCCGGAGTCCGGCGGGCGGCCCCTTCGTAAGAAGGGCAAGACTGTGACGCCGGCGGCCTCCGTCCAACCGGAGGTGCCGGATAACTTGCTGGAGGCGCTCAATGGCGCTTCCATCGAAGAAGAACACCGCACTGTCATGAGTGCGGTGATTCAGAAGGTTCAGCTCGCCAAGAGCAGGCTGACCGAAGCCTGCAGCAGCCTTCTAACAGGCTTTGAGGTAAGAATTTTAAGATATGTAATATAATACCGAATAGACAGTAGCCCCTGATGCTCGGTTCGGTGTTCGGAAGGAAAAGCCGGACTGAGGATCTAAAAAGATATACGCATGAGTCTAAAAAATATGTCAATATGGGATTGCAGGCTGCGCTGCTGACCTCTGCCGCACTAACTGCGGAGGTCAATGCTTTGAAGCAGAGCCTCGAGCGGTCCAAGAGCGAGCTCGGCCGTGCCAAGAAGCAGCTCGAGGACAAGGAAGGTGAGTAACACCGTATTAAAGTTGTACCTTACAGAAAAGGATTTGGTTGCAAGAGAAATAAGAAGGATAACGTGGGTACTCCAAGGGCCATGAACGAGGTGGCGACCCTGAAGGAGGCGGTGTCCGCGGCCGAGCGCAATGCGGCTGCGGAGCGAGCCGAGCGAGAGAAGCAGGAGGCGCGGGTGGCGGAGGTACAGCAAGAGCTCCAGGCTCTCGTGGAAAAGCACGAGAGTTTGGAGCGTGACTCGAAGACTCGAGAGTCCGAGCTTGCGTCGGCTCTTGAGAGTGCCAAGGCCGCTAAGGCCGATGCCCACAAGGCCCTCCAAGAAATCGAAGATTTGAAGAAAATAGCGGCGGGTAAGGCATTCTTCATGCAGAGCAAGCATGTTAAAGTGAATTACCTGTTACTTACCCGGATTCGGAGCTCTCCAGGAACGTTCGCAGATCTACCCCGCAACGTGTCCGATGCTGCCGCTTTCTACAGAGCCGAGGAGGGGAGCTCGACGGAGAAGGTCTTCTGGTCTCAGTATGCTGAGGCCGGACATCCGGTGCCCCTTAGCGACCAACTGAAGCAGCTGGTCGAGCTCCACAAGGTGGCCGAACAGGCCATGAAGGGCCTCATAGTTCGGCTGTGGCCCAAGGAGGCCATGCCTGGGAGCTACTTCGGCCTGGTGCGGCAGCTGGTGGATGCGTGTCCCTGGGTTGAAGTCGTCAAGCGTTCCGCCTGCATTGAAGGTGCCCGTCGGGCCCTTGCCCGTGCTAAAGTGCACTGGGGCAAGATGGATGCTGAGAAGCTTGTGACGGACGCGCCACCGCCGGGCAAGGAGTATCGCACACCCGAGATGTATTATAAGGGTGTCCTGAAGGGTGCCCGCATTATTGCGGGTGAGTGCTCCAATGATGTAATATTTGAGTAGACTCGCATTTTGTTATCCTGTGCGCTGAAAACTTTTTTCATATGCGCTAAGCAACGCTATTTAATTTAAAATATTACCTTCTGTGCGGTCGTTTATCAAATCTGAGAGATGGCAAGTCGTCGGCTTCAGCCCCCATGCCACGAGTGCTGGGGTGTTCGGGATAAACTTGAGCGCTCTTGTTCCCATTTTTGGGTCCATCTAGGGAGGCGCTCAACACAACGAACAAGGCAACCAGACTTATAATGCTTGAACACTCTCACTTAGCCATAGAATTCTACAATTTTAAATTTTGGCGAAGCCCCTAGTGTTCGGAAGACCGAATTCGGGGCGCTATCCACGCCTGGGCCGGACAAAGCCGGTTCGTCGATCTAAGCGGCATAAGTCTTTAGGGACTCGAAAAAACCTCTCGAATAGCGACCGGCTCTCGCCTCATCATGACGGTCAGTTTTAGCTTTCTCCACTGAGGCGCTCGCCCAGCTCAACCGGGGCGCAATCGCAGTGGTTCTCCCAGTGCTACCTTAGCCGATACAACGGAACGTAAGGTACCAAAACATGGGAGCCGGGCAAACCCAACTATTGACCCAAGACATGATTCGGAGCCGATGCATATAATGCTATAAGTTCGGGGTGCCGCACTTGTGAAAGTGTTCGGACTTATCACACCATTATGTGGGGAACTTAAGCCCCTGGTGTATTTAGCTGTTCCAAAGTGTACGGATGCAACATGTCATAAATGAACATATGTATAAGAAAGAAATACAATTATAAGCAAAGAGTGATGCATTGTTTATTCAAGAAGTACTGCCATGAATGCAGAATGATACAAATAGTGCGGTAAGCAAGGGATGGGACTATTAAACATGTCCCCTCCAGGGGTAGGCTGCGGAATGGTGTATAAAACAGATTTAATGCTCGTAATGGAGACCACCTGGATACTCGTCGTAGCCTTTCTCCTTCCCTGGCTGTTGCATCGTGAGTTCGGCAGGTCTACTGCCGGACAGGGCCTCTGGTGAACGGAGTCCTACGGGTAAGAAAAAAGAAAAAGGAAATAGAATGACACACTTGAGAGCCCCTGGTGTGGTTGAGCCGCACTCTAGGCCAGTTGTGGTCGTGCCCCTCCCCCTATGCCCATGGTATCTCCAGAGCGTAATGATGTATGCGAAGGACAAGTCTTGCAATTTTGCAAGGGCTGGGGTTGGGGCCGCATTGCTACGTGTGCTTAGAACGTGCCAGGTGGTCTTGTTGTAGGTTACTCCAGGCGCATTTAGCCGTGTCCGGTCGCTTAACGGCCGGACTCGAGAATTGCCAAGAGGCTGCACTGTACTTCTGCCGCGAGAGCCGCTGTATGTTCCTCCGTTCGGAGAGAGCGTTCCGTGTTTCCGTTGACCGTGATGACTCCTCGAGGGCCTGGCATCTTGAGCTTGAGGTATGCGTATTGCGGCACCGCGTTGAACTTTGCAAACGCGGTCTGTCCGAGCAGAGCATGATAGCCGCTGGGGAACGGGACTATGTCGAAGATTAACTCCTCGCTTCAGAAGTTATCCGGGGATCCGAAGACCACTTCCAGTATAACTGAGGCTGTACAATTGGCTTCTACACCTGGTATGACGCCTTTGAAGGTCATCTTTGTGGGTTTAATCCTTGAGGGGTCTATGCCCATCTTGCGCACTGTGTCCTGATAAAGCAGGTTCAGGCTGCTGCCGCCATCCATCAGGACTCTGGTGAGGTGAAATCCATCGACGATTGGGTCTAAAATCAATGCGGCGAATCCGCCATGGCGGATGCTGGTGGGGTGGTCCCTTTGATCGAAAGTGATCGGGCAGGAGGACCATGGGTTGAACTTCGGGGCGACTGGCTCCATCGCATATACGTCCCTGAGTGCACGCTTCCGCTCCCTTTTGGGTATGTGGGTTGTGTATATCATGTTCACCGTCCGCATTTGTGGGGGGAAACCTTTCAGTCCTCTATTGTTTGACGGCCGGGTCTCTTCCTCGTCATTGCTGTGCAGCCCCTTGTCATTGTTTTCGGCAATTAACTTGCCTGCCTTCTTGAATACCCAACAATCCCTGTTGGTGTGATTGGCTGGCTTTTCGGGGGTGCCGTGTATTTGGCAAGAGCGGTCGAGTATTCGGTCCAAATTGGACGGACCCGCAGTAGTTCTTTTGAATGGCTTTTTCCGCTGACCGGGTTTGGAGCCTCTGAATCCGGCGTTGACTGCCGTATCCTTAGTATTATCGCTGTTAATGCGGCGTTTGCTCTTGTTGCGACGCGACCTGCCATTGCTGTCCTTAGTATCCGGACTGCCAGAATTTTTGCTGAGGTTGTTACTGCGAGCTAGCCAGCTGTCCTCTCCCACGCAGAAGCGGGTCATCAGTGATGTGAGGGCTGCCATGGATTTCGGCTTTTCCTGTCCTAGGTGCCGGGCGAGCCACTCGTCGCGGATGTTATGTTTGAAGGCTGCGAGGGCCTCTGCATCCGGACAGTCGACGGTTTGATTTTTCTTTGTTAAGAACCGTGTCCAGAATTTTTTGGCCGATTCGTCTGGCTGTTGAATTATGTGGCTTAGGTCATCGGTGTCTGGTGGTCGCACATATGTGCCCTGGAAGTTATCAAGGAATGCGGCTTCCAGGTCCTCCCAACACCCAATTGATTCTGCTCGCAAGCTGTTAAGCCAATGCCGAGCTGGTCCTTTAAGCTTGAGTGGGAGGTATTTGATGGCGTGAAGATCATCACCGCGGGCCATGTGGATATGGAGGAGATAGTCTTCGATCCAAACCGCGGGGTCTATTGTGCCATCGTAGGATTCGATGTTCACGGGTTTAAACCCTTCGGGGATTTGATGATCCATTACTTCATCTGTGAAGCATAGTGGGTGTGCGGCGCCTCTATATTGGGCTATATCATGACGTAGCTCAAGCGAGCTTTGTCTACTGTGTTCAGCCCTGCCGGAGTTGCTGTATCTGGCGTGACGGTAGTCGTCGCGCATCGTGGGGCGCCCGCGCGATCCGTAGATCAATCTTGATTGTCTTGCCTTATCCTCCAATATGTCTCGCAAGTCCGATTCATACCCCCGTGGCTTTGTGCTTTTCGAGCGATGCCGGGGTACGGCCTTAGTGGAGGGCCTGGAGGCCTCTCTGTCGCGGCCACGAGGTGGCCGGTCGACCGTATTGTGCGCTGGTGATGTGGGTTTATATGCTTCCTCCTCTAATCGGGGTAGCATCTTGCGTTTAGGGTAGCTTTTGGAGGGGCGTTCGAGTTCATGCTCTTCGGCCGCGAGGACTTCGGTCCATCTGTCGGCTAGCAGATCTTGATCAGCTCTAAGCTGTTGCTGCTTTTTCTTGAGGCTATTTGCCGTGGCCATAAGCCTGCATTTAAAATGCTCTTGTTCGACGGGATCCTTAGGCACGACGAATTCGTCGTCGTCGAGGCTTGCCTCATCTCCCGAGGGAGGCATGCAATTATCATCCTCTACCTCTTCGTCTGCCGCTCTCTCATGAGGGCTGGCTTCTTCGTCCTCCTGTGCTGAATCTTGCTGGAGGTGGTTGTCTTCGAACTGTCCAGGGTGTTATTGTCACCGGTGCCAGAATCTCCATTCTTGCTGTGGCGGGATTTAGAGCGGCCCCGCTGACGCCGGCGTTTAGGCTGTTTCTTGGAAGGATCCTCCTCCGCTGTTCCATCGCCATTCCCATCCTTTGGGGTGTCCACCATGTATATGTCGTATGACGAGGTGGCCTTCTAGTGCCCAGTAGGCGCTGGTTCTTGGTCGTCTCCGGCATCGTCGTCCATACCGTCGATGTCTTCGGAGTCGTAGTCTAGCATGTCGGTTAGATCATCGACAGTGGCTACAAAGTGGGTGGTGGGTGGGCTTTGAATTTCTTCGCCGTCTGCATCCCAACCATCCTGACCGCAATCCGTCCAGGGCTCTCCTGATAGCGAGAGATATTTTAACGAATTCAGGATATCGCCGAAAGGCGAGTGCTGAAAGATGTCCGCGGCGGTGAACTCCATGATCGGCGCCCAATCGGATTCGATTGGTAGGGGCGCAGGAGGTTCGGAGTCCGGCGAGGAGTCCGGCGCCTCGGAGTCACGAGCTTCACAAGGGACAAGGTCGGTATTCGGCTCCATCACCGTAGACATAGCAGCCCCCAAGGCAGTGTCTAGCCACCCATCCTCGATCTACGCAGTCGGCTCCGAATTAAGGGTCGGAGTGGACTCGTGTGCGGCCTCCAGGGCACTGTCCGGCAGCAGAGCTAAATCATGCCCATCGCGACGGTGCAGCGTGCTCGGCTGTGGCTCGAATCCATCGAAGATCAAGTCTCCGCGGATGTCAGCCGTGAAGTTCAGACTTCCAAATCTGACCTGACGGCCAGGGGCGTAGCTTTCAATCTGCTCCTGATGGCCAAGCGAATTGGCCCGCAGTGCAAAGCCGCTGAATACGAAGATCTGTCCGAGGAGAAAAGTCTCACCCTGGACTGCGTCATGGTTGATGATCGAAGGAGCCATCGGGCCTATATGCGACGGCACAGAGGAACTCTCAATGAAAGCACCAATGTCGGTGTCAAAACCGGTGGATCTCGTGTAGGGATTCCCGAACTGTGCATCTAGGCGGATGATAACAGGAGACAAGGGACACGATGTTTTTACCCAGGTTCGGGCCCTCTCGATGGAGGTAAAACCCTACTGCTGCTTGATTGATATTGATGATATGGGTAGTACAAGAGTGGATCTACCACGAGATCAAGGAGGCTAAACCCTAGAAGCTAGCCTATGGTATGATTGTTGTTATTGTTGTTGTGTCCTACGGACTAAAGCCCTCCGGTTTATATAGACACCGGAGAGGGCTAGGGTTACACAGAGTCGGTTACAATGGTAGGAGATCTACATATCCGTATTGCCAAGCTTGCCTTCCACGCCAAGGAAAGTTCCATCTGGACACGGGACGAAGTCTTCAATCTTGTATCTTCATAGTCTTGGAGTCCGGCCGATGATGATAGTTCGGCTATCCGGACACCCCCTAGTCCAGGACTCCCTCAGGCACGGTTGGGTTACCCACGCCCGTATTAATGAGAATCCCGGAATAAGGGGACACGATCTCTGCTTCGACAAGGCGTGCCAAGGAAACCGCTTCGCTAAACGCGCTGAGGTGGGACCATAAAAACAATTCGAATAAGGGCTTGGCCGTGGTGTGACGTCATGCCACGAGATACGTCAGCTGATTGAACTTGTGTAAATATTATTCTCTCTACGGTGGTATGCGGAACTTATTTTGCAGAGCCGGACACTATCCTGGTGTTCAAAATCTTCTATGAATTATTCGGAGGAGGAACCCGCCTTGCAATGCCGAAGACAATATGCGCGCCGGACTCGTCGTCATTGAAGCCTGGTTCAGGGGCTACTGAGGGAGTCCTGGACTAGGGGGTGTCCGGATAGCCGAACTATCACCATCGGCCAGACTCCAAGACTATGAAGATACAAGATTGAAGGCTCCGTCCCGTGTCCGGATGGGACTTTCCTTGGCGTGGAAGGCAAGCTTGGCGATACGGATATGTAGATCTCCTACCATTGTAACCGACTCTGTGTAACCCTAGCCCTCTCCGGTGTCTATATAAACCGGAGGGTTTTAGTCCGTAGGACGAACAACAATCATACCATAGGCTAGCTTCTAGGGTTTAGCCTCCTTGATCTCGTGGTAGATCTACTCTTGTACTACCCATATCATCAATATCAATCAAGCAGGAGTAGGGTTTTACCTCCATCGAGAGGGCCCGAACCTGGGTAAAAACATCGTGTCCCTTGTCTCCTGTTACCATCCGCCTAGACGCACAGTTCGGGACCCCCTACTCGAGATCTGCCAGTTTTGACACCGACACATACCTTGACTCATGGTCACTCCATTAATATGCTGCATCATATTGATCAACGTGAGAAGTTCAAAGTCATGGATATTGTTGTAGAAACTATCAAGAAGACAGCTGCTAATCAGAAGAGGTCTTGTGGATTTGCCCCTAATATTCAGGTTCTTATCAACTCCAAGGGTGCAAACAAGAACTTTATGCTAGATTGTGAGAATTTTCCACTTTGGCCAGAGCTTGAGGACAACACCGTCACTGTGGATCCTTCACATCCTACTTCAGCCGAAACTCATGCTAGTGCAGAGGCTGCAAGGGCTTCAACACCCAGTGCCTCCTTAGCTCCATTGCTCAAAACCAAGACTGAACAGATGCAATATCTCATTCGAGCTACTCAGAGGATCAAGCGCAACTTGGCCAGCCTGACAGAGAACTATAAGCATCTTGAGAGGATTGTAGAAGCTAAATGTTATGATCTGGATGTCAAGGTGACAGAAGTTTAGTCCACAATTGAGAGTCTCAAGAAGGAAGTGGATGAAGCCAACGCACAAACTTCCAGTGATGAGGACACCCCTGGTGATGGCATTCCTACAACTACTCAGTTTAGGACTACGCCCAGATCGGCTGCAGTACCAACACCTTCTAGAGCCACAACCTCTACTCCAGTAGCTACACCCTCGGTTGCCCCCTCAGTGCCCCCTGCCATCTCCACTCCTCCAGCTCAACAAACAATGTCCGAGGCATTTGCATATGCACTCATCTCCACTCCGACATCAACGCACAACGGCGCTCTAGGAGCTTCAGGAGATCAAGCCTGGAGACGTTTAGGTCTATACTTATTTGAACTTTTTGGTACTTGTTGCCAAAGGGGGAGAATTTGTATAGATCACATGGCTTCAAGTGAGCGAGTGCTTTGCTTTTTCTCGCTTGGTTTGCTTCGCGTTTTTGCTACAATTTGATTTGTGGTGGATTGAGATACCTTTGTGTGATGCTTGTATGAAACTACGTTATCGAGTGCTTGATCATATCGTACATTAATGCTATGCTTGCTTGGATATGCATTTCATATGCTCTTTTATGATCATTCACTTTCTTACTTGGTGATGAGTGATATTTATGTTGCAATCTTATCATTTTGAGCGCTCCACCAAGATGTATATGACATGGAAGAGTAACCCATGGAACCTAATCGATTGTGTATTCGCATTCAGACGCAAAATTTTAACAATGCACAAATTTAGGGGGAGCTCTTGCTTATCACATACTTCTCAAAAGGACGATGTATTTCATTCATTATATCATTTGTCGATGCTTTGATCTATATGTTGTCATCAATTACCAAAAGGGGGGAGATTGAAAGTGCAACAAATCCCGGGTGGTTTTGGTTAATAACAACATATATGTCATTGATCTAATGAACATTGATGATAGACTTCAGAAAAGATCAATGATTGGCATGGCATGGACTAATGGATGTGGACCCCCCACCTATGAAGAACAAGATGTGGCTACCCCAAGACTCTACAATTTTGGTTTAGTGATCCAAGATCACATTGAGTCCCTTAGGAAAGCCAATACTATTAAAGGGGATGAGGTATTGTTGATGAGGTTGTTGCTCAAAGTGCTCAGTGATATTGCTCCAAAAATTCTCAATCACTTTCCCACAATCACATCTGTCCAAACCCTAAATCATCATTTTGGTCCCACCGATACTATCTACCTCGGACTCACCGAGATGATCATTCTACCGCCACAACCAAAACTCTAACATTTTGGTCTGACTGAATTGGTTCTCGGTCTCACCGGGAAGGCCATGCCAAGTTTCTATGATGAAGTCACTTCGTTTTGGAATCACCAAGACAAAATGATCGGAATTACCAAAACGCGGCTCACCCTATCCATTGCACTTCGGTCTCACCGGAAACGCTAACAATCAAGTCTTGTGCACTAGTCGGTCTCACGGAGATTTTCATATAGGTGCCACCGAGTTGGGTTAAAGACTTGTAACGGTTGGATTTTAGGTGTTGCCCATTTATACCCCTCCACCATCACTCACTCTCGTCTCAAGAGAGAACCATTAGAACAAAACACAACTTCCACCATTAATTTTCTAAGAGAGAACTGCTACATCTTGAGCTTGCGTTGGTTTTCCTTGAAGAGGAAAGGGTGATGCAACAATAGTAGCGTAAGTATTTCCCTCAGTTTTTGAGAACCAAGGTATCAATCCAGTAGGAGGATCCTCAAAAGTCCCACGCATACACAAACAAAGAAAGAACTCGCAACCAACGCAATAAAGGGGTTGTCAATCCCTTCACGGCCACTTGCGAAAGTGAGATCTGATAGAGATAGTATGATAAGATAAATATATTTTCGGTATTTTATGATATAGATTGGAAAAGTAAAGATGCAAATAAAAGTAGATTGAAAGCTTATATGATAAAAGATAGACCCGGGGGCCATAGGTTTCACTAGTGGCTTCTCTTAAAATAGCATAAGTATTACGGTGGGTGAACAAATTACTGCCGAGCAATTGATAGAAAAGAGAATAATTATGAGATTATCTAGGCATGATCATGTATATAGGCATCATGTCCGTGACAAGTAGACCGACTCCTGCCTGCATCTACTACTATTACTCCACACATCGACCGCTATCCAGCATGCATCTAGAGTATTAAGTTCATAAAGAACAGAGTAACACATTAAGAAAGATGACATGATGTAGAGGGATAAACTCATGCAATATGATATAAACCCCATCTTTCTATCCTCGATGACAACAATACAATACGTGCCTTGCTGCCCCTGCTGTCACTGGGAAAGGACACCGCAAGATTGAACCCAAAGCTAAGCACTTCTCCCATTGCAAGAAAGATCAATCTAGTAGGCCAAACCAAACTGATAATTTGAAGAGACTTGCAAAGATAACTTAATCACACATAAAAGAATTCAGAGGAGATTCAAATATTTCTCATAGATAAACTTGATCATAAGCCCACAATTCATCGGATCTCGACAAACACACTGCAATAAGAGTTACATCAAATAGATCTCCAAGAAGATCAAGGAGAACATGGTATTGAGATCCAAAAAGAGAGAAGAAGCCATCTAACTAATAACTATGGGCCCGAAGGTCTGTGGTAAACTACTCACAACTCATTGGAGAGGCTATGGTGTTGATGTAGAAGCCCTCCATGGTTGATTCCCCCTCCGGCGGAGCGCCGGTGAAGGCTCCAAGATGGGATCTCGCGGATACAGAAGGTTGCGGCGATGGAATTAGGTTTCCGTGGCTTGTTCTGATGTTCTCGGGGTACGTGGGTATATATAGGAGGAATAAGTAGGTCGGTGGACGCCCGAGGGGCCCACGACATAGGGGGCGCGCCCAGTAGGGGAGGGGGGGGGGTGCCCTCCACCCTCGTGGCCGCCTCGAGTGCTTCTTGACTTGCACTCCAAGTCCTCTGGATCACGTTCGTTCCAAAAATCACGCTCCCGAAGGTTTCACTTCGTTTGGACTCCGTTTGATATTCTTTTCTTCGAAACACTGAAATAGGCAAAAAAACAGCAATACAGGCTAGGCCTCCGGTTAGTAGGTTAGTCCCAAAAATGATATAAATGTGTAAAGTAAAGCCCATAAACATCCAAAACGGGTAATATAATAGCATGGAACAATCAAAAATTATAGATACGTTGGAGACGTATCAAGAACCACCTGCTCATGTGTTGAGATCAAGAGATTACATTCCTACCATTTGAACCTTGATTTGTAGCCTCTTCAAGTTGCTTTCCACTCCAATCCTTCTTCTACCGAAGCCAAATCTGTGTGAGAGAGATTGAGTGTAGAGGAGACTATCATTTGAAGCACAAGAGCAAGGAGTTCATCACCAACACAACATCTATTACCTTTGGGAGGGTGGTGTCTCCTAGATTGGTTAGGTGTTGCTTAGGAGCCTCCGACATGACGTGGAGTTGAACCAAGAAGTTCGTAAGGGCAAGGAGATCACCTAATTCGTGATGATCTATTCGATTGGGGCTAGTCCTTCGTGGACGGAAGCCATGGTGGAATAGGCAAGGTTGCTTCTTCGTGGACCCTTCGTGGGTGGACCCCTCCGTGGACTCGTGCAACCGTTACCCTTCGTGGGTTGAATTCTCCATCAACGTGGACATACGATAGCACCACCTATCGAAACTGCCAAAAATTGTCGTGTCTTCATTGCGTTTGAAATCTCCAAACCCCTCCTTTACTTACATGTGCAATGTTTTACTTTCCGCTGCTACACTCTAAGAATTGCATGTGTAGGGTGATACTTGACTTGCTAGAATTGCTAAAATCTGCCTACAACTAAATTTCGGAAAAAGTTAGGTTTTATTTGGTCAAGTAGTCTAATCACCCTCCTATAGACACACTTTCGATCCTACAGAAAGACCGCATACCCTTGTAGACCAAAAGCATTAACATTCTAATGAACGTGGTTGGCATAGTCGTACTCGCGTCGCGATCCAATCCGATCCAGCATCACATGAGTGGCACCTCCTAGATGTGCACACGTACGGCTCGGTGATATCTCCTCCTTGTCCAGCAAGCGGGGGTGGAGAGGTAGATGGGATCTAGGCCAGCACAACCGTATGGTGGTGATGGTGGTAGCGGAACTCTGGTAGGGCTTCGCCAATGGTTACGCGGAGGAGGAGATGGAGAGGGAGAGAGGGGGCGGCAGCCAGCAACTGGGTGAGCCTCCCCTCTATTTATAGGGGTGTGGGAGTGGGCCAGCTAGCCCTAGCCCCTCCTCCAAGGAAGGGGCAGCGGCTAGGGGGGAGGCTTGCCCTCCAAGCCAGCTGGAGGTGTCCTACCTCCCCTAGGCCCCCTAGCCGCATGGGCCCTTGGGGGGCTAGTGCGCTTGGCCCATGTAGGCCAGGGTGCCCCCTCAGCCCATGTAGGTCTCCGGGGCAAGTGGGCCCCTCCGGTGGACCCCCGGAACCCTTCAGAACCCCCCGGTAAATGCCAGTGGTCCCCTGAACTTTTTCGGAACCCTGAAAACCACTTTTCATATATAAATCTTAACCTTTGGACTATTTAGGAGCTCCTCATGATGTCCTAGATCTCATCCGAGACTCCAAACAATATTCGGTCTTGCCATTATGAATATCCCAATACTACCCTAGCATACCGAACATTAAATGTGTGACCCTACGACATCAAGAACATGCAAACATGACCAAGACACCTCTCTGATCAATAGTCAATAGCGGGACCTAGATGCCCATAATGACTCACACATATTCAACGAATATCATTATCTGTTTGAACCATGATGTCGAATTCAAACAATCCCGTATACAATTCCCTTATCTCGCGATATTTTACTTGCCCGAGATTCGATCGTTGATATCACCATACCTAGTTCAATCTCGTTACCGACAAGTCTCTTTACTATTTATGTAATACAATATCCCCATGAATGAACACAGTAGTCACATGCTTGTGAGCTCCTTTGGATATCATGTTACCGAGAGGGCCCATAGATATATATATCTGTCACACGGAGTAACAAATCCTAGTCCCGATTCATGCAACCCAACAAATACTTTTTGAGGAACATGTAGAACACCTTATGATCACCCAATTATGAACTGACATTTGATACCCACAAAGTATTCTTTCGACATTAGCGAGTGGCACGATCTCATCGTCTAAGGAACATATACTTGACATGAAGAAAGATGTAGCAATTAAACTAAGTGATATGATCAGATGCTAAGCTTACAATTGGGGCTTTCCATCACATCATTCTCCTAATGATGTGATCCCATTATTAAATGATAACTCATGTCTATGGGTAGGAAACCTTAACCATCTTTAATCAATGAGCTAGTCTAGTAGAGGCTCACCAGGGACACACTGTCTATTTATGTATGCACACATGTATTTAAGTTTCCGTCCAATACAATTCTAGCATGGATAATAAACATTTATCAAGAACAAGGAAATATGTTAATAAAAACTTTATTATGGCCTCTAGGGGATATTTCCAACAACATATATGACATAACACAATTTTCAAAATAAGGTAGCAAGTTCGTCTAAATCGTAGCAAGTTCGCTAGAACCATTAGTGTCTAGCTCACATACCAAATCATTCCAAAGCACAACGACTTGAAGTTCATTACAGTCACATACCTACTCACCCCAAACAACCTTGTTTGTTTGGGAAAGTGACAGGAAGGCTCTCGTGATCTTGTGACGGTCAACAACATGAGCTTAGTAGTGGGCATGGTGGTCTTCATTAAATTCAAGAATCATGGAGACTAAATCCCAAAGGTCATTGGGTATAGCATCATCATCTCCACCATACTTCACAAGAGCTTCAGGCACAAGTTTGAACCCATCTTTGAGAGTGGCACTAGTGCATCATCTTCAACTTTCACTACCTTAGCCTTGTTTTTGGCGATCCTTGTGAGAAGAATCACCAACATTTGGTGACATGTTCACCTCAGCATTGCCATCACCTTGTTCTCCTCAACGTGAAGCTCATCAGACTTCAATTGATTTTACTTGTGGTAGATTCTTCTCGTCGATCTTCAAACCTTCAATAAACTTGCTTCGCGAATCACAATTACTCTTGGTTGCTAAAGACTTTGACTTGGTGAGGACAATTACTCTTTGTCACTCAAGTCGACACCTAACTTTCTAGAGAGTTGGCAGCTCTCAAGAGTAATAGTCACAAGAACTCTTAACTTAGATCTATTGTGATGTTAAACCACTACCTAAATTTTGGCTCTTGATTTTCTCTCAGTCGATCTTAAGCTCAAATCTCTCAGAGAGGGGTGCTCGAATAATATTTTCAGAATCTCTAGCGAAGCAGTCAACAAATCAAGTAGGTGTGGGGGCTATTTATAGCCGCAACCTTCCCAGAAGGGAAATGACCATTTAGGACACACTATCCAGCTGATGGTCAACCGACGCGTTTCCAATGATCGGATCTTTGAGTGCATGACTACTTTACTCGAGGAACAACTAAAGCTGACTCCTCAGTTCGAAGAATATCTCTCGTAGCCTTGAAGATCAACGTCTCTGGCTGGCAAGTAATGTTTCAGAACACAAAGAGATTTCTCTCAACTCTCATAGGTTTCAGCTAAGCATCACAACAGACAAAAGTCTCAAAATACTTATGCCCCTCTTAATAGTATGGTGGTCTTATGAGTCAAATAAGAGAAAAGGAGCGACGAAACAAATGCTCCGTCTTCGCTTTGACTTCAATATTCTCGACTGTAGTCATTTCTTCTCGGGCACCTCGAATACCAATTGCTTCACTTTAGCAATATTTTTAGGGGTCTAGTCCGTCAGGCAATATTCTCGATACAGTTTGTTCTCGAAACATATCTATCTTCTCTGCAGCGCGAATAACTCTCAATGAAGTTTATATCAAACTTCTCATCAAAATGTAGTATTCTTCTTGAGACATAGGGACTATTTCTATCTGTGCACTAGTAAACAAATCAGTCCCAACCTGTTTCTAACAACAGTCTCCAAAGTTCAAGGGCGCAAGACATTGCACCAACAACGTGAAATAATGAATGGAAAGAGATAGCACGGTTAGACAAGAAATGAGGCCAAAGTGAGGAAAGAAGCAAAACCTCAGCTAGGAGGAAAGACGAAGGCCACATGGGTAGGCAAACAAAGTAGGAAGACGCAACTCGATAGCAGAGGTGAGCTCAAAGAGCACCTTCATGGACTGAAGCGAGGGATGTGTGGGACGAGGCATAAGGCAAAAGTGGCGAAGGGAGAGAGAAGAAAACAAATACAACAGACAAGGCAAAGACAATGGCACCACACAAGCGAACGAACTAGTAAACCTACCACACAGAGTCACACATGTGGACACGGGCCCAAAAAGAGCGAAAGACCGGACGATGAAACCCGCTCCATAAAAAGCCGAGGCGAGCACATGATTTTATCCAACGGAGCAAGCATCATAGGCTTACCAGCCAGCCCACCTTATCATAGTTGCATGGTAGGCTTCTTATGCTTGGAGAAATATTATGCCATGTTATATCTACATTATGCAAATCACTTGAACAATTTTTGCATACCCACAAATCTGATGCCTTCTTCCTGAATAGACCAACTGAACACTGTCATGTCATGGCGACCATTTTTGGGACAACTACGACTATGGGTGTGATTGCTAGGTCCGGGAATGACCTCCTTTCACAAGTCCCTCCAACTAGATGTAGCTATTTTGTAGAAGAGCGAACTGGTCTACCAAATCATCTGTTACCATCGAGCACCAATGGTCATTTCCTTTCTACTGCAATTCCCTCAGTAGTTATTTGCGGTGTACTCACTTTTGATAGATATCTCCCTGATCACAGTTATCCTCCCAATTCTGTATCAATACCGTGATTATGTTGTGTAGCATATTTATGTTTGTTGTTCTTAAGGTAGTTCGATTCTATGTTTGTTTGTTGTTTATCTGGTGCTATCTAATTGTTCAGTTCAGTCTCTCTCTCTCTCTCTCTCTCTCTCTCTCTCTGTGTGTGTGTGTGTGTGATAAACATCCACTGGTACAACGAGCTGCTATACAAAGGGTTTTAACCCCTTTTCACGACGGCATTTTAAACCATCACCTTGTTAGTGTTGGAGATAGGTGTGTCCTTCCCACATGACCCAGAAACCATCGTGTATAGGCCCTCTGGTCACACATGCTGCACAAAATGAGCTCGTGTGCGATCGAGCTAGCCATCGCATACAATTATACAGGCCCAATCATTTCCGTTCGTAAGTACATCCCACACAGTAAATCCCAGAAATGTTTCCCTTTGTATGTACATCCCACATAGTCGATCCAAGGAATACATTTCGTTCGTATGTACATCCCACACAGTCAATCCAAGAAGAACGTTTCCATTTGCAAGCACATCCCACACAGTGAATCCCAGACAAACATTTCCGTTCGTATGTATATCCCACACAATTTTCTGTATAACCTCATGTGCGATAGGCGTAATGATCACACACGCTCTGTCTATTAACTGTTTGCTTTATTCATATATATCACACATGATTCGATGAAGAAAACTGTATGGCGTTGGGCTATCCATCACACATGCTTTTACTGATAGAACCGTTTGTAAAAGTTCCATTACCCATTTAGCAGCTTTATTTGTTTTACAATTAGTAATTCCAGTATTACGGAAATTCACATTCCACATGGAACAGTTGTTTGCCAATTTCATAGCAGGCACATAAATATATTTTAACATAACAATACGATAGCTACATGAAATAGCACAGTACAACATATAGCTAGTTCACCTTCATAAGCACAATATTAGAATAATATATTCATTTCCCTAATCGACTGATGCATGAACAGCTAGGTTCGTCTTCTCCACCTCTGCTTTTAGTTTAGTAAGCACCTGTTTTGCATTGACCAACTAGGAAAGTGTCTCTTCCTTCGCCAACACCATCTTAGAAAAGTCTAATTTAAAAAAATCCAAGCTCATTCTCCATCTTCCTCTTTTTTCCCGCATCTTCAAATATTCTTCAGCGTTGACAACACTTTCTCTAAGCCTATCTCTATTCTCCTCCTCATACATGCTCCAAAGCTTTGCTAGGCACATCTTCAAAGACTGCGACCACTCTTGATCGACCCACTCCAGGTAAGAACACTTTCATTCATCCTATAATATTTAAAACTAAATCAGTAACAATTGTAGGGAAAATGGGTTTCTAGAAACATAGAAAATCACCACATACGTATTTTCAAAAACTGAAGAAACACGTTAATTATGACATATCTTCTCAAAAAGATCAATGTGCAAATGAATTAATTACTACTAAGACAACAACCAAATTCAGAAACATCACAAGCTATAATTAACTACAACAACGCTACAAGTTCTTAGTCATGTACTGTAAATAGCAAATTTAACATTTTATGAGGACGCTGAATATAACTGCAACAACATAGCGAGAGTGTTTGGATGACATCAAATTGATACTAATAGGTGTGTACATGCACAAATTTAGTAACATATAACTAATAGCACTAAGGCCGTCCACTATGTATGTCAAAACCGGTGTCAAAACAACTATTGCTACATTTGGCACCGATGCCCTGGACTGCCGAGCCGATGCCATAGGAAAAATTCAGGGAACTGGACTCCATAGCTGTCACGCCCAATAAGCAACCCTATCCAAAAGGAACTCGAAGGTCCTACCAAGGATAGACCCGCATATTGAAACACTTTTGCAAGGTGGATATCATTACATCAACATTACATAATAGATGAGGATACATACAAAAGGCATACAATGCCACACGAATACAACATCATCTTACAAGAGATCAACATCCGACTACGGATGGAACACAAACAGAAACTCAACCGACATCCACCCTGCTAGCCCAGGCTGCCGACCTGGAACCTATCCCCTGATCGAAGAGGAAGCAGAAGAAGAACTCCAAAACAAGCAAACATCGCTCTCACGTCATGATCATCGCATAACCTGTACCTGCAACTGTTGTTGTAGTAATCTGTGAGCCACGAGGACTCAGCAATCCCATTACCATGGGTATCAAGACTAGCAAAGATTAATGGGAAAGGAAGGGGTAACGTGGTGAGGTTGCAGCAGCGACTAAGCATGATATGGTGGCTAACATATGCAAATAAGAGACAGAAGAGAGCAAGCGGAACGGTCGTGAAGCTAGCAATGATCAAGAAGTGATCATGAACTCCTACTTACGTCAAACATAACCCAAAACCGTGTTCACTTCCCGGACTCCGCCGAAAAGAGACCATCACGGCTACACACACGGTTGATGCATTTTAATTTGGATCTGGTGTCAAGTTATCTACAACCGGACATTAACAAATTCCCATCTGCCACATAACCGCGGGCACGGCTCTCAAAAGTTTATACCCTGTAGGGGTGTCCCAACTAAGCCCATGATAAGCTCTCGCCATCAACGAAGGATATACCTTCTCCCAGGAAGACCCGATCAGTCTCGGAATCCCGGTTTACAAGACATTTCGACAATGGTAAAACAAGACCAGCAAGACCGCCCGATGCGCCGACAATCCCGATAGGAGCTGCACATATCTCGTTCTCAGGGCAACACCGGATGAGCAATCCGTACAACTAAAACCAGACCTCAAGTTTCCCTGAGGGGGCGCTGCAAAGGGCTCTAGTTCGGACCAACACTTAGACAAGCACTGGCCTGGGGGGGGGCTATAATAAAGATGACCCTTGGGTTAATTACTCCCAAGGGAAAAGTAGGTGGTGGTGAGGCAAATGGTAAAACCAAGGTTGGGCCTTGCTGGAGGAGTTTTATTCAAAGCGAACTGTCAAGGGGGTCCCATAAATCACCCAACCGCGTTAGGAACGCAAAATCCGGGAACATAACACCGGTATGACGGAAACTAGGGCGGCAAGAGTGGAACAAAACACTAGGCATAAGGCCGAGCCTTCCACCCTTTACCAAATATATAGATGCATTAATAATATAAGAGATATTGTGATATCCCAACATAATCCTGTCCACCATGGAGCAATCTTCAACTTCACCTGCAACTAACAACGCTATAAGAGGGGCTGAGCAAAGCGGTAACATAGCCAAACAACGTTTGCTAGGAAGGGTGTCAAAGGTTAGAGGTTCATGGCAATTTGGGGAGGCTTGAAGAACAAATGATAGGTAACGCAGCATAGCGATAGAACGAAGCAACTAGCATAGCAATGATAGTAGTGAGATCCAGGGTAGCGGTCATCTTGCCTGAAATCCCGCAAGGAATAAGAACGAGTCCATGAAGAAGATGAAGCCATGAAGACGAACCAAGCGTAGACGAACGAATCCTCACGATCGCAATGAAACGGGAACTATCAAGAAGAAGCACACAACATAGTAAACACACCACACATATACATGACATGATGCACAACCAAGCATGATGCATGACAAAGCTACATGAAGCTACTCATGGCAAGAGATGATGCAAACAAGAACAACACATCAAGGCAAGTTTAAATGAGGCCGGAAACAACGTGTAACAACTCCGATAAGTCCTCATAAGCAAGTTTCAAAGTTGGTCTAGAACTGAATAAACCTTATGTTCAAGTTGTTAAACAGGAAGTTAAGATGCACCAAGATGATCTACACGAGATTCTAGTCAAGTTACATATAAAGTTCGTTAGATTTGGAGGTATGGCCTAGAAGATATGAGCAAAACATGTTAAGCATGGCATTGATGCAAAATGCATCCAAACATCAAGCAAACACCTCAAAACAAGGATGCAATATGATAATATGAAACTACATGCAAAATCAAGCAAGTTACATATAGAGCACACTCAAAACGGAGCAACGGTTCAACACATACACTCTATACAAGTTATGACAACAATCTGTCCAAAACAACAACTAGGCATATTGCAAGCATCAAAACAACATGCTACAACATCTCAACGTAATAAAAAAAGGCATGTGCATGAAGTACAGGTAAAGCATAACAAAACATGAACACTGAGCTATCTCCAGAAATCACTAGAACATGCTCAAAAGGACATGTCAAGATTGCAAATAATAACAGTTTCAGACTTTGCAGAAATAACATCAGGTTGCAATGTTTAGAGCTATCAAACAACATGTTACAGGAACTTATCATGGCAAACAAAGGCATGGCATGAACCTGCTAATTGCATAGAACAAAAGTCCCTTACTGACCATGAGCCAAAAAGGATCAAAAGATAAAATGGCACCCATGTAAACATGGCAAATAATATGACAGATTCATACATGGCAGGAACAACAATAAGTAGGCATGTTGGTGAGCTTGAACCACTCACCACAGAGCAATACATGGCATGGAAAGGCAACCAACAGTAAGAAGACATGTTTATGAAGCTAAGCATGGCAAGATCAAGTTCATAGGGTACATGGATCACTAGGAAAACACATGGCAAAACTGAACTTAAAGTGAACAGGCTGACAGCAACATTATTTAGCAGTTTTGAGGGCAAGATAACAACATGTTACAACAGTCTATAAATGCAACCAGGGGCATGAATGGATAGAGCAAGACATGCATAACAAAACATCCTTAGTGAACATCTCCAGATTATGCATAGAATGACTTGTAGCAGCAGGTTTACATAGCAACAAAATATAACAGAATCAGCCTAGCAAAACAGCAACAGCAACTACCCTACTTAACAAGCTCGATGCACTCAGCACACAACTCACAAAAATACATGTATGGCACCTATGTAAAGATGGCATGACATAGATCAAAACACATGTAGACATCAACCTCATAGGATGCACACATCAAACGTGGCAAAAATGACAAATCAGCATGTTATAACAGTTTCAGCAGATTAACATCACATAGCACTCTAACAACGATGATTCGGGCATCATGATGGACTCAAATGAACATGATGCAATGGAATGAAATGAAGTACTCGTCGATACGAACAATTTGACATATTACACGCACGAAACGGAGCAGTATGCAGCAAGTTATGATGCGATGAACATGGCATGATAATGCAAAATATTACGGGGACTTGGTGGAAATTTCAACCTCCGAAACTGGACGCGGTCGATCCGGGACGGAGGCGCCGTTTGGATGCGGGGATGGGTGGATCTGATCCCGATCTGGAGGACCTCACCGGAGTTGGCCGGGGAGGTGGCCGAAGATGGTCGTCGGCGGCGAGGAAGAGGCTGGAGCGCGAGGGGAAGGAGGCCGGAGGCGCGGGGCTCCGGACGGCGAGCTCCGGGCGGCGGGAGGCGCCGGGGCTGTGGCGGCGAATGGCAGGGCACGGTGGGGCGGCGTCCGGCAAGAGGAGACGGGGCGGCCGGAGGCGGCGGC
>NC_041381.1:304061150-304297662 GCF_002162155.2 Triticum dicoccoides
CGCGCGGGCCCGTGATGGGCTCCGCGGGCCTGCGGCGAAGTGGGGGCGGGTGGACACGCGGCGCCCTCTGATTGGCTGGGCGCGGCGGCGGACATGTCCGGGCGGCAGGGGAGATGTGTCCGGCGGCGCAGAGGAAGAGGAGGCTAGGGTTTCGGGGGGAATCATCCGCGAAAAATGGAGGGGAGGACTTATTTATAGATAGAGGGAGCTAGGAGACTCCAAATGAGGTGCGGTTTTCGCCCACACGATCGTGATTGAACGACCGAGAGCTTGGAGGGGTTAGGATGGGTTTTGGGCCACTTTGGAGGGGTGTTGGGCTGCAAGACAAAAGAGGCTTTTACGGTTACCCGGTTAACCGTTGGAGTACGAAACAACCTCCAAATGGCACGAAACTTGACATGCGGTCTACCGGTGCTATGCCAAGGCCGCTTGCAAACCTCGGGCCATTCCGAGAAAGTTTAACACCTGCACACGAAAAGAGACAAGAAGAGGACGCCGGATGACATAGGAGTGTCGGATTGCAAAACGGACAACAGGGAAAATGCTCGGATGCATGAGACGAACATGTATGCAAAATGAAATGCACATGATGACATGATATGAAATGTAGATGATGACATGGCAAATGCAACACACAAGCAATGACATGGCAACGACGGCGAATAACTGGAAGACACCTGGCGCATAGAATCCGGGGCGTTACAATAGCACCTAGTTGCTCTGATGCCCAGTTCCTTCGTGGAATAAAGTTTTAGTATTTTACTGCTTGGTTGCTTGGATGTGTGGAGCAAAGTTGGCTACACAAACTGCTGGAGTGGTGCCAAATAATTTCTCAGGGCACCGCTGATGAGATGGCAACATTTTTAGATACTAGGTAGAAACTGTGACACTGTCTTAATCACATCCAGAATAACATAACACAGTGAGAGTGTCTGAATCACATCTAACAAATGATTTGTAACAACAAAAGTGGGGCTAACCTTCTCTGCACATGCCAGAAACTTCCTCCCACTGTCTACAGATTCAAACACAATTAACTTCACGCATGGAGATTGATGGTGACAACGAGCAGGCAGATCTTTAGCCACCCCGCTCCATTCATTAAAAATGATGGTCCTAGGAGCTACAAGAGGAAGAAATGACTCAAATGGGCCGCTGGGTTAAAATCCTTTATTCCAAATCATAACCCAAGAGAGAGAGAGAGGAGAGAGGCATACCCGGCTGGTGAAAGAGTCATCATCGTAGGAGGAACCGCTGGCGAGGTCATTGAAGAAGACCATGGCGACCGCGACAGTCGGATGCGAGATGGCGAGAGTGAGGAAGCGGCTATAGCTTGAGAAGGAAGGAAGGGGGAAAAACGGGAAATGTGACTTGTGGTCAGGGAGAAAAGGGGGTGGGGAGGGGGGAGGGGTTAGATATTTTTGCGGCAGGCCAAAAATTTCAAAAGGTGGAGGGAAACTTTGCGCGCGGTGCCGCCGGACACCATTCACTTTGAAAAAATGTGTGCATCGCAAATGATTCTTCCGATTTACGCGCATGCACTGAGTTTGATTATTCAACTTTTGGTGGAAATTTCCCTGGGTATTGTGCTCATCCACGTCATTGCATAATTTAAGATCGCTTGCTAATTTGGTACACAAAAGAGCCTACAACACAAAGACCACACTTACTGAATCGAGTAATTTTAGTAATTAAACAGAGCCAGTTGACCTAAACATTGCTCGCACAAAAGACCAGTGTTATAAACAAAGGCTAAGTACACATAATTTTAACAAAGCCACCAACACGCCGCCCTATGCCTCGCCGATGTAAGATGAGACATCGATGACTTGTCCCGGCGACATGCCGTCGTTGGTGGACTCTGCGTCCCCCAGGCTGAATTCGATTGCATCGTCGTCCTTGTCCTTGTCCTCGTCCTCGGCACCACCCTCAAGGTTGTAGTACTAGTAGTAGTGGCTGCGCCAGAGGTCGCATTGGTACTCCACCACCAATTCCTTGATGGACAGGCTCTTCTTTACATTCTCCTCAGCCACGCGCAACTCCTGCTCCCGGCGCTCCTCGATCTCTGCCGCCTCCTGCATCTCCAGCTCCCGCTCGGCGATCTCATGAGGAAGCAGGTGCTCCGTGGCCTCCACCGCTTTTTCGAACATGGGTTGCATGCTGGATTCTGAGGAGGCCTAGAATATTTTGGCATGGGCGTCCTCGATCTTGGCGCGGATGGCCTCGACCCGGGCCAGGGCGACATCGGCAGCATGAACGGCTCCTCGAGCGCTCTTGGCGTTTGCAGTCATCGTTGCAGTAGCTGGTGTAGCCGTCTTGGCTGCTGCAGCTGCCCTATCGACTGTCGTAGACACCCTATCAGTGGATGCTACCGCGCTCAATGCGGATGTGGCGGCGCTGTCGGCGTAGGCAGCGGCGCTCGGGGAGGACGCAACCACTGTACGGGTCCTCACACAGCGTCTTCATGATGTCATTCTTTGCAAGAAGGGGTTGGGGAATGGGTATCGGGGATTCGTGGATTCTGGGGTGACCAACACTAGAGCAGACAAAGCCGGCGAAGCTTATGGAGGAGACTCAAATAGACCCACGAATTTTCATCGCAAAAGGTTCCTACAACATACTGTGTGTGATGTTGCTGATTTTTTGTATTAGCTGTGAAAGACGAATTTGGAGTATAGTGGCAACGGATGGTGTTTTAAATGTACGAGAAAATTTAGTACCTTTAAAATGTACTAATACAATTGTCATGTTAAAATTATAAGGGTTCATTTGACCTTTTTAAGACATTTAAGTGATTTTATATCCATTTAATGACCATAATTCAAATTTGAACTTAATTATGTCAGTTTGGCCGATTCAACTTATAGACCTTAAAGGTGTTCCAAATGATTTTGCCATCTCAACCGGGCTAAGGATCAACTTCCAAAAGTCAAATCTAACTATCAATATTTCTGCTGAGAAGGCTTCAGATCTAGCTAATGTCTTGGGTTGTACAATGGGCTCTCTTCCATTTACTTATCTTGGATTACCACTCGATGCTACTAAACCCACCATGACCGAGTTGATGCCCTTAATTGATCGGGTAGAGCAACACATCTCCAGTACCACGGCTCTTATGTGTCATGGTCAGAAAATCACACTGATAAATTCACTGGTCTCCTCCATGTTCACATTTGTATCTTGCAGTTTGGAGCTGCCAGTAAAATTCCTTGATACTTTTGACAAGATAAGGAGAAGATGTTTATGGAAAAAAATCTGAACATGGTGAGTCTTGTAACTCTTTAGTTGCTTGGAAAAGAGTGTGTTGTCCCAAATATAAGGGAGGTTTCGGAGTGATCAACATTAAAGTTCATAATCAAGCACTCCTCCTGAAGTTCTTGGATAAATTTTACAATCATGCAAATCTCTAATGGTTAAATTACTTTGGGAGTCATACTATACTTGTACTGTCCCTCATGATGTTCCTAAGAGTGGTTCATTTTGGTGGTGGTCTATAGTTCAACTTATGCCTATCTACAGAGGAGTCGCCAAATGTGAGGTACAAAATGGCTTACATGTATCCATGTGGCATGATAATTGGAATGGTCTAGTCCTCTCTGAAAATTTTGCCTGCTTGTATTCATATACCAATACCGAAGATATCTCAGTTCATACGTACTATGAGACTAATGATTTGTGTCTGATATTCCATTTGCCGCTATCTCCCGAGGCCCTCAATGAGTTACACTCTATAGATAGTCTAAAACCACCACAAATTCTTGAGACAAAAAGTATTGATCAATGGTCATACCCATGCGGACCTGTTTATTCGGCCAAAAAATTCTACACTCACTGTCATTAGTCTTCGCTCAATGTAAGCCGCTGTCTAAGCATGTGGACACTTCTTATTTAGTATAGAACCTTCCATGCATGATCTTGCTCTATTAGAGTATCGCGTTTGAATAAAGTGTACCCATTTATGATTTAGTCTAGAATCTTCCATGTATGATTTTGCTCCATTAGAGTTCTCGCTTGCCATTTATGAGATTAATTGTGAATATTTACTAATGGTGAAACTTATGATGAACCATTTCTTATAGCACATATATCTTTTTCAGAGAATTTCAACCAAATGCCACAACACTATTTTTGCATATTCATGAATTTAGCCTTGAGGTTCATACATATAATGTGTCATATACATGTATTGGACCACTATGCAGCTAAGGTTTTCCTTTTGCAAATACGCATGTAAGTGTCAGTTGTTTGTTACTAACATTGTGTTGTAACGATATCTCAGAACTCACGTGGAAAGAACGTGCAACTCACTAGTAGGAGTATATATCTATCTCTATCTCTACTCCTATAAAAAGTTGAGTTGGTGATGATCGTGTGCCTGCTATGCTTCATTTACAACCGTTCGATTTATATCCAACGCATCTGAGACAAACTATGTGAGTTTTGCAAAAAGACCCCCGTACTCCACTCCTCATTTGTAGATAACCCCCTGCCTCTCACGTTCAGCCATCTCTCCCTCTCACCTCATCTAGCCATCTCTGGAAAAAATAAGAAGGATCTGGAGAGGTCACTGCTTTCGGCACCCGTCTACCCCCAACTCCTCTCATGCCTTCTCTTAGGCTGCATTGCCGACCACCACCACGACCACCCTCCAACCCGCCATCTTCTCTGCCCCCTTCCAAGTCATCCCGATTTACATTCATGGTGGTCCAAAAAAATAAACAAAATCGATACTCAAAAAGTAATTCTTAAAGATCATTTCTTGCAAAGCACAATAAGTGTTGTATCTTCAAAAAAATTGGATGTAGGTTGAACAATCGAACGCTTTTGTTTGCAAAAGATATTTTTTTATGTATTTAGCCTACATTTTCTATTTAGCCGGATGCTTGTGAGCTCTAGATAAGAAATAATATCCGAAGAAACCTATCGATATTTTTTACACATGAGATGACCCCACATACTGTCAAAATAAACAACTCCCTGATGAATGCATTTCACTGTTCCGTGCAACGCACGGGCATCTTACTATATATAGTACTACCTCCATCCTGGTTTATTGGTCCCCATTGTAATTTGTGCCAAATTTTGACCATAAATTTAACTAACAAAATGCTCATGCATGTCACCAAAAATTATATCATTGAAAACTATGTTCAAATACAAATCCAACAATATAGTTTTTGTTGACATGCACTAACATTTTGTTAGTTAAATCTTCGGTCAAATTACATGGGGGGCTAATAAACCACGACAGAGGTAGTCCTAGTGTATAGGGCGGCGCTGCATGGGAGTCTCACCCCGCTCGTGGCGTGGCACTAAAGTCGTCATATCACAAAACCCCACCACTCCCAGTAATAAGTGGCCTGGTAAAATAAACGGACAAGCAACCATCACATCCCTCTGTACTTTTTGCATTTCATCTCTCTGCATTCATCTCGCACACTAGATCCCTAGCTACTACTCCTACTACTAGTAGTAGTACTGAAGTTGGAATTCCAATTGCACGGCACAACTTCTTAGGCAAAAAATTCAATACAGGGTGTACGAAGCGTTTTGGGAATTTGCTTGCCTTCACGACCAGTGAGATACTCCATACAAAGTACGATAGAGAAAGAACCACAAAGAGAAGGAAGCTAAAGTAAACAATCAAACGAGCATTTTTGCATTTCTTTTTTATTGAATCATTTCACAAGCTTGACTAGTGTTGTTTTTCTACTTTTACCAAAACCGCATCGTAATGTTAAAACGTGCATTCGCACGTGTGTACCCCCTCGGTCCGTGGAAAACCGTACATCTAGCATTAGAAAATTTTCCAACAAAGAGTGTACATCTACAGTTCCAATGCACTTATCCTTTAATCTAATTGATATCGATTGACTAATTCGGCAACTTATGCTCTAGCTATAGGCTGCATGTCTATCCTTAATTACCATATGCAACAACCTTCATTTAATATTCTTCTCCCAATGGTCGCATGAACACATAAGTCTGCTACTTTTGAGCGTTAATTATGCCATGGAGTTCCGATTCCTCTTGGTCATGTGTAAATCTCTATATGTATAGTCTTTCACGGACGGAGGGAGTATACATAATAGTAGTAGTACAGTCTACAAGCATATATAGAGAGAGACATGTACTGTGATATATAGTTAAGTTTGTGCTATATGCACATACTTACAAGTGCGTACGGAGACAAAAGGTTTCCAAACTTTTCCTTTTACATACTGAATTAAGGACGCTAATAATTCCTGAATGTTCGAGATTTATCATTTTTGTCCCAAAACTAATGAGATCGCCTTACGACACTAAATTATTCTTAATAAAAGCCACAACGCTCGCTGGAGCGCTTGCGGCGCGCCACGAGTACCACGGTGCATGGCCGTTTCCCAGCGCGGCGGCACAATGCCTCTTCCTTGGCCTCGCAACTCGCGAGGTGCTGATTGGCGGCTTCCTGACAGGCAAGCACAATCTCACCGGTCTGGTGATCCGGCACCAACAGGTACTCCTCCTTGCTGCAAGCATGCACCTGGTCCATGTATCGCCAAGCATAGATGAGGCACTTGGGCCCGACTGCACTCGGGGCTTTGGCACGGGCGTCCTCCGCCACCCACACGGCCCTCGCACGAGCCTTCTGCCAAAGAGCCAATTGCCTGATTCTCTCGGACGCGGCATAGGCCTGCCAGGCAGCATGCCTCATGGAGCGCTTTTCTTCCTCGGCCTTCTTCTCCGCCTCTCTTTTGGCATGCTCTGCCAGAGGCAAAGCCTCCCATAAGGTGACGTCCATTACTTTCAAAAGCTCCTCCAAGCTGGGGGGGGGGCTCGGCGTTCTCCTCGTAGCGGGAGCTGACTCATCCTCCGGTACGCGTGGTGGCGAGATTGAGAATGCTAACACGTCCACTTCGACGCGTCGTGGCAAGGAGCGGAATGCCGACGCGTCATCCTCCACTGGTGGCAGCGAGGAATGGAACACCGACATGTCCTCCTTGACTAGTGGTGGCAAGGAACGGAACAACAATGCGTGACCCTCCACACGGGGCAGCGAGGGGAGCCTAGGGCTTGGGAGGGGCAGCGAGGGGAGCCTAGGGCTTGGGAGGGGCGATGCCATGGTGGTCGACTGGTCCTTAATTGAGAGGGAGGGGGAGGAGATAAAGGCGATGAACGTGAGCATTCTTCCGAATGCCGTGGGAGGCACAGTATTTATAGCGAGCAATACTACACCTACGTAAGGTATGTTGCATGATTAACGTAACAGCTAAGTGGACATATTTTTGTTGGAGTAAATTACGGGGGAGGGGAGGGGCAGAAAAATTGCTGGTCACAACAGATTGGACGAGCGCGAGGGGAGGAGAGTCATGCATGCAGCTTGTTTTCACACAGGAAGGAGTGACGGGACTGCCGGAGGGAGGAGAGTCAAGCATGCAAATTGTTTTCACACAATATGGAGAGGAAAAGATTTGGAGGCGAACGGGCTTCCTGCAGGTATGGGGTACGGTGCATAAGTCATCTTACATGCAATAAACTGGCAATTGCATGCCAGGCTAGGTAGTCTCAAGTCATTAAAAACATACACGCTCCACACATTTACATATTTCAAGGTGCACTAAATTATTGCATGCGAGGATTAAGAGAATTAACTAATGCATGTAAAAATTCTTTCTCATTTAGTGTTCATGCATGCATGCAATGCAACAATGCATTGGTAAACACAATTTTTGTGAAGAACGAGAGCATTAATTGAGTACTTTTGTAGACTACAAAAACTATTCCACTGCCTCTATCTTGGTAAGAGTAGGTGAGATTTTTGAATCGAGCCCTTTAAACAAGAAGGGAGGTAGTACCGATATATGACATGGCAATATCATAACGCACCTGGATGGAGGAACTTGTCTGCATAGTGCATATAAGTTTTGTCTGAAGTCAAAGTACCTCTACTTTGACCAAACTTATAGAAAAATGTATCAACATTCACAATATCAAATCAATATTTTAAATTCATTATGAAATGCAGTTTCATAAAATATATATTTGGTATTATAGATATTGATATTTTTAATATAAATTTGGTCAAACATTGCAAATTTCGACTTGACACAAATCTTACACGAAGTAAAAAGGACCAGAGGGAGTATCATGCACGCGGAGTAGGCAAAAAAATTGCTCATTTATAGTCGTCCGAAGTCTCAAAGGGCGCGACCGCATGAGGGAAGCGAAGGTCATGGGAGGCTCGACGGTTGATGGAATCAAGTGAAAGTTACATGCACACGCCAGTGTGGCGTGCGAACATGCAGAAGCTATACCGTCTGGCCTACAATGTGGGTCTAGTAGACATGACATCTAGTGGGACCCGCATAGTACTCGAGAACTCTTTGGGGGCATGTAGCCATTTATGCGCGAGTCAAGCCACCACCCCATGCTGTTCGCACACCCTACTCGTTCCCGTCTTCTACCTTACAACAATTTGCTCCCAGTCGTCCCGTCCTTTCACATTACACGAGTTGCACTTCTTCTAACCCACCACCAAAATCCATGGCCTCCCAAATCTCCATGATCGGTGGTGACTACAAGGTTAGAACCATCACTGGTGATGAGTTCATCGTCATCTACACCCGTAGATCCATGACGGTGGAAGCATGCCTTGGTCGCCGTCGGTGTCAAAACCGGTGGATCTCAGGTAGGGGGTCCCGAACTGTGCGTCTGAGGCTAATGGTAACATGAGGCAGGGGACACGATGTTTTACCCAGGTTTAGGCCCTCTCGATGGAGGTAATACCCTACTTCCTGCTTGATTGATCTTGATGATATGAGTATTAAAAGAGTCGATCTACCACGAGATTGTAGAGGCTAAACCCTAGAAGCTAGCCTATGATTCTGATTGTTCTTGTCTTATGGACTAAACCCTCCGGTTTATATAGACATCGGAGGGGGCTAGGGTTATACAGAGTCGGTTACAAAGAAGGAGATCTAACATCCGAATCGCCAAGCTTGTCTTCCACACAAAGGAGAGTCCCATCCGGACACGGGACAAAGTCTTGAGTCTTGTATCTTCATAGTCCAACAGGCCGGCCAAAGTATATAGTCTGGCTGTCCGGATAATCCCTAATCCAGGACTCCCTCAATAGCCCCTGAACCAGGTTTCAATGACGATGAGTCCGGCGTGCAGATTGTCTTCGGCATTGCAAGGCGGGTTCCATCTCCGAATACTCCAAAGTAAATATCGAACACTTAAATCGTGCCCGGCTCTGCAAGACGATTTTCACATACCACCGTAGAGAGAATAATATTCCACGAACTGAATCTGCTGATATATTTTTCATAACCTGATATCACATAGTGGTCCAGTCCTTACCCGAACTGTTTCTCAACCAGCTGCTGCGCATATTGCGAGGCGGTTTCCTGGGCACGTCTTGTTGAAGTAGAGATCGTGCCCCCCTTATCACGGTACTTTCATCAATAGGGGTGCGGGTAGCCCAACCGTACTGCCAATCGCAGTGAGTGGGGAACGAGCAGGTTCCACCAGGCAAGTAGGGAGGCGCAAAAGTTTTTATTGCCTCTATAAAGAGATAAGGCCTCTTCCTCCTTACCCACGCCTTTTCGTTCCGCTCGTCCACTCCCTTCCGCTCGAGCCCTAGCGCCCAAGCACTTGTCTTCTCCACAAAAAAGAGGTTCTCCGAAGATGTCCGGATCCGGCACAGGAGGCAAGTGGATGGCCTCTATGTCCAGGAGAAGAACATCAAAAAGCTTCGAGAGGCCGGGTACTTGGTCAAGAAAATCGGCCACCATCTTACGACGGCGGGACAGATCGTCCCTAATCCAAAACCTCACGAGAGGGTTGTGTTTCTTCCTCATTTCGTCCGCGGGCTCGGGTTTCCCCTTCACCCATTTGTTCGCGGCATCATGTATTATTACGGGATTGATTTTCATGATCTGTCCCCTAATTCTTTCCTTAACATCTCGACGTTTATCGTCGCGTGTGAGGCCTTTCTCTGAATCTCGCCACACTTCGGCTTATGGCTGAAGATCTTCAATGTGAAGCCCAAGGTGCAAAACGGAGAGCACGCCGAGTGCGGAGGCGCCATGGTGAGCAAGATGCCCTAGGTCACATGGCCGACATGCACCTTCAATGATTCCATCAAGGAGTGGCAGCAGCAATGGTTCTACATCACTGAGCCACGCGGCAAAAAGTGGGCCGTTGCTCCCAAATTCAGATCCGGATCCCCCCTGCAGCTCATGTCCTGGCCCAAGAAGGGCCTGAACTGGTCCTCGTCCAATGAGCTGTCGATGCTCTAGACATGCATCAAGGGCGTGGTAGGCAAGGATGTCAAACTTGTCAATATAGTCCAGGTGATGTTAGTCCGTCTGGTTCTTCCTTGCCAACACCGGACCTGTAATTTGTGGGAATACGACCCGGCCGAGCATCAGACCCTGCGGGCGCTCTACGGCTCCTCACACAAGGATGTCTGGAGGGTGCTCTTCAAGTCCGGCAAACCGTGGCCGGACTCCGCCGAGGACCGGGGGTATCAACTGTCCCGCCCCGCCAGTCCGGTAAGTTATCGCTATGTTCTGTCCACCCATGTTTAGCTAGCATATCTAGAGGGAGACGCTTTATCATGCTTTCCACAATTCCCCCAGGAATGGATGAAGAAGGCAGGGCGGATACATTGTCCGGCCCCGCTGCCAGAAGAACCGGCAGGGCTACTTCTAACGAAGATGCTGGTCCCAGCGCCTTACAAGGCGCCGAATAAAGAGGCCCTCAAGGACGCCAAGGAGACCCGAGGTGGCCTCCGTCGCCGCGGCGCTTTGGACACAAAATCCGAAGACTCCAACGCTCATCCTTCCTCCAAATATGAAGAGGAGGAGGAAGAAGACGAGTCCTCCATGGGGGAAGGAAAGAAAAGGACGGCCTCCTCATCCTTGGAGGCCGAATCGCCAAAGAGGAAAAAAAAATCCCCTTCCAGAGTCGTCCACCGCGGCTACCAGTAGCAGCCCGGAGTGGGATCCTAGGGCCCAACCCCTAGTAAAATCGTGAGTACACAAAATCCGAACACTCTCAGGCACCCAGGATCACTAAGGTGTGATATTTTAAGTCGCGCCATACTTTGTGCAGCCCGGCGAGGTCTCGCGCCGAATAGTCCTCATCGGAGGATTCGCTGAGCTCGGATGCCCTGGAGAGCGAGACGCCTCCGGAGGCCCCTTCCTCGAAGCCTGGGCGTGACACCGAGGTGTCATCCCAGCAGGACCCAGGCCAGGGAGGGCACACTTCTGGGGCCGGATACACAAGAGCAACGGTTCCCATGAGCGTCGATGGCGGGTGCGATCTTAGATTCGGCCCACAGCCGGACACAGTCCCGGAGATCTTTAAGGCTTGAGGATCAGGCAGGCAGCCCCCCTTGACGGAAGGGGGCAAGCCCGCTCTGCCGACAACCTCTGTCCAACCAGAGCTGCGGGGCGGCTTATCGACAGCGCTAAAGAGTGCTTCCATCATCGATGAACATCGCGCCCGGTGATTGAAAAGATTCATTCCGCTGAGAGCGGACTGAATGAATCCTGTATTAGCCTTATAAAGGGCTTTGAGGTATATTTTAGGAACCTTTGAAGATCGTCGTAGTATGGATAGTAGCCCCTGATGCACTCTCCGGTGAAAGAGAGAACCGGACAGGGGATCAAATTTCCGCTTCGCAGGAGACTCAGTTGATGACATATATCTCTTCGTTTATAAACAGGCGTCTGTGGCGATGACCGCCTCTCATACTGCGGAAGTGTTCGTACTAAAGCAGAGTCTTGAGCGGGCCGAAGAAGAACTTGCCCGAGCGAAGAAGCAGTTGGAGGACAAACAAGGTATATCGAAACCTTGATGAGTTTAGCACAAATGAGTAGTTGTGCCTGATGAAATTATTTATATTGTGTGCTCTAGGAGCAAATGCCGAAATTGAGGCGCTAAAAAAGGCTGTGGCCGAAGCCGACAAGAAGGCCGCTGCGGAGCAGTCTCTTCGTGAGTGGCAGGAGGCCAGGGTCATTGAAGCTGAACGAGAGCTCCAGGAGGCCGTGAAGAAAAGCTAGACTTTGGAGCAGAGTCTAGTAGGGAAAGAGTCCGAACTTGCCCAAGCTCTCCAAGCCGCAAATGATGTTCAGGAGGAAGCCCGAGGTGCTCTGAAGGATTCAGGATGCAAGGAGGATTGCGGCTGGTAAGGCGATTTTTATGTAGCAGCAGGAGAAATTCAATGTGACAAATTGAATTCTTATTTCTCCAGGGGCATTTGCGGACTTGCCACGTAGCATATCTGATGCTGCTCAATTCTACCGGGCTGAGGAGAAGAAGACTTGTAGAAGCATTTTTGGTCGCAGTATTTGGCACCGAATTATCCGGTGCCATTTGTCGATCAGCTGAAGCAGCTGCTCGAACTGCACCGGGCGACCGAACTAGCCATGAAGGACTTAGTTGTCCGGCTGTGGCCCGCTGAGCCAATTCCAAGCAGTTACTTCGGGTTCGTGAAGTGGATTGTTGGTGCTTGCCCTTGGCTCAAAGTCATTAAGCGGTCGGTCTGTATAGAAGGTGCACGAATGGCATTTGCCCGTGCGAAAGTGCACTGGGGGAAGCTTGATGCTGAAAAGCTGATGACTGAGGGACCGCCGGAGGGTAAGGAGCACCACAAGCCCGAATTATATTATGATGGTTTCCTAAAAGGGGCCCGCCTTGTGGCGGAGCAATGTACCAAAGACATTATATTTCCCCGAAGACAGTCATGCTGTCCTTTGTAATGCGGAATGCTGGCACTTTTATTATTTATTGCCTGTGATATAAAAGTTTTTCTTCCTGTACGGCCGTTGATATGTATGAATCCTGAGAGTTGGCCAGTCATCGGCTTCTGCCCCCACGTAGAAAGTACGGGGGTGTTCGGGACAAATCTGAACACTCTTTATCCCATTTTTAGGTCTTGAAGGAGGTGTTCAGCACAGCGAACCAGGCAATCAGACTATAGGGCTTCATCACTCTCACTTAGCCATAGGAATTCAAGTATGGTAGGCGCAACCCCTGGTGTTTGGAAGACCGTACGAGGGGCTCTAATAGCACCTGATCGGAAGACCAATCCATCGCACTCTGCATTTGTTATGGAATTATGCGGGATAAATCCTTAAAGATTTTACAACCTCTCGAACAGCTGACCAGCTCTCGCCGTATCATGATAGTCAGTTTTTGGCTTTCTCTATTGAGGTGCTCGTCCGGAAGAACTGGGGCACAATCGCAGCAGTTCTCCCAGCGCTACCTTAGCCGATGGAGCGGAACGTAAGGTACCAAAACATGGGAGCCGGGCAAACCCAACTAATGACCCAAGACATGATTCAGAGCTGATGCATATAGTGCTATAAGTTCGGGGTGCCGAGCAACCGAGAAGGTGGCTGGACTTTGTTGCCATATTATGGGTACAATGAAGCCCCTAGCGTAGTAGGGCATGACACTATGTACAAGTGCCGTTATGACGAAAAAGGCGTCAATGAGGAATGGCGGCCAGTAAGTGTCATGTAATTCTACATATTGTAGTGGAGTGACACGTCTATGCGTATGAGTACGATTTATGCTATAAAAGGAGGTATGATGGCGGAACCTATTGCTACCGGGCGGGAGGAAGCTGTGTGCAGATCCGAAGTGTATTCGAATTGTCTTCTTGGGGAATATTTGTATATTCCCTCTTTGTGCATCCAAGCTGATTCCATGTCACCAATCCTGTTCTGCGCAAAAGTGAGCTCGTAAAGAAAATGCTTGAGACATTTGTGTGTCATAGGGTGGTTGAACCACAGGACCCTCCCCAGCTTATGCCGGAGTGCTTGATTGGAGCCTGGTCGAGCCGGGCTATCAAGCCGTAAAGTAGCCCGGACTCCTTTGTTGGTGTCCGGGGGGTTGGCTGTCGAATCGAGGTTCGATAGAAGGGCACAACTTGCTACCTCAGCGGCTGTATACTTTCCAGTGTCGGGGTGGAGTCCGGCCTTAACCGTAATTGTGACTATGTCATGTTGGCTTGGCATGGTGTGGTACCGCGTTGAATCAAGCCAACGTGTTTCGTCCCTGCAGTATGTAATAGTTACTGTTTAAGGAGATGATATCGAAGACTTACTCTTCGGTATTGTGATTGTTTGGTGGTCCGAAGACAACCTCCAGGGTGGTGGGCCTGTAAAACTGACCTATACACCTGGTACGTCATCTTGAGAAGATGTTTTTAGTGGGTTTGATCCTCGAGCGATCAATACCTATCTGGTGCACTGTGTCCTGGTGCAGCAAGTTTGTGCTGCTGTTTATGCCAATAGGGGCTCGTGTGAGGTAGAACCCACCAACTATTGGGTCGAGGATAAGTGCAACTGAATTGCCATGGTTGAAATTGTCTGGACGGTTTGTGTGGTCGGAGATGATCGGTCGTATTTGTGTACCGTGGGGTGACTTGTATTGTTGAGTCGGTGTCCCGAGGAGTACACATTCGTTCCCCTTCATGGATGTGGGTTGTGTTTATCACATTCCCCTTGTTGGTTTGCTGAGAATTTTCTTTTGCCTCATAATGTTTGATGGTCTGGGCTCCTCATTATCTTTATAGCTTTGAGACCCCTTCTTACTGTTTCCGACGCGTGACCGGCCGGTTTGTTTTGAGGATCCGGCATTCTCTATTGGTATGATTGGCTGCCTTTCCAGGGGTACCATGAATTTGACATGGGCGGTCGAGTATGCTACCCCGGCCGGATGGGCCTGAATTGTTCTCTTTCCGCTGACCGGACTGGGAGCCGCGGAATCTAGCATAGACTGCCGTGTCTTGGGTGTCATCATTATTGTTGTGACGCTTATGTTTGTTGCGTCGAGGTTTATGGATGCTGTCCTGAATTTCCTTCGTATTGCTCCGGACCGTGATGTATTGGCGTCGGTGTGTGGGCCTTAGGACCTCTTCCTCCAGTTGAAGTAGCAAATTGTGCTTTGGGTACCCTTTAGTGAGGCACTCGAGTCTGTATTCCTCAGCTGCCAGGACCTTAGTCCATCTATCTGTGAGCAGATGTTGATCCGCTTGGAGCTGCTGCTGCTTCTTTTTCAGGCTTCTCGCAGTGGCCATAAGCCGGGGCTTGAAGCGCTCCTACTCTACGGGATCCTCAGGCACGCCGAATTCATCGTCACCGAGGCTCACCTTGCCTTCGGAGGGGGGCATGTAGTTGTCCTCCTCCCAGTATCCGTCCGTCGCCTGTTCACCTGGGCTAACCTGCCCGTCTTCCTGTTCGGTCTGCTTGAAGGCAGGCTGATCAGGATTGTATTCATCTTCAGTACCTTCCGGATTGTTTTTTCTCCTGTGCTGGTATTGCTGTGGCGGGGCTTAGAGTGGCACCGATGACGCCCATGCTTTGATTTCTTCCGTAAGGGGTTATCCTCTGTTGCCCCATCGCCATTGGTTTCTCTGGGAGTGTTCACCATATATATATCATACAAGGAGGTGGCTGTCCAGCGCCCCGTGGGCGGTGGTTCCTGTTCTTCTTCTGCATCGTCGTCCACACGGTCGATGTCCTCAGAGTCGAAGTCGAGCACGTCGGTTAAGTCATCGACAGTGGCAATGAAGTGGGTGGTGGGTGGGCAACGAATTTCCTCGTCGCCTACTTCCAACTCGAGCCGGACATAGTTCGGCCGAGAGTCTCCTGACAAAGAGAGAGACCTTAATGATTTCAGCATGTCGCCGAAAGGCGAGTGCTGAAAGATATCCGCAGCAGTAAACTCCATTACCGGAGCCCAACCGGATTCGGTGGGCTCGGGTGCGCGCGGTCTGGAACCTACAGCCGGACACAAGTCCGGGGGTCCGGTGATACAGACTTCCTTGGGGGTGGAGTCTGTGTTCGGCTCTAACGCCGATGAGTATGCGGCCTCCGGGGCGGGGTCCACCCACCCGTCCTCGGACGACGCGATCTGCCCCGGATTTAGGTCCGGAGCTTCTGCAGGCGCGATATCCTGAATATTGTCTAACGGCAGATCTAAGCCGTGCTCGTCGTGACTATTCAGCGCTACTGGCGTAGGCCCGAATCCGTCGAAGATCAAATCTCCGCGGATATCGGCCCTGTAGTTCAAGTTTCCGAACCTGACCTGATGGCTAGGGGCGCAGCTGTCGATCTGGTCCAGATGGCCAAGCAAATTGGCCCGCAGTGCGAAGCCGCCGAACACGAAGATCTGTCTGGGGAGAAAAGTCTCACCCTGGACCGCGTTGTTGTTGATGATTGAAGGAGCCATCGAGCCTTGCCGCGACGACACAGAGGAACTCTCAATGAAAGCACCAATGTCGGTGTCAAAACCGACGGATCTCGGGTAGGGGGTCCCGAACTGTGCGTCTAAGGCTAATGGTAACAGGAGGCAGGGGACACGATGTTTTACCCAGGTTCGGGCCCTCTCGATGGAGGTAATGCCCTACTTCCTGCTTGATTGATCTTGATGATATGAGTATTACAAGAGTTGATCTACCACGAGATTGTAGAGGCTAAACCCTAGAAGCTAGCCTATGATTCTGATTGTTCTTGTCTTATGGACTAAACCCTCCGGTTTATATAGACACCAGAGGGGGCTAGGGTTATACAGAGTTGGTTAAAAAGAAGGAGATCTAACATCCGTATTGCCAAGCTTTTCTTCCACGCAAAGGAGAGTCCCATCCGGACACGGGACGAAGTCTTGAGTCTTGTATCTTCATTGTCCAATGGTCCGGCCAAAGTATATAGTCCGGCTGTCCGGATACCCCCTAATCCCGGACTCCCTCAGTCGCTTCCTACACATGTTCGAAGGTTCAAAGGATGAGTGGGTCGCTGGGTTAGACTCATCACAAAATAAAGAAATAGGAACATCATGTGTTCGATCTTTCCAAACAACAGAAAGAGTAACAACTTCATATTTAATATATAAATAAAATATAGTATATACTACAAAATACAAATCAACTCATCTGATTTCTGGTAGATATTATCTCATATGTATAGAGGGTATTCGTATACTATAATATGAATCCGATAAGATATGGATCAAAGAAAAACTACTTCTTCTGGATCCCAAATTAATAAAATAAAGAAGTGAATTTTAATATTTTCAAATTTTCCACAGTCCTAGAAAAGGAGAAGCTTCTAAAGGTGGCAGAGATGATGAAACCCTCCATGATCCAGGTTTGCGTACATAACATGTGTTTGGTCTACCACATGCCATGTCAACGTTAGGTGCCAGGATTTTGAGGTCTTCCTCAAGGACAAAAGAGTGAAATTCGTTACTGTAGACTTTACGAACGATAGGAGAGTCCTGGGTCGGATAGGCATCGTTGTAGGCCAGACCTTCGATCTCCAGAAGGAAAGCCATGTGTCCTCCTCTGAGCCTTCAATGCTGATCTAGCTTCGTGAAGTACTAGTATGTCTTACTACTGTTCTTCTTGTAGTTGGTACTACTACTCATTTCTTCGCGTTCCTACTGTACTTAATATGTACTAGTAGTATAATTTGGGTCAGTCAATTTGTGAAAGAATAAGTTCGCCAAAGTGAGGAAGAAGAAGACAGAGAAGCTACCCCAGTATCTATATTAGGGTGACAGGGTGCCCATGATCTATCTTATGAGTGTTGGGTGTGGAATGCAATTCGCCGGAAAAAATGGATGGTGCCCAGAGTTAAACAGATGGCGGGGGTGGGGGGAGCATGGAGGTGGCAGACGGTTCAGGGGAGGGCTGGGCGGCGGCAGGCGGTTAGGCCAGTGGCGGGCTGGCGGCTCGATGGTTGAGAGAGAAGATGAACAATGCATCATTTTCGGAGGTTGAAGATGCCCCTTTGACTGTCCATGTTGCATACAACGGCTCACAAGAGTCGACTGACACAAATTGTTCCTTCAGATTGCATGATCCATGTGGCATTGAAGGTCTTGAAGGTAGATTCCACGTTCGCACCCAGTTTGCGGGCTCGGCGTGGGCGCGACCGTCTTCCACCGCAACAGCCACCATGTGAGCCTCCTCCACGCGGGCGGAGACGGCAATTACACGCTAGCTCCTCCTCGCTGGTGTGCTGGAGCACGCGCTCGTCCTCCTCCTCTTCGTAAGTTGTGGGCATAGACGCGGCTCGACCTGCTCGTGTGCTTGGCAGTGCAGCGTCATCGCAAGGAGGGACTACAGACGACATGAGGGGTTGAAGTTGTAGTACTGTACGGTGCTGTAGTGCAGATGACATGTGGGGCCGGGTCCCACATGGCAGCGATAATACTGCATCGTACAGTAGTGAAGCGACTGTACACATGCGCAACGGCAGAGGTGGCATATTGATGAGTGCGCTTATGGGAGCTTGGTTATATTGCATGTCTCCATATTTCTCGATGCACATGCATCTCACTCCTTATATTACATGTCTCCTTCTTTCTCACAAACCTAACTTCTTCCTCCATATACATATATACATATCCCTATCTCGCACACTTCCTCTCTCTCTCTCTCTCTCTCTCGTGAGGTTTCTCTCCTACTATCTCGCCCACGTATATACAATCTTTCCCGTGCTCTATCTCTTCTTCCAATGGGTGTATATCTTGTGTATTGAGCTCATGCATCTCTCTCCCGCCATTGCTCCATCTTCACAAACTCTATACGTTTCATTCACACATTGGGATGTGTTCTGATAATTGCTTTAGACTGGATTATGTAGAGTTATGATTGGTTTTGTTGCATCCAACAAATTAATAACTATGAAATGCATTTTGATTTTCATTTGAGTTGGATTATGTGAGTTTGAGCATATTGTGAAGTACTATAGACCTGGTATTCATCTTGGAATTCAACAACGATTATATATATTGAATTGTATAAACCATTACATTCGAAGTCAGTAGCTTAATATGTTTATTTCATAATTACAACAAATAATTAATGCCTTGACAAACTAAGAAAACATATGTGTACTCCCTCCATTTTTATTCAAGTCCGTGTATTAGCATTGGTCAAAGTCAAGTTTTCTAAACTCTGACAAAGTTTATAAACAAAAATATTAACATATACAATAACAAATCAATACCATTACATTCATTATTGAATGCACTTTCACATCATACAGATCTGTTATGGTAAATATTTATATTTTTTCTATAAACTTGGTCAAACTTTAGGAAGTCTGACTTCAGTCAAATCTAATATGCAGAGTAAATAAAAACGGAGGGAGTACAATACTCAAAGCTGCTCAACCCAATCACCCAACACGCCAGACGGGGAGTAGGGAGTAGTATAGTGTTACAAATTTGCCTCCAAAAAAGTACAGTGTTACAAATTTTTAGGTCGGCGGCAAAATCGCCCGCTTCCATCGAGATTTCCCGCGACTCAGATTCGACCAATGCAAAGTTACCATCATACCCTTGGTCAAACAGACCGGTGAATGTTGGTTGGTCGGGGGCTATTTTGGTAACTCACGTTCACCTCATCCATCCAACCACACCACATCACCCATAGTACTCCTAATTACTCCTCGTTTTCTATCCCCACCGTAAATAGACTTCTCCATGGCACCACAACACCTTCGTGGCCCTCCCCTTCTTCATAGGCGCACTCGTCCACTGCAGCGCATGTGCCTCATCAACAACGTCCTACACCGCACTGGAGCCGGTCCGCCGTCGCCCTCGTACACGGAGCCGCTTCCCAGGCGCCGTCTTCCATGGTCTCGGATCTGCTTCCCGAAAGCCGACGCCAAGCACAGCAGCACCACCATCGTCGACAATGAACTGACTCCCGTTGCTGACCATGATGCACAGACGTCGCCACGACCTTCATACTCCTCCTCAATTGGTAATGTGTATATTGATTCTCTTAGCAGTACATGTGCAGTTCCGATAATGCTCATACCTACCCTTCAAATTTCCTGGCTGCTATTGTTCCAGTAAAAGTAATTGGTTATAGCTTGCATTGTCCAACATAATATCATCTTGTAATTGTGCATCGCTCCTGTATTGCACTGTGCTTGGGTAGGTTCTTCATCTGTAACCAGTAGTGTGGCAAATGATGGAAAGTCTTTTACAATAGCAGGGAGGTGATCCCCCTATTCTATTCACTCAAAATGAAACCACAATGTAGTTCTAGAAAAGTTTAAGAGCCATACAATAGGATATTAAAAATCACTCGTGCTAACATGGCAGATGAGTGCTTTAATGTTGCCCACAATATGCATGAGTATTACTATATTTTTCCTGCCATGTTGAGATTTTAAAACGACGAATGCGGACATGCAGAGAAGTAATGAAGACCAAATACGGGATGTTGGGGACATCTTTAGGGAATGTCGCAAGTTAAAGAGGAGCTGCACCGAACCTGTAAAACGAGCTTTGGTAAATAACAACCTTTCAATTACTTTGACATTGAGAACCTGACTAGCAGTGGTGGATGTTTTTTGTGTCATTGTTTCATTAATGAAATCGGAGGTACCCCCCTCTTTTGATCATTTCTTTTACTTTGACATGTTATGTGTGTGGCACCAGTAGTGAACACAGGACCAGGCCAGGCCCTGGGCAAGCCCCGAGCCCAAAACAACGTCAAACCATATTGTCTGCTTGGCTAGGGTTCTTGCCATGCAATCCGGCAACGTGGCATATTATTAAACACTAATAGGTGAGACAAACAATTTCCTGTACACTTGATTAGGCTCTCAATCATTTCTAGGATCTCAATTTACTAAGTGGACCCACCATGCCATAGGATGAATCTTTTGTAATTTAGTGTTGAAGCTAGTCAGTCAAATGCGCCTACAGACGCCCTAGAGATCATCTGGTTGCCAGTTGTTTTGCTGCAACAACCCTTGGCTTAGTGCACCCCTTTGCTGGTTTTTCTATTTCTCTTAGCCTTGTGTTCTTCGATGTATATGTCGTAGTTTCTATAAGCTGGCTTTGCTTGGTATGTAATAAGCACATCTTAATCGTCCTAATGCTTTCCTTTTTAGTTTGATGTAGGAAGTGGGTGTTCTCACCTTGTAGACTGTTTTTACATTTCTCCTTTTGAATTCACTTCTCCTAGTCCTGTTTATCGGGCTTCTACTTAGTGGATCTGGGGAGCTCTGACTATTGATCTAAAAAAGAAGCAACTTCTTCATGTCAGGAAGCAGTTCCTGCTAGGAGGGAAGTATGGTCAACCTCGAGACCATGTTTCCAAAATGAGGCTAGATTACACACATGGTGCCATTTCCCTAATGATGCCAAATTAGACACAAGGTGCAAATTCTCAGATGATGCTGGATTACTCACAAGCTAGGTGAAGTCATCCACAGTTCATGTCCTCGTTGCTCTAGTAAAGGCTGAAAGAAAGCGTGCAGCAACCCTTGAGAATGTAGCTGAGTTCCTTAAAAAGCGAAAAGAGCAATCAGATGCTCTCTTCACCCAAGCCAAAGAAGAGATGGAAGAAGCCAGAAAGAAGCTAGCAGAGGCAAAGCAGGCTTGGTGTCTCCTGCTATGTAAAACTGTTATCAATACAAGTTTTCATTTATAATAGCTAGGTTCAAATGTTTATCCAGTCAGCATGCCTGTTGTGATCTCCGTGCATCTATTGAGATGTATGTAAGTACGTGATGCCGAGATGTGGCACAAAATATTTTTTTCCGGGTCATGTAATAATAGTCATTACTTTTCGAACAATAACAGATGAACCATTGGACATGGTATAGTTCACACGCAAGCCCAACATTCCAAGTTCAGCTTCGACATCAAACTCATGTTCATAGTTATCTTTACATTCATAGATAATGTCCACAACCATGATTCACTTCAAAGCGAAAAAAATCTGAGGAGAGTTATAAATAAAGAAAAGTCTATAGTTCTTACTACCAGTGCGAGCACAACAAAACAAGACCATACAAAATTAATTATATTTTGGACATTTTTTAACTAAAACGCAAATAACTTCTCGAAGTAGTATAATTTCTAATGCCGGCCGTGGCTGGGGTCCACCATGTTTTGAGCCAAACCGGGCAACACACCGGGTGTTTATGCCGGCGACACGATGGTCGTAGCCTTCATGGGTTCAGAGCGGTGGTGGCTCCCGTGGTCTACTATTCCTTGGTGTCGGCGGTGGTCGCAGACGTGTTGGCCACCTCCGCTGGCATGCCACGGTTCCACCAACGTTTACGTCGGATGGGGCGGCCAACCACGATGCACTGGACGCAGTGGTCCCCCATGTGCCGGTGTGCAGCAACTGGCCACTCCTTTGTGAGCAGGCTTGGAATGTCGAGTTGTTGCACCAGGGGCCATCTTGGAGCGGCGACTTGCTCTTCCACTTGCCCGCCTGCAGCCTTGCCCATGGTATTGACGGCCTGGGGCGGGGAGGGAGGTGGGCAGCGAGTTGCCTGGCTCGTCGGGGCACCCAGCCGGCTTTTATGCTGGAGAACTTGTCTTACTGCTCACCTGATGCTATGGAGAGTGTGAAAATGGTGCAAGGAGGATATGGGCAGCGGCGGTGTGGTGTGGCTCTTGCCAGGCGTCTTGCCTCGTTTAAAAAGCGGGCAAACGAGGGGAGCCAACCGGCATTGTGTTCTAAAATGTTGGCTGGCTTGCGGAAGGACGTGTTACCGGTGCACACACGGATTCAATGGAGGTAGGCAGGGCAGTCTGAAGCCGGTTGAATGCGGCAAGGAGGCGTGTTCAGCCTGGCATGCAGCGAGTGGGGCCCTCTTGGCTGACGCGCCGGTTCAATGCTTGCGCCAGTGAGAGGTCGCGTCCGTGTGAGAGCAATCACTCCCTCCAGTCCTTTATTGTTTGGGTATAAGAAAATCTCATTTTGCCTTCACATTTTACAACTAAAATTCATGGACAAACTTTGACCCAAAATATGATGGGGACTAGTAAACCAGGACGGAGGTAGTAGTGATGAATTCCATTTTCTCTCCATACCAATTGCTCTAAAATATAGCATAACACACCATTGAAAATTGGAACTCTTACCCAGCTAAAAAAATGATATTTTAAACATGGCAACTCGATCAGTGGCGACTGGCGAGCCACCGCCTCCAGGTCGTTCACCTGTGGTCCCCAACCATCAACTCCTGCGGATCAAATTACCACGCGAGCTGACTATTCCTACAAAGGTGTGCTCCACCACCACGTACCTGGTACCCGTACATGCAGCAATCATGCACCTATGGGTTTATTTGTTTACTGTGCCTTATGTAACTCTCATGTGTGCGAGACAGCGAGAGACTGACTGTGTGTGTGCGCCTCTTGTCTTTGTATATGTACTCCAGTGTTTATCTGGTGTCCAAAAAATAAAACAGTAAGGCAATGTGCCAATGCGTTGCAACACATCCAAAGTAGAGTAATACAAATTCACCAATTTGATAGAAAACAGTCTTGTTTTGATATACATATATCACTACAAATATCTTATGTTTCACTCAAAATATATTCCTTTGGCTGTTTTGGTGAGATAAGGGAGGATTGTGGTTGGTTTGAAGATTCGAGAAGTGGGATATTGTTGCAAAAATCCCATGTGTGTGTGAGAGAGAGAAGGAGGGAGGAGGAGGACAGAGTGCGAGTGTGACAAAGACACGACGAGTGTGTGTGTGATAACCCACAAGTATAGGGGATCGCAACAGTTTTCGAGGGTAGAGTATTCAACCCAAATTTATAGATTCGACACAATGGGAGCCAAAGAATATTTGCAAGTATTAGCAGCTGAGTTGTCAATTCAACCACACCTGGAGATTAATTATCTGCAGCAAAGTGACCAGCAACACAATAATATGATAGTTTTGATAGCAAGTGTAACAGTAGCAATAGCAATAGTAACTTAGCAAGAACAACATGTGAAAAACTCGTAGGCATTGGATTGGTGAATTCGGTGGATGATATTCATCATACAACAGTCATAACCTAGGGCGATATGGCACTAGCTCTAGTTCATAAATATAATGTAGGCATGTATTCGGTAAATAGTCATACGTGCTTATGGAAAGAACTTGCATGACATCTTTTGTCCTACCCTCCCATGGTAGCGGGGTCCATAAGGAAACTAAGGGATATTAATGCCTCCTTTTAATAGAGAACCAAAATAAAGCATTCACTACTTCAGGATGCTGCTAACACGACACTATGATCAGAGACCCTTCGACGAAATTGTGTGCGATGCAATAATTGCAAACGGTGGTGTAAGAAAACCGTCAAAAAGGTGCAAAATGTTTGCGATGTCGGATGCATCAAACACGGTTCAGATTTCAGTTGCATGTGCGATGAACGACATACGGTTTAGTTCAATTAACTGTTTGCGATGAGGAGGAACAAAAGAAACGGGCTACCAGATGAAGATGTGTGCGATATACAACATACTGTTCACTCGGATGAACTGTTTGTGATTAGGCAACACAAAAGAAACAGTCAGCCAAATCAAGGTGTGTGCGATATACGACATGCAGATCACTCAGATGAACTATTTGCGTTGAGACAAGAGAACAGAAACGGTTCAATATAACAAGATGCATGTGATACGCGGCAAACAAGTCTGTAATCAGAAATGTGTGCGAAGACCGATAATAACACAGATGATTGCTTCTAATAAGACGTATGTGATATGCTCTTTCTACACAACATCTATTGGCCATTGGGGGACGGGCGGTCATCCGGGTACACCAAGGATGCGAAGAGGCATCCTATATCAGTGTCACGCCCAATATGCGACCCTATCCAAAAGGAACTCGAAGGTCCCACCAAGGATAGACCCGCATATTGAAACGCTTTTGCAAGGTGGATATCATTACATCAACATTACATAATAGATGGGGATATACATACATAAGGCATACAATGCCACACGAATACAACATCATCTTACATAAGAGCACCATCCGACTACGGATGAAACACAAACAGAAACTCAAACGACATCCACCCTGCTAGGCCAGGCTGCCGACCTGGAACCTATCCCCTGATCGAAGAAGAAGCAGAAGAAGAACTCCAAAACAAGCAAACATCGCTCTCGCGTCATGATCATCGCATAACTCGTACCTGCAACTGTTGTTGTAGTAATCTGTGAGCCACGAGGACTCAGCAATCCCATTTCCATGGGTATCAAGACTAGCAAAGCTTAATGGGTAAGGAATGGATAAGTGGTGAGGTTGCAGCAGCGACTAAGCATATATGGTGGCTAACATACGCAAATAAGAGCGAGAAGAGAAGCAAAGGAACGGTCGTCAACTAGTAATGATCAAGAAGTGATCCTGAGCTCCTACTTACGTCAATCATAACACAGAAACTGTGTTCACTACCCGGACTCCACCGAAAAGAGACCATCACGGCTACACGCGCGGTTGATGTGTTTTAATTCGGGTCTGGTGTCAAGTTATCTACAACTGGACATTAACAAATTCCCATCTGCCACATAACCGCGGGCACGGCTCTCAAAAGTTTATACCCTGCAAGGGTGTCCCAACTTAGCCCATGATAAGCTCTCGCGATCAACGAAGGATATACCTTCTCCCAGGAAGACCCGATCAGTCTCGGAATCCCGGTTTACAAGACATTTCGACAATGGTAAAACAAGACCAGCAAGACCGCCCGATGCGCCGACAATCCCGATAGGAGCTGCACATATCTCGTTCTCAGGGCAACACCGGATGAGACAGGCTACGAGTAAAACCAGACCTCGAGTTGCCCCGAGGGGGCCCCGCAGGCGGCTCGGTTCGGACCAACACTTAGAGAAGCACTGGCCCGAGGGGGGGGGCTAAAATAAAGATGACCCTCGGGTTCCGGAAACCCAAGGGAAAAAGGGCTTGGTGAGGCAAATGGTAAAACCAAGGTTGGGCCTTGCTGGAGGAGTTTTATTCAAAGCGAACTGTCAAGGGGGTCCCATAAATCACCCGACCGCATAAGGAACGCAAAATCTGGGAACATAACACCGGTATAACAGAAAACTAGGGCGGAAAGAGTGGAACAAAGCACCAGGCATAAGGCCGAGTCTTCCACCCTTTACCAAGTATATAGATGCATTAATAATATAAGAGATATTGTGATATCCCAACATAATCCTGTCCACCATGGAGCAATCTTCAACTTCACCTGCAACTAACAACGCTATAAGAGGGGCTGAGCAATGCGGTAACATAGCCAAGCAACGGTTTGCTAGGAAGGGTGACAAAGGTTAGAGGTTCATGGCAATTTGGAAGGCTTGAAGAGCAAATGATAGGTAGCACAGCATAGTGATAGAACGAAGCAACTAGCATGGCGATGATAGTAATGAGATCCAAGGTGACGGTCATCTTGCCTGATATCCCGCAAGGAAGAAGAACGAGTCCATGAAGAAGATGAAGCCACGAAGACGAACCAAGCATGGACGAACGAATCCTCACGATCGCAACGAAACGGGAACTATCGAGAAGAAGCACACAACATGGTAAACACACCACACATAGACAAGAGATGATGCACAACAAGCATGATTCAAGACATGACTACATGAAGCTAATCATGGAAAGAGATGATGCAAACAAGAGCAACACATCAAGGCAAGTTTTAATGAGGTCGGAAACAACATATAACAAATCCGGTGAGTCCTCATATGCAAATTTCGAAATTGGTCCAGAAGTGAATAAAGCTTATGTTCAAGTTTTAAACAGAAAGTTAAGATGCACCAAGATGATCTACACGAAATTTTAGTCAAGTTACATATAAAGTTCATTAGATTCGGAGCTACGGCCTAGAAAATATGAGCAAAACAAGTTAAACATGGCATTGATGCAAAATGCACACAAACATCAAGCAAACACCTCAAAACAAGGATGCAACATGATAATATGAAACTACATGCAAATCTAAGCAAGTTTCATATAGGGCACACTCAAAACGGAGCAACGGTTCAACACATACACTCTAAACAAGTTTAAAGGACAAGCTGTCCAAAACAGCAACTAGGCATATAGCAAGCATCAAAACAACAAGCTTCAGCACCCCAACATAAGAACAAAAGGCATGGGCATGACGTTCAGTTAAAGCATGACAAAACATGAACACTGAGATATCTCCATAAATCAATAGAACATGCTCAAAAGGACATGGCAAGATTGCAAATTATAACAGTTTCAGACTTAGCAGAAATGACATCAGGTTGCAATGTTTAGAGCTATCAAACAACATGTTATAGGAAGCTATCATGGTAAACAAAGGCATGGCATGATACTACTAAATGCATAGAATAAAAGTCCCTTACTGACCATGAGCCAAAAGGGCACAGAAAATATGATGGCACCCATGTAAACATGGCAAATGATATGACAGATTCATACATGGCAGGAACAACAATAAGTAGGCATGTTGGTGAGCTTGAACCGCTCACTACAGAGCAATAAATGGCATAGAAAGGCAACCAACAGTAATAATACATGTTTGTGAAGCTAAGCATGGCAATAACAAGTTCATAGGGTGCATGGATCACTAGCAAAGCTCATGGCAAAACTGAACTTAATGTTAACAGGCTGACAGCAACATTGTTTAGCAGTTTTGAGGGTAAGATAACAACAAGTTGAATCAGGGTACAAATGCAACCAGGGGCATGAATGGATACATCATGAAATGTATAACAAAACATCCTTAGTGAACATCTCCAGATTATGCATAGAATGACTTGTAGCAGCAGGCTTACATAGCATCAGGATCTTGCAGATTCAGCCTAGCAAAACAAAAACAACAAGTACCCTAATTCACGAGCTCGATGCACTCACTACAAGACTCACAAAAATACATGGGTTGCACCACTGTGAAGATGGCATGATGTAGCACAAAACATATGTAGACGTCGACCTCATAGGATGCACACACAAAATGCAACAAAAAAGACAAAACAACAAGTTATAACAGTTTCAGCAGGTTAACAGTAACATGCACTCTTGCCACGATGATTCAGGCATCAAGATGGACTCAAACGAGCATGGCACAATGTAATGACATGTAGAGCACATCATGATGAACATTTCTATATATTACACACACGAAACGGAGTAGTATGCAAGGAGATATGATGCGATGAATATGGGTACATAATGCAAAAATTTCAGGACAGTAGTTTTCTGGAAAAAAAACGGACAACGCAAAATAGCTAAAAGTCGCACAGCACGGGTCTTTGTGGGTTCTCACCATAGGGCCCGTGGGCCGGTGGATCTGGACCGCGGGGGAGGCCCATGTGAGGCGTTGCCGACCTCCTCCCCGATCTCGATCGGGACGAGGCAGGGGCGACCCACGGTGGTGGGGCGGAGCTCAACTCCGGCGACGACGAGGCCCGAAGGCAGCGGGGAGACGCGGAATGGCCGGATCCGGGCGGCGCCAGGTCTGGAAGGGCACGAGACAGCGAGGTCCGGTGCGGGGCGCGAGGAGGCGCGCTGGCGGTGAGGTCCTGGCCTCCGGCGAGGCGGCGGTTGCCGGCCCGAGTCCTGGCGGCGGAGGGCGCCGGCAGGGAGCGGGCGGCGACCGGGGATGAGGGCGCTAGGTGGCGCGGGGGCGGCGGTGTAGGTGGCGACGGGGCGAGGCGCACGCGGCGGCGCAGGTCGCCGGCGGCAGCGAGGCGGCGGCGGCGGCCGCCGCGGACGGGCGGCGCGGGCGCCGGCGAGGGAACGGGCCGGGCGGCGGCGGCAACCGGGCCCTGCGGGCCTGCCGCGGGCCGCGCGGGCCGGCGGCGGCGGAGGGCGACGCTGGGACACGTGTCGCATATGGGTTGGCTGGAGGCGACGGCGCCAGATGTGTCCGGCGCGAACGGACGCGTCCGGCGGCGGGAGGTGAGGGGAGCTAGGGTTTTGCCCGAAAATGGAGGGGGAGGGGACGTTTTTATAGGTAGAGGGAGCTAGGAGAGTCCAAATAGGGTGCGGTTTTCGCCCACACGATCGTGATCGAACGACTGAGAGCATGGAGGGGGTTAGGATGGGTTATGGGCCACTTTGAAGGGGTTTTGGGCTGCAAACAAAAGAGGCTTTTACGGCTACCCGGTTAACCGTTGGAGTATCAAACGACCTCCAAATGGCACGAAACTTGACAGGTGGTCTACTGGTGGTGTACCAAGGCCACTTGACAAACCTCGGTCCATCCGAGAATGTTTAACACCCTCACACAAAAAGAGGCAAAAGGGGGCGCCGGGGAACATAGGAGTGTCGGATTGCAAAACGGACAACGGGGAAAAAGCTCGGATGCAAGAGACGAACACGTATGCAAAATGAGATGCACATGATGACATGGCAATATGCAACACGCAAGCAAATGACATGGCAATGACGGCGAATAACTGGCAAACACCTGGCGCATCGGATCCGGGGTGTTACAATCAGCAAGGACTAGATGTTCCACCAATAGCTCATCTAAGAGAACTCTCAAGTTAAGTGTGCTCAGCTGGAGTAGCCATCAGATGGGTGATTGGATGGGAATTTGTCTTGATGTTAAATTAACTGATAGGATGGGTCATATAGGTTAAATTAAATGACCTCTACGATCCATCCCATCAGTTAATTAACCTCGAGGTCCTTGTTTTTTAATTTTTTAACACATGTTAAAGAAGGTCTACCGCATTACTTTTTGACAATGTGCGATACGTTGCATACAGTTGATCCATCTGACCTGTTTGTGATGGAATAAGCTATGTCTGTTGTGGGCAAACGCTTGCTAGTATACAACCGTTTGCGATTGATGAATTCATCACCAACGGGTTCCCTAGTGTGGTCCGTGTTCATGTGATCATCATCTACTTCTTATGCTAGCTCGATGTTCCTTATATGTGAATTTTCCATTAATTGATGGTGTTTTATGAACACGCCACTGTTTCCTGCCATTTCCTCACCTGTTTCCTGCCACCGAACGATATGGCACATAAACCTAGGCGGCGCGCGACGCACGAAGGCAACAAGCGCAACCTGTAATATATCCACCTTTTCCAAGCATGCCAACCCACCAAAGTGTCGCCTCTGCCATCAACCTCTTCGACAAGGAAAACGAGAAGGCGCCACGGCCCATCGAGGCCGAGGCGCTCCCCGACAATACGATGGACGATGCCATGATGCGCGTCATCGCTAGGGTTGAGCAGACCCTTGGCGCATGGCGCTTCAGTGCCGTGGATCAAGATAAGCATGTCAGCGCTGAGAGGCTGCAGCTCGCCGCACAACATGATTGATGGCGCGCTGCAAAGCAAGCTCGGCGAGTCCGCGCCGATAGGCTGCGGCTCGCTGCACGACGAGACCATTGGAGCGCCGCAGAGCGAGAGGCGTGGCGCGCCGCAGAGCAAGAGCGGATCCATCGATACTTGCCTGTTGTCGACAGGGCATCGCAGCTGGGTACACGTCCCGTCAGTACCCCCATTCCTCGCCAGGAGTGGGCAGAGGCCCTCTGCGCCGTACTTGCACCAGAGGCCGGCCGCGCCGTTCACCTTGTCCACGGCCCGCTCGATGCCAACACGCTGGTTGGTAGGCTCGACCGCCTCCTTGGCCCAGGTGTCCACCTGGGCGCAGTAGAGGAACATGGCCATCGCATCCTCGAGCTGGTATCTCCGATGAAATATCCAACTTGGAGCTCGAGATCACGCTCCAGATGTACCGCGAGCATGTCGACTGCTTGAACGAATGCCTGCACGAGTTCAGGCAGAGCCAAGACCGTAGGCAAGGGCTACTGGTCATGGTCTCATGGGCGCGTTTTATTTTGTTGAGTCATTTCGACATGGATAGCTATGTATTCACAAAAATCATAGTATTGCTCTGTTTATTGCTTTGTTTCAATGTGTGTACTCTGTTTTCCGTTCTTATATGTTCTGTTTCAATGTGTGTATATACGCTTTCCATTCTATATATGTGGATGACAACAGCTAGATTCAAATTAGTACACAAAAACATATAGAAAATGGAATTCATATGAAAATGAAAATGAAAAACACACATATATATATATATATATATATATATTATTCATTAGTTCATCACAGAATATATATAATATCATCACATATTCATGATGGTACTTAACTACTAGGTACAATGCATAAAACTGAAAACGAACAATACTAAAACTAATAATCCCTCCTGGGGGCAGTATTCCTACAGCCTCTCACCAGCAGCTTCCTGGTGTGCAGCGTCTTCCCAGCGCGGAGGTAGTACTCCGCCTCCCCCACCTCGCAGCGCTTGACGTACCGATCCGCCTCTTGCTGGTGGACGAGCGCGAATGATCTTACCATTTTGTTGGGAACCCACCAGAGCTCCTCCTTGGTGGCACGCTGGAGCTTATCAGCCCACCTCCACGTAGCGATGAGGCACCTAGCGCCTTTGACCTTCCTCGCAAAGTACCCTTCTTCGTACACCTCCTCCGCATGATGACGCGCCCGCCCCCAAATCTCCACCGCCTCCTTTTTTCCAGGCAGCATCACGGGCTTCACAGGTCTCCTGTTACCTAGCTTCCACCTCTGCCACCTCCTTCTTGAACTCAACTTGCCTGGCTTTCTCAGTCGGCGACAGTGACTTCCATAGACAAACATTGTACTGGCCCCAAAACCAATCCAAAGTTGGGGGGGGGGGGGCGCAACCTCGTCCGGCGGCGTGTAGGGTTCCTCGTTGCTACTCTTCGAGTGAGCGTCCTGGGGGGCGGCGACTCCTTGTTGGCGCGTGGGAAGACCTGTGGTGCCATGGCAGAGATTGGAGAGAGAGAGAGAAAGAGAGAGAGAGAGAAAGAAAGAGAAAGAGAGAGAGAGAGAGAGAGAGATAGAGATAGAGAGAGAGAGGACGAGCGAGGGGAGGATGTAGAGATGAGAATGCAGGCGGGACGACGTGAGCAAGGTAGTATTTATTAGCGTCCGGAATCTGGATCAACGGGAACAGTACACACGCCGGTCGCCAAAATTTACGAGTACTGTAGTTTGTATTACACACGATTCCCGCAGCAAAATCCGTGCCACCTCATTCGGATGTAGACATTGGGCCTCTGAATTAGATATTGGCATTGGTTAGACCCGAATGCTATTGTTCATATGGTCTTGGTATTCAAACTTGGAAACAGACCCAGATATTGGCCTGTCCGCGGCAACACACGCGCCTCCCCTTGTCCAATTCAGAGCCTCACCGCTCGGTTTTCCTTGGTATTCGGTAGTGCGCAAGGCCCCCACCTCACTTACCGCTTCGTCTCGCTCGAGGAAAAGGAACAGGCGCTGGAGAGGAGAAGCGGCGTGACTCAGGCGACGGCGGCGCAGGTGACACCTTCTCCCTCCTCCTATAATCCCTCGTCCTCCTCTCTTCTCGCTACGAAGGTCGATCCATACCAAGGCTGCTTCTTTCCTGCCATGGAAAGCGCCCTCCTGTCCCCTGTCTTCCCCGTCATGGCGACCAAGGAGGTCCCACCCAGCAGCGGTGGCGGCTGCCTCTTGCCATGGCGAGCGCACCCTCCTGCGCGACCCTCCCTACAAGCGCGTGAAGCCCTCATCGCCGCCACCCCCTTCCTCCCCTTAGCTAGAACCCTAATCCCTAAAATTTCCCTCTAATCTGAAATTTTCTTGTCTCTTTTGCAGGTCACTTGGTGGGTGGATGGATTCCCATCAGCAACCCGATTCAAGGTACGCGCTCTTCACTTGTGATGTAGATCTGGATTAGTTGTCCAATTTTCACCTGAGATAGGTATAATATATGCCATGTTGTTCTGAAATTTTCTTGCCATGTTTGTATGAATTAGTCCGAGATAGGCATGAGCTGTTGATCTGAATGGGCAATCTCAGGTGGTCCTAGATTGGTGCCTTTTGGATATTATGTATGCTTGTTCGCTGCAATGTAGCCGTTAAGAACAGGTGGTCCTAATTCCTGTCTTTAAGATGGTTAAAACATTTATTTTGAACTTGGTGTCATCAACTTGATGTAACTAGCTGTTGCTACATGTATGGGACTCACTTTTATTGATGTCAAACGCTATTGTTGGTGTTGTTTTGTGATGCTCTTGTGCAAGTTATGCTGCTATTAAAGTGATGTTGTTCCCACAAAAGAAGTGATGTTGTTGTACAAGTGCTGCTACTGCTATGTATGTTAAGTTTTGTCGTATTGTGCTGCTACTACATGTATAAGTATTGTTCCTTTTTTTATTTTTTTATAATATAATCATTCGCAAATATATTCATTTGTTGTATACAATTTAGTTTTAATCAATACAACAAAGTACAATGTAGATCCTGTAACAAATGAGCAACTCCGATGCAACTTATTACCATCCAAACAAGCCATGGAATTGAGCCACTCCTCCAAATGCCAAGTGCCAATTACTTGACATCCAAACACCAGAATTCACATTCGATATTAATATCAACGTCATGTGTGATTTGGCATTGGCTCAATTCAATGCCAAGCCTCCCAATGTCTACATCCAAACATAGAATGTGTGAACATAATAGCTGACGGTTTCCAATACAGAACCGTGTCTGATTAATAACCCCCGCCACTCACCTTCCAAACCCCGAGGCGCGAAATAGAGTGCCAATCGTGTGGGGGGCGGTTGTCTTTCTAGATCTTTACATTTTCTTTTTTGAACACCAGATATTTACATTGTTTGACGATGTTTTTAACTCGCACACAAGTACACAAAAATATGATTTTTCAAACCGTTATGGTTAGCCATTGCATGTAGATGTAGTTCAAATTTGAATTACAGTCATTAAATGGCTAGAAAATCAATTAAATGTCTTTAAAAGGTCAAATGACCCCTAGAATTTCCAATTTTTCACATGGCAGTTGTAGTAGTGCACTTTAAACATGGAAAAAATTTAAAGGCCATAAGAGGAAGCTATCTCCCGTTCGTCATCAAACATGAATTGTTCCCTCTCGGAACCACGAGCCTTCTAGTGAGTTGCTCCGGTTTGTGAGGGGTGTGTGTCCAAACTTTCATCAAACAGGCCAATTTTTTTACCACATCATCTTGGTGGCATGACATTACATCAGGCAAGGTCTCATGTTTTTCTGATCATTTTTTAATATTTTGGAATTAAAATGCCATGGCACTCCATGCTTGTGTCCATAACGTGTGACCAATATGTTTGAAAAATTCCTTCTAATTTACTGCACATGAAATTAACTCGCACACAAGTACACAAATATGATCTTTCAAACCGTTATGGTTAGCCGTTGCATGTACATGTAGTTGAAATTTGAATTACAGTCATTAGAATGGCTAAAAAATCACTTAAATGTCTTTAAAAGGTCAAATGACCCCTGAAATTTTCCAAATTTTCGTATGACAGTTCTATTAGTGCATGTTAAACATAGAAAAAAATTGAAGGCCGTAAGAGGAAGCTATCTCCCGTTCATCATCAAACATGCATTGTTCCCTCTCGGAACCACGAGCCTTCTAGTGAGTTGCTCCGATTTGTGAGGGGTGTGTGTCCAAACTTTCATCAAACAGACCAATTTTTTTACCACATCATCTTGGTGTCATGACATTACATCACACAAGGTTTCATGTTTTTCGGAGCATTTTTTAATTTTTTGGAATTAAAATGCCATGGCACGCCATGCATGTGTCCATGTCGTTAGACCAATATGTTTGAAAATTCCTTATAATTTACTGCACATGGAATTAACTCGCAAACAAGTACACAAATATGATTTTTCAAACCGTTATGGTTAGCCGTTGAATGTACATGTAGTTCAAATTTGAATTACGGTCATTAAATGGCAAGAAAATCACTTAGATGTCTTTAAAAGGTCAAATGACCCGTGAAATTTTCCAAATTTTCACATGATAGTTGTATTAGTGCATGTTAAACATAGAAAAAAAATTGAAGGCCGTAAGAGGAAGCTATCCCCCGTTCGTCATCAAACATGCATTTTTTCCTCTCAGAACCATGAGCCTTCTAGTGAGTTGCTCAAGTTTGTGAGGGGTGTGTGTCCAAACTTTCGTCAAACAGGACAATTTTTTTACCACATCATCTTGGTGGCATGACATTACATCAAGCAAGGTTCATGTTTTCCTGATCCTTTTTTATTTTTTTGGAATTTAAATGCCATGGCACTCCATGCATGTGTCCATGCCGTTAGACCAATTTGTTTGAAAAATCTTTCTAATTTACTGCACATGGAATTAACTCGCACACAAGTACACAAATATTACTTTTCAAACCTTTATGGTTAGCCGTTGCATGTACATGTAGTTCAAATTTGAATTACGGTCATTAAATGGCTAGAAAATCAATTAAATTTTTTTAAAAGGTCAAATGACCTCGGAAATTTTCCAAATTTTCACATGACAAATGTATTAGTGCACGTTAAACGTAGAAAAAAATTGAAGGCCGTATGAGGAAGCTATCTCCCGTTCGTCATCAAACATGCATTGTTCCCTCTCGGAACCACGAGCCTTCTATTGAGTTGCTTCGGTTTGTGAAGGGTGTGTGTCCAAACTTTCGTCAAACATGCCAAAAAATTTACCACATCATCTTGGTGGCATGACATTACATCAAGCAAGGTTTCATGTGTTTCTGATCTTTTTTTAATTCTTTGGAATTTAAATGCCATGGCACTCCATGCTTAATTGTGTCATAGTCGTTAGACCAATATGTCTGAAAATTCCTTCCAATTTAGTGCACATGGAATTAAATCGCACACAAGTACACCAAATATGAATTTTCAAACCGTTATGGTTAGCTGTTGCATGTGCATGTAGTTCAAATTTGAATTGCGGTGATTAAATGGCTGGAAAATCACTTAAATGTCTTAAAAGGTCAAATGACCCCTGAAATTTTCCAAAATTTGACATGACAGTTGTATTAGTACTACAAATTTTCTCGCACAATTAGAACACCATCCGTTGCCACTTTACTTCAAATTCGTCTTTCACAGCTAATAAAAAATATCCACAACATCACACAGTTTTTTTGTAGGAACCGTTTGCGATGAAAATTTCTGGGCCTATTTAAGTCTTCCTCCTTAGGATTCACCGGCTCGTCTGCTCTAGTGCTGGTAACCCCCGAATCCACGAATCCCGATCGCCATTCCTGCAACCCCTTTTTGCAAAGATGACGCCATGGAAACGCTTCGTGAAGGCCCGTACAATGGTTGCGTCTTCCCCGAGCGTCGACGCCTGCGCCGAGAGCGCGGCCGCCTACGCCGAGAGTGCCGCTGCATCCGTGTTGAGCGCGGCTGCATCCGCCGAGAGGGCTTCTGTGTCAGCCAACAGGGCAGCTGCAATAGCCGAGACGGCTGCAGCTGCTGCTGCGATGGTGGCTGCAAACATCGAGAGCGCTCGAGCTACCGTTCGTGCCGCCGATGTCGCCCTGGCCCGGTTCGAGGCCATCCATGTCAAGATCGAGGATGCACACGCCAAGATATTCCAGGCCACCTTGGAATCCAGCATGTAACCCACGTCCGAAAAGGCGGCGGTGGCCTTGGAGCACCTGCTTCCTCATGAGATCACCGAGCGGGAGTTAGAGATGCAGGAGTGGGCGGAGATCGAGGAGCGCCGGGAGGAGGAGTTGTGTGTGGCCGAGGTCAAGATAGGGAAGAGTCTGTCCATCGAGTAATCAGTGGTGGAGTACCAACACGAGCTCTGGCGTAGCCACTACTACGATTACTACAACCTTGAGGACGGTGCCAAGGACGAAGACGAGGATGCGGTCGACAGCAGGGGGGACGCGGAGTCCACCAACGGCGGCATGTCGCCAGGACAAGTCATCGACATCTTATCTCACACCGGCAATGCATAGGCCGGCTCGGCGGCAGATTTGTTAAAATTATGCGTACTTAGGCTTTGTTTTTAATGCTGGCCTTTTGTTAGGGCAATGTTTAGGTCAACTGGCTCTGTTTAATTACTAAAATTGCTCGATTCAGTAAGTTTGGTATGTGTGTTGTACTCTCTTTTGTGTGCCCAAATTAGCAAGCGATGTTAAATTATGCAGTGATGTACCCGGGGAAATTTCCACCAAAATTTGAATTATCAAGTTCCTCCCATGCGCGTAAAGCAGAAGAATCGTTTGCGATGCACACAATCGTTCAAAGTGAATGGTGTCCGGCGGCACCGCGCGCAAAGTTTCCCTCCACATTTCGACAATTTTGGCCTACCGCCGAAATATCTACCCCCTTCCCCACCCACTTTTCTCCCCGACCACAAGTCACATTCCCCCTATTTCCTCCTTCCTTCCTTCCTAAGCTATAGCCGCTTCCTCGCTTGCTTCCTCGGTCTCGCTGTCTAGCATCCTACCGCTGGGGTCGCCATGGTCTTATTCAAAGACCTCACCAGCGGTTCCTCCTCCTCTGACAACTCCTTCACCACCCGGGTATGACTCTCTTCTCTCTCTCGAGCTATGACTTGGAATGAAGGATTTTTTACCCGGCGGTCGATTTGAGTCATTTCTTCCTCTTGTAGCTCCCTAGGACCATCAGTTGCAATGAATGGAGCGAGGTGGCTGAAGATCTGTCTGCTTGTTGTCACCATCAATCTCCATGCATGAAGCGAGTTGCGTTTGAATCTGTGGATAGTGGGAGGAAGTTTCTAGCATGTGCAGAGAAGGTTAGACCCTCTTTCGTTGTTACAAATCATTTGTTATATGTGATTCAGACACTGTCACGGTCCCAACCTATTCATACCACACCTTCAACCAAATGCATCCTAAGACAGTGTCACGGTTTGTACCTAGTATCTAAAAAATTTGCCATCTCATCATCGGTGCCATTAGAAAATTATTTGGCACCGCTTCAGTAGTTTGTGCAGCCAACTTTGGTCCACACATCCGTGCAGCCAAGCAGTAAAATACTAAATCTTTATGGCATGAAGGAACTGGCCATCGGAGAAACTAGGTGCTCCGGAGTCCGGGTCCCTGATTTTTTTCCGCTGCATCGGCTCGCCAGTGTAGGGCCTCGGTGCGAAATGTAGCAATAGTTGTCTTCACACCGGTTTTGGCATACATAGTGGACAACCTTAGTGCTATTAGTTCTATGTTACTAAATTTGTGCATGTACACACCTGTTAGTATCAATTTGTTGTCATCCAAACATTGTCGCTATGATGTTGCAGTTATATTTACCTTCCTCATAAAATGTTCAGTTTGTTATTCATAGTACATGTGTAAGAACTTGTAGCGTTGTTGTAGTTAATTATAGCTTATGATGTTTTAGAATTTGGTTATTGTATCAGTAGCAATTAATTAATTTGCCCATTGATCTTTTTGACAAGATATGTCATAATTAACCTATTTCTTCAGTTTTTCAAAATAAGTATTGGTGATTTTCTATGTTTTTATAAACCCATTTCCCCTACAACTGTTACTGATCTAGTTTTAAATATTATAGGATGAACGGAAGTGTTCTTACTTGGAGTGGGTTGATCAAGAGTGGCCACAATCTTTGAAGATGTGCCTAGCAAAGCTCTGGAGCATGTATGAGGAAGAGAACAGAGGTAGGCTTAGAGAAAGTGTTGTCAACGCTGAAGAATATTTGAAGATGCGGGATAAAAAGAGGAAGGTGGAGAATGAGCTCGGAATTTTTTAAATCAGACTTTGCTAAGATGGTGTTAGCGAAGGAGGAGACACTTTTCCTATTGGCCAGTGCAAAACAGGTTCTTACTGAACTAAAAGCAGAGGTGGATAAGACGAGCCTGGATGATCTTGATTAGGGAAATGAATATATTGTTCAAATATTATTGTTATGAAGTTGAACTAGCTATATGATGTACTGTGCTATTTTCAGGTAGCTATCGTACTGTGATGTTAAAATATATTTATGTGCCTGAAATGAAATTGGCAAACAGCTGTTCGATATGAAATGTGAATTTGCTTAATACTGGAATTATTAATTGTAAACTAATAAACCTGCTAAATGTGTCATGGAACTTTGCAAACGGTTCTAGCAGTAAAAGCACTTGTGATGGATAGCCTAATGCCACACAGTTTTCTTCATCAAATCGTGTGTGATGTAGTTGATAAAGGCAAATGGTTAACCACGACAGAGCATGTGTGATAGTTACACCTATCACACACAAGCTTATACATAAACCTGTGTGCGATGTACATATGAACATAAACGTTTTCCTTGGATTGACTGTGTGGGATGTACATACGTACGGAAACATTTTCCCTGGATTGACTGTGTGGGATGTACATATAATTGGAAACATTTTCCCTGGATGGACTGTGTGGGATGTACATAAGAATGGAAACATACTCCTTGGATTGACTATTTGTGATATACATACGAATGGAAATGTTTTTCTGGGATTCACCGTGTGGGATGTACATATGAACGAAAATGGTTGGGTTTCGATGCCTCGCCCGATCGCACACGAGCTCATTTTGCCCCAGCCTGTGTGCCAGGAGGGCCTATCCCTGACGGTTTTTGGGTCGTGTGGGATGGACCCCCCCTATTGCCCACACTCACTTGGCGACGATTCCAAATGCCGTCACGGAAAGGGGTTAAAAACTATTTGTATAGCACCGATGCCTACCAGTGAGTAGCACGCAGTGAATACATGAACTCCTCAAATTATGGTCATCACCGGAAAGTATCCCGACTATTGTCACTCCGGGGTTTGCGGATCATAACACGTAATAGGTGACTATAACTTGCAAGATCGGATCTAGAACATAGATATAATGGTGATACCATAAATGGTTCAGATCTGAAATCATGGCACCCGGGCCCAAAGTGACAAGCATTAAGCATAGCAAAGTCATAGCAACATCAATCTCAGAACATAATGGATAATAGGGATCAGGCCTAACAAAACTAACTCGATTACATGATGACTCTCATCCAACTCCCTCACCGACCAGCGAGCCTACAAAGGAATTACTCACTCCCGGAGGGGAGCATCATGGAATTGGCGATGGAGAAGGGTTGGTGATGACGAAGATCGAAGGTTCCCCTCTCCGGAGTCCCAAACGGACTCCAGATCCGGCCTCCCAATAAAGAATAGGAGGCAGCGGCGGCTCAGTGTCGTGAAACACGATAATTCTTTCCCCTTGATTTTTCCTCTGAAAATAGGATTTTATAGCATCGGAGATAGGTCCAGCGGGGCCACCAGGTGGGCACAACCCACCTAGGCGCGCCAGGAGGGGGGCGCGCCCTGGTGGTTGTGCTCACCCAGGGGCCCCCCTCCGGTGGTTCTTGGCTCCAGTATTTTTCTTTTATTCCATAAAAAATCTCCAAAAAGTTTCGTTCCATTCCAAGAACTTTTATTTCTACACGAAAACAACACCATGGTAGTTCTACTGAAAACAATACCAGTCCGGGTTAGCTTCATTCAAATCATTCAAATTAGAGTCCAAAACAAGAGTAGAAGTGTTAGGAAAAGTAGATACGACGAAGACGTATCAGTGTGTGAGAGGTATTACCATAAAATGATGCGATATTGTGCGTGTGCACAATCGAGAGGGCGTGTCTCAAGAAGGAATGAAAAATCTACATATATACTAGGAGCGAAAGTGTGCGGTAGATGGATAAACCTATCTAGAGATGGTCGATCAATGTTTGTGAGAGAGATACGCGTCGGGGGTGCAAAAGCAAGAGTTTTGTGTGAGAGAGAGAGGCGGTAGTCGGTAGGGGGTCGAAAGCAGGAGGTGTGTGTGTGTGAGTGAGTGAGTGAGAGAGAGGGAGAGGGAGAGGGAGGTAGGGGGGAGAGAGAGTCTGTCCGATCGGTAAACAAAGGAATCTTGTCATTTTTTGAATGGAGATGAAGACAGAAAGGAGATCCCAACAAATGGTGTGTGTGTGTGTGTGGGAGAGAGTAATTTTAGTGGTAGGAGTCATATCTAGAAAGATATAGGGTGCGTGAGAGAACCCTGGAGAGAAAGGCAAAGTGAAAGAGGAGTGAGAGTGTGTGTGTGGCGGTGAAAAATAAAGCTTAGGTGGCTATAGTGATACTAGAGAATGATAGAGACATGAGAGATAATGAAAATTGTGTAATCTATGAAGTAGAGAGAGTGTGACACTTCTCTAGGGAGATGGCGAGAGACCGTGTTTGCGAAAAAGGGAGAAGGATGTGGTGAGTGTTGGTGTCAAAACCGGCGGATCTCGGGTAGGGGGTCCCGATCTGTGCGTCTAAGGCTAATGGTAACAGGAGGCAAGGGACATGATGTTTTACCGAGGTTCGGGCCCTCTCGATGGAGGTAAAACCCTACTTCCTGCTTGATTGATCTTGATGATATGAGTATTACAAGAGTTGATCTACCACGAGATTGTAGAGGCTAAACCCTAGAAGCTAGCCTATGATGATTATGATTGTGTCTCTAAGGACTAAACCCTCTGGTTTATATAGACACCGGAGGGGGCTAGGGTTTACGCAGAGTAGGTTACAAAGAAGGAAATCTATCATCCGAATCGCCAAGCTTGTCTTCCATGCAAAGGAGAGTCCCATCCGGACACGGACGAAGACTTGAGTCTTGTATCTTCACGGTCCAACAGTCCGGCCAAAGTATATAGTCCGGCTGTCCGGATAACCCCCTTATCCAGGACTCCCTCAGTAGCCCCTGAACCAGGCTTGAATGACGATGAGTCCGGCGCGCAGTTTGTCTTCGGCATTGCAGGGCGGGTTCCCTCTCTAAGTAATCCAACACAGATTGAGGATCGTGTCCAGCTTTGCGAGATAATTTCCGTACACCACCGTAGAGAGCGTAGCACTTCATAAATCTGACCTGCTGGCAATTTTTGTACGGCGTGCTCTTACACCTTGCCCCTAACACGAACCGGTTTTTCTTGGCCTGCCTCGATACGCGTTGCGAGGCAGTTTTATTGGCACATTTTGCCAAAGCAGAGATCGTGTACCCCTTATCGCGGGATCTTCCATCAATTCGGGCGTGCGCAACCCCACGACGAATGTTGGTATGACTCCGTGTGTTTTTTAGGTAAGACCCAAGCGGTTACACTAAGGACGCTTGATATTCACCCCCATTATAGAGGGGTCGAGGCCTATCCCTCTTTCCTACCACGCTTGCGCCTTTTCGCATCTCGAGTTTCAACACCCGAAGCCCAAGCTTAAGCCCTCCGGATCTTCAATCATGTCTGAATCCAACCTTCAAGGCCAGTGGGTGGCTTCCTCTGTCACAGAGGAGGATATCGTAAGCTTAGGGAGGTCGGATATCTGACTGCCGACATTAGCCACAGGCTCCCTGCTCTAGGGCAGATCATCCCTACTCCTGAGCCCAATGAGAGCGTCGTATTTGTGTCTCACTTCCTCCGTGGCTTAGGCTTCACTCTTGATCCCTTCGTGAGAGGGCTCATGTTCTACTACGGGCTAGATTTTCATGATCTAGCTCCGGACGCCATCCTTCATATCTCGACGTTCATCGTTGTGTGCGAAGCTTTTCTCCACATCACCCCGCAGTTTAGCTTATGGCTCAAGACCTTCAGTGTGAAGCTGAAGATGACTGAGGGGTGACACACGGAGTGCGGAGGTGCTGCAATAAGCAGGAACACCGATGCCCCATGGCCAGAGGGCTCCTTCCCGGAGGTGTCCGATCTATGGCAGCGGAGGTGGTTTTACATCACGGCTCACAGAGGCACAAAGTGGGTGGCTGCCCCCGACTTCCGTTCTGGCCCTCCGCCTCAACTGGCATCATAGGCCAATGTAGGACGGGATTGGGGGCCTGCTAATGATGTACCAACGTTGCAGAGCCGCATACGGGAGCTCCTTGAGGGGGACATCAGCCTTGTAAGCATAATTCAGGTAATGCTAGTCCGACGGTTCTTGCCGTGCAAACGCCGGCCTCTCCGGATGTGGGAGTTCAATCCGGAAGGTCCGCGGACTATTCTACACTTCTTCGGCGTCACGCTCGAAGGGATGTGTAAGTTATTCTTCGGACCACAAATTAAGTGTCCGGACACCATCGAGGATGCGGGCCTGAGCTGCAATTGCCCCGATACCCAAGTAAGCAACCCAGAAACCGAACACTTTGTTTATTTTTATCATAACATTATTCTGAAAATCCTCCCTGGCCAGGAATGGCTCAGCAAGGCGGAGAGAATCAGGTGTCCGGCGCCACTTCCCGAAGGCTCACCTAGTCCCACCATAGCCAAGATGTTTGGTCGTGTGCTAAGTAAAGTGCCCTCGAAGAAAGACGAAGGGAAGAACAGAGAAGCAGAACTTCACACATTGTAGATCCAAACTGGGGGAATTTCTACCTCCCCAAAGGAGGATAGTCGGGGAGGGGAATCTAAGGCCTCCTCCCCTCGTGGGAAGAAGAGGGCCGCCTCCGAAGACTTGGAGACGGAGGTGCCCAGACAAGGGAAGAAAGCTTCACCAGGGGGCCCTGCCCCGAAGGGCGTCCTCACCGCACCATGCCCGCCAACGGGCCAGCCCTCAGCCGAGCTGTAAGTTAATCGTAAATACAAAGGTACTGCTTCCTTCTCCGAGAACAATAACCAGGATCCATTCTTTGTAGTCCGGCTAGCAGCTCTTCTCGACAAAGTTCTTCTTCGGGGGATCTCCTTCCGGAGATGATGGAGAGTGAGACCCCACCAAGCTCTCCGCCTCATGGGGCGGGCGACCCCGAGGTGTCGTCATGGAGGAGTCCAGATCTGCCAAAGCCAGAAGCTAATACTTCGGCCGCCCTAAGCCCGGAGCGTGTGGCTCCCACGGGGGGCGATAAGAAGGGTCCAACACAGTTCGGCGTCCGGCCGGACGCACTGACGGGCCTTATGGAGCGGGCTTCTCTCTCGGAGGAGCACCGTTCAATAATGAGCATGGTGCTTGAGAAGATTTCATCTGCCACAAGCGGGTTGAATGAAGCCTTTACGAGCCTGCTCACAGGCTCTGAGGTATGTAATGAAAGTACATGATTTTTGAATGTGACGCACGCACTAGGTGTGCTCCATATGGATAGTAGCCCCTGAGACTCTGGTTGCCAGCCCTAGGCGGCAAACGGAGGATCACATTGTTATGTAATGATCGCGCTGTATTTATGCGCAGGTGTCTAAGGATCCAGCAGGCGACCGGTCCATTGAAGTTGCCGAACTAAGGAGGCAGACTGGAGTTATTGATGCTGATATCACACTTGTGAACGAGCAGCTTAACGAGTCACAAGGTATGTGCTCTGCTTTCCTTATTTTTTATAGGAAAAATTGAGAGGAGCATAATATTAATGCTTGGACTACAGACGGTGCTGCTACCGTGGAAGCCCTGAGTGCAGAACTTGCCCTGGCCAAGGAACAAGCCCGGGCTAGCAATGCGGCTGCCCTAAAGGCGGCCGAAGAGTTGAGAGCCGAACAGGTTGCTCATCGCCAAAGCGAAGACAAAATAGCCGAGATGGCTGTGGAGCTGAAAAATGCCGCCGACCGGTATAAGCTCCTTGAAAAAGAGAATCAGGCTAATTCGGCTGACCTGAAGAAGGCACTTGATGCGGCCAAGGAGACGCGGTCCAAGATCAGGGATGCGCGGGAGGAGCTTCGACAGGCCAGAGAAATCACGGTTGGAAACCCCTATTTATTGCGGATGAAGTTTTTAGATCCGAAGTATGCTCCCCTGGATCGACGCTGGAGCCCTGCAGACGCGTATGCAGATTTGGCGAAGAGTACGGCTGGTGCAGCCAAGTTTTTCAAAGATCAAAAGGATAATGAAGTGGAGAAGCTGTTCTGGTCGCAATTTAGTGCTCCCACGCGCCCATTGCCGTTGAGTGAGAGGATGGCTGCTGTGGCTGAGCTTCATAGGCTGTCCGGTCTTGCAATGCGGTCTGTAATAGACCATCTATGGCCGAAGGGGCCTAAGCCGGACAGTTATTTTGGTTTAGTGCAACAATTCCTTGGTGCCATATCACAGATCGATGCCATGAAGAGGTCGGCGTGCATAGAGGGTGCAGGGATGGCTCTTGCCCGCGTTAAAGCATATTGGACAGGTATGGAGGCCACCATCATTGTGACCCAGAATCCGGTGGGAGGCCAGGATCCGGCCAAGCACTACTTGGAGCAGGTAACAGAAGTTGCTCGCTTAATAGAGGCTCAGTGCTCGAAGGATGTCATGTTCGAGTAATAGACCGTTTCATTGTAAAAACAATGCTATTTTAATTATGAAGGCTATGTTTATACTTTTTGCCCAAAAGTGTTATTGTGCCTCCTGTGCGGCCATTTTATGTATATATGTAATCTGAAAGTTAGCAGTCGTTGGCTTCAGCCCCCACGCATGCAATGCGGGGGTGTTCACGAGAGTATGCATAATCACACTTGATCCAACGTCTTGGTCCATTAAAGAGGTGATCGCACGTCGAACTAGGCAACCGGACTATATAGCTTTAACACTTTCACTTAGCCATAGGAGTTTGACAGCGGGGCTACTATGTAGCCCCTGGTACCTTCGCGTGCATCCGAATACGGGTGCATGTGTACATGACCAGGAAACGGTCCTTCGTTAATGCGGAGGAATCCTAAATATTCCGATAAGTCTTTGAGTGGTTGAATAGCCTCTCGCTATATCATGACAGTCAGTTTTCGGCTTTCTCTACTGAGATGCTCATCCGAAATAACCAGGGCACAATCATAGTAGTTCTCCTTTGACCGCCTTAGCCGATAAGAACGGAATGTAAGGCGGCAAACCCAGGAGCCGGGAAAACCCAACATTTGGCCAAAGACATGATTCGGAGCTGATGCATATAAGGCCAAACTCGCGATGCCGAGCACTCCCGAAGGTATTCAGACTTTGTAACATATACTGGGCTAAGTAACGCCCTTTATTATGAACCATGTATTTCCAGGTACGTGCATTAGTCTGTCGTGGCTAGATGCCAATAACGGCAGTATCCTCTATGGGTGTAGTTCCCATGGGATGTGTAAACAACAAGAGACAGTAAAAAAGGTTTACACAGGGGCTTAATCTAAAGAGAAACCTTTGAGCGGGGCCCTGCTGCAAGTCTACGCCTTTGTCTCCGTTGTGCCGTGTCCTGGGAGGGTATCGCACGAATAGTGTCTTTAAAAAGAAAAACTCATGTAGAAGAGTATGATGTAAGCGTGCGAAGAGTTGGCTATCACCAATGGATAGTAGAAGTGAAAGACATTGGCCTGTTAATAAGGTCAAGCCAAGAGTTGGGCTTTATTAAATATCTATAGCCCCTGGTGTCCTCTATGGGATTACATGTGTAGCGCCCAACTCAGGTTTATCTGGGCTACAAGACTCGTCTAACCGTGCCCGTGGTCTTGACGACCAATCATGCGTTCATATATTAGAGGCCGCTTAGAGTCCGGCTGCTAGAGCCGCCGCATACTCTTTGGCGTGTAAAGAACACTCTGTGCTTCCGTTAACGGTGATGACGCCACGTGGGCCGGGCATCTTGAGTTTAAGGTAGGCGTAGTGCGGTACTACGTTGAAGCGGGCGAAGGCCGTTCTCCCGAGCAATGCATGATAACCACTTTGGAGGGGGGCGACGGCGAAGAGTAGTTCTTCGCTTCTGAAGTTGCTTGGAGAGCCGAATATCACCTCTAGTACGAGGGAGCCCCTGCAATGGGCTTCGGCGCCTGGTATCACCCCTTCAAAGGTGGTGTTACTTTGGCTGATTCTGGATGGGTCTATCCCCATCCCGCGGACAGTGTCCTGGTATATTAGGTTAAGACTACCGCTGCCGTCCATGAGGACGCGAGTGAGATGGTATACGTCGATTATTGGGTCGAGCACCAAGGCAGCTAATCCTCCGTGTCGCATACTAATCGGGTAGTCCCTGTGATCAAATGTGATCGAGCAGGTCGACCAGTAGTTAAGTTTGGGGGCGATGGGCTCTATAGCGTATGCGTCTCTGAGCGCGCGTTCACGCCTTCTCGTTGGTATGTGAGTCGCGTGGATCATGTTTACTGTTTTTACCTCTAGTGGGAATTTTTTCTGTCCCCCAGTGTTTGGCTGGCGAGGCTCATCCTCGTCTTCACTTGGTGTTTCCCTTCCCTTGTGCTCGACTTTTAATTTGCCGGCCTGCTTAAAGACCCAGCATTCTCGGTGAGTGTGGTTTGCAGGTTTTTTGGGGGTGCCATGAATTTGGCATAGTCTGTCTAGGACTTTGTTCAGGCCGGACGGTCCTTCTTTGGTGCCTTTAAATGGCTTCTTTTGTTGACCGGGTCGAGAGCCCCTGAATCCGGTGTTGACCGTTGTGTTGTCCGGACTTTCTTCCTTGTTTCGAAGTTTGTTTTTATTGCGCCATGGCTTCCTGTTGCCATCCCTGATTTCGGATGTACTTGGGTCGTTGGTGCCTCTACGGGCCAACCAGCTGTCTTCACCCGCGCAAAAGCGGGTCATAAGGCTTGTTAAGGCTACCATTGTCCTCGGCTTTTCTTGGCCGAGGTGCCTAGCGAGCCACTCGTCTCGGATGCTGTGCTTGAAGGCAGCTAGGGCTTCGACATCCGGGCAATCGACAATTTGATTCTTCTTAGTGAGGAATCTATTACAAAGTTTGCGGGCGGACTCTCTGGGCTGTTGAATTATGTGACTTAAATCGTCCGCGTCCGGAGGTCGGACATAGGTCCCTTGAAAATTGGCCCTGAAAGCATCCTCGAGTTCCTCCCAACTTCCAATTGAATTTTTGGGGAGGCTTTTTAACTACTGTTGAGCTGGTCCCTTCAACTTGAGGGGAAGGTATTTGATGGCGTGGAGGTCGTCCCCACAAGCCATGTGGATATGCAGGATAGAATCCTCAATCCAGACCCCAGGGTCTGTTGTTTCGTCATATGCCTCTATGTTCACGGGTTTGAAACCCTATGGAAATTCGTGGTCCAGTATCTCTTCGGTGAAGCACAGAGGGTGAGCAGCTCCTCTGTATCTGGACATGTTGTGGCATGCTGTCGCCTGTTATTGTGTCTGGTGTTGCTTCCGAACTGGTACTCGATCAGTATGATCGTTTTGGTGACCATAATCCTTCGTCGGAGCGTGTCCTCTAGATCCATAGATGGACCTGGTCGCGCCGACCCTTTTGTCTAGTAGCTTGCATAAATCGTGTGCGGCGTCAGTGGCTGCTTTGTTGCGGCTACTAAGTGGTTTGTCTGGCTTACTGGCCGTATTGTTCTTCGGTGGAACGGCCTCATCCTCGAATTCTGGCAGCAACTTGCGCTTTGGATGGCTCTTTGTGCGGCGATCGTCGCCGTATTTTTCTTTAGTGTCTAGCACTGTATTCCATCTGCGATTGAGCGTTTCCTGGGCGGCCTTAAGCCTTTGCTTCTGCTTATTTAGACTTCTTGCAGTAGCCATGAGCTTTCTGTGGAGGTTATCTCGTTCCAAACGTGTTTTCGGGATGATGAATGCATCATCGTCCGGACTTTGCTCCTCTCCCGGGGCGGGTTGATGGGTTTGGCCCTCGGGATCGCTGTGATCGGGCGTCTGCTCCGGGCTATGTTCGGCGTGACCTGGCTCCTCCTACTCCATCGCTGGGTCCATATGGTCGTTGTTGCCTTTGGAGTTGTCTGGGGTGTCAATCCTTCAAGCGTTGTTATCGTTGTTTTTACTGTGGCTGGACTTAGAGCAGCGTTTGCGCCGTTGTTTTGGCTTTTGTCCGGGGGTTTTCTCCTCCGTTTTATCGCCATCATCCTCCTTAGGCCTGTCCACCATGTATATATCATATGATGAGGTGGCAGTCCAGCGCCCCGTGGGTGGTGGTTCTGAATCGTCTCCTACGCCGACGTCCATACCGTCGGTGTCATTAGAGTCGAAGTCAAGCATGTTTGTTACGTTGTCGACAGTGGCTATGAAGTGGGTGGTGGGTGGGTAACGAATTTCTTCGTCGCCTTCTTCCCCCTTGAGGTGGACATAGTTCGGCAAAGAGTCTCCTGACAAAGAGAGAGACTTTAGTGAGTTCAACATGTCGCTAAAGGAAGAGTGCTGGAAGATATCTGCAGCGGCAAATTCCATTACCGGGGCCCGGCCAAAATCGGCGGGCTCGGGGGGCGCGCGGTCTAGGACCTACCACCGGACACAAGTCCAGGAGTTCGGAGACACATGCTTCCTTGGGGATGAAGTACGTGTTTGGCTCTTCTGCCGATGAGTGTGCAGCCTCCGGGACGGGGTCCATCCACCCGTCCCCGGACGATGCAATCTGCCCCGGATTTAGGTCTGGGGCTCCTACAGGTGCGATATCCCGAGTATTGTCCGAGAGCAGGTCTAAGCCATGCTCGTCGTGACTGTTCAGCGCTCCTGGCATAGGCCCAAATCCGTCGAAGATCAAGACTCCGCGGATATCGGCCGTGTAGTTCAAGTTTCCGAACCTGACCTGATGGCCAGGGGCGTGGCTGTCGATCTGCTCCAGGTGGCCAAGTGAATTGGCCCGCAGTGCGAAGCCACCGAACACGAAGATCTGTCTGAGGAGAAAAGTCTCACCCTGGACCGTGTTGTTGTTGATTGAAGGAGCCATCGAGCCCTAAGGCGACGACACAGAGGAGCTCTCAATGAAAGCACCAATGTCGGTGTCAAAACCGATGGATCTCGGGTAGGGGGTCCCGATCTGTGCGTCTAAGGCTAATGGTAACAGGAGGTAAGGGACACGATGTTTACCCAGGTTCGGGCCCTCTCGATGGAGGTAAAACCCTACTTCCTGCTTGATTGATCTTGATGATATGAGTATTACAAGAGTTGATCTACCACGAGATCGTAGAGGCTAAACCCTAGAAGCTATCCTATGATGATTATGATTGTGTCTCTAAGGACTAAACCCTCTGGTTTATATAGACACCGTAGGGGGCTAGGGTTTACACAGAGTCAGTTACAAAGAAGGAAATCTATCATCCGGATCGCCAAGCTTCTCTTCCACGCAAAGGAGAGTCCCATCCGGACACGGGATGAAGTCTTGAGTCTTGTATCTTCACGGTCTAACAGTCCGGCCAAAGTATATACACCGGCTGTCCAGATACCCCCTAATCCAGGACTCCCTCAGTGAGCGTGCGGGTGAGATGGAGAAAAGAGAGTGATAGCTACATGAAGGACCACGCGAGAGAGACCTAGAGAGAGATGGGCGTGAAACGATATTTAAATATTTAGTTGTGTGTATAGAAGATGTCAACATAAAAGGGATTCAAATATTTGAATTCCAGATGATGGTACATGTAATTCATACTCGAACCAAAATTGATCTATCAAACATGCATACTAATTTGAATTTGCGCGCGTGTATGTTTTTTTAATATATTGATATTACCGATCCATACATTTGAGCTGAACATAATTTGGTTTCAAAAATTTGAATCAAAGTTGAACATAATTTGGTTTCAAAAATTTGAATTCAACCTTATGATTTTGAGATCATTGCATTTCTAAATCATATTATATATATAAAGGAGTAGAGTTCTTTGTTGTGCTTTTGAAAGTATATATAAAAAATGATGTATATAGATTTGTATCCGAATACAAAATGGATCCTGCCCGGAAAAAAAGAATACAAACTGGATTCGAATTGAGTTGGCACGGTAAATATGCAATCTTTTTCTGCAAAAATTTGAACGAAGCAGGGAAACTCGCAGTAACCGCTCGAAACCAAAATCTGTGAGATGGGAATTACTGCCTATCCCTGACACGCAAAGCCTATCTGCTCGATTTCTATAGGTTTTGATAGGGGTAGGCTTGTGATTTAACTCAAACGTGACATAACCGACTCTGCCTCTTACCTCCCCGGATTCACACACGGTGGGCGCCAAAACAAACTCTCCTCGGCGGAAATCTCCATCGACAAATATTCGGTGTATGCGAGATTATCGTCCTATCCTCAATTGACCAATATTGCTATCATGTAGGAAATTTTAAATGGGGGCTAAGTTTGTAAATTTCCTCACATTTGAGACAAGCGCGTCCTGAAGACATGGTTTCCCCTACCTCTCTCCCTCCATTTCCGCATTCATAATCCGTGGGCGCCAAGACACCCTCTCCACCCCAGTCTCCTTCGTCCGCCACCCCATCCACTGCCATCCTCCTCCACCATGCCGGAGCTGATACCCCGATGTCGTCGTCCATTACAAGAGATCGACCTCTCTCATCCACGGCTTTGGACTAGGATCCTTGCATCACGTCATCTTGCTTCATCCGCGTCATCGTCCACCTTGCCGAGGCTGCTCGTACGACCATCTCGTCCATCATGCCGGGATTTTTCCCTCACCGCCACCGTCTGCCCTCCTAGATCTACTTCCACGCTGCTGACATCCATCTCTACTGCAGCACCCTCAACGTCTCAGCAGATGCTTACACGCGCCACACCAGAGGCAGTACTCTTTCATATCTACTCAAGTTACTTATCTCAACAAGAAAATAGATCACCACTGCTTTACTGTGATTTCTTTTCCATCACTTATAATCTTACTTATTAGTTGAAACCAAACATTGGTTGCGAAGTTGCCTTTGTCCAGTTTAAACCTTCAGATCCTCCATGGGACGCTCACCACTATACTCACAATGCTTATGGTTTTCCCCTTTTAAATCCCGCCTTATCTTAAATTACAGTCGACTGAATTTCAATTTGGGGTCAGTCCATTTTTGGGAGTTCGCCGGAGTTCGCTAGAGCAAAGGAAGGGGCTCACCAGAGGGCTGCCCCATTATCTATCTTAGGGTTTTGGGTGCGGACAATAGTTGTGTGGGCGGTCGTCGGGCTATGGTGGGGCCTCGCCAGAGGCAAAACTCCACGCGGGTGGGCTGGTGGGGATGGGGTTGGCTAGAGGGATGGCTGGGGGTGGCGGAAGACCGGAGGTGGTGGGCGGTTTAGGGGAGGGCAGGGGCTAGTGGTTCGGCCGGCGGCCCATGCGGTGGTCTATAGGAGAAGAATAAGAGGCGAGGAAGAATAAGGGTTAGGAGACGTAGGATCTTCATCCAACCGCCTCAAATGGTCGACTAATCCAAATGAAAAAGTCAGGCGACTTGCATGTAGACATTCCCATATATTCAGTACCATCATCCTAGGTGCTTTGAGACGTGCAAGCAGTGCTCCTCAACCCATCAAGCTAAACAACCTGCCACTCATAATTCCAAACTTAGTTGCTCAAATGCGAATTTGATATGATACTAACATGTACTAAAATAGCAAATGTTTAATTGGTCAGCTAATGTTCCTACTTTACTTTCAAAAAGCACGTGCACCACATATCGAGGGACAACACGTAGTTGCATTCTTTATGCGCTCTGGTTCATCATGTGTGGGGAACGAACATTTTATTATCCAAAATTTGCTTGCTCTTCTTTAGCATGCTCCTCTTCTGTTCTTATTTAATAAGTACTCTCTCTATTCCTAAATATAGGTCTTTGTAGAGATTCCTCCATGGACTACATACGGAGCAAAATGAGTGAATCTACACTCTAAAATGTATCTATATACATCGATATGTGATCCATAGTGGAATCTCTACAAAGAATTGTATTTAGGAATAGAGTGAGTATAATAGTAGTACAGTATGTTCCTTGTAGTGAAGAGGAGCACAAACATTTGCAGTGTATAGGTCTATTCGGTGGCTTGTCATGGACGCTTTCAACTCTTCATGTTGGTCTTCATGTCGCTTGTCATGGACGCTTTCAACTCTTCGTATTCGGTCGTATGTGTCACCTTTGAGAGTTAGACTGATAGTAACAGTACTGCGCCTTCAGTTGTAGAGAGCTGGTATTCGAAGCCTTTCTAGTCGTACCGGCAATACTAGCACATATTTTCCAGCAAGTTCCACTTTCCTGATTTTACTCGTGATGCTTAGGGTTTTCCGGTTATATCTACACTATGATCTTCATAGGTGCTTTGAGTCCTACTTGCAGCAGTCCACCCTTTAAAGATAAATGACACACCAATCATATTCCAAAGCTTAGTTGTTCCAATACGAATGTGATATGATATTCATATTAGTTAACAGACATACATTTAATTGGTCAGCTAATGTAACATCCCAAATTTTCGATTTGGAATGTTATACCTGAAATCATTATTGCATATCGTATTTTATTGCATTTTGGCTTGATCCTAGAAATTCTACGCAACTCAAGGACCCACGGAGAGAGTTGGGGATTTCGTTATTTTCATATTTGAGTTTTTCTCAAATTTTGAAAAGAGGATCAATTGGTTTTGATTATTTTTCCTTCCTAATATTTGTAAAATAAAAATATATGAGTGGAGATAAAATGACTTCTCCACTATAAAGGAAATATTAGAGGAAAAATATTAAAATCAAATTAATATTTTATTTGGATTTTTATTGCAATTTTATTTGAATTAGAAAAATTGCAAATTTTCAAAATTGCATTTTTAGGCCAAGAAAATGTTCATCTTGTTCTAAATATTTTATTTAGAGGATGAAAATTTGTTTTGGCGTTTTTAGATTTTTATTTATTTTTCTAAGATTTATTTTCGATGGAACGTTATTTAAAAAAAAACTCCGCGCGCCCGACTAGGCCGAAGGCCCAGCCGAGCCGGCCCAAGCCCGCGTCGCCGCCGCCTTCCCCGCGGGAGGAATCCTCCCCGTCGCCGTCGCCGAGTCCGGCCGGGGCACGAGGCCGACCCTGACCCGGCGCCCCCTCCTCCAAGTCGGCCCTCCCCCTCTTAAATAGCCGCCGCCGCCGCCCTCCACCACCACCCGAGCCGCCCAGCCAGCCCCACCGCCTAGCACCGCCGCTCGCCGCCGCTGCCGCCTAGCGCCGCCGCCTGCCGCTGCCGCCCCGCCGCCACCAGGAGCCCGCCGCCCCACCGGATCCCGCCGGAGCCGCCGGATCTCGCCGGAGCCCCGACGAGGTAGCCGCCGTTGCCGGTTTTCGTAAGAAAACCATGCATTTTTTTAGGAAACCCCGGTTTATTTTTTAAAATAGATCGGTTTTATTTTTTTCTGGTTTATTTATTTAACGGACGTTCGTCCGTACGTTCATTTTAACGAACGGTGTTCACCATTTAGCCGCAGACAGCGAACGTTCGTTCGTTAGCCTATTCGTCCGTTTTTCTTTTTCCAGGGTTTTTCCGCGATTATTTTCGATCGCGATTTTTGCCCTAATTTTCGTTTTAGTTTATATTTTCGCTCGTTTATCGGAATCAGGCGATTCAAGCACCTAGAGTTTCATCTCGAAACCCTCTTTTTGTTTAACCAACTTAAACAAGATTTTGCTACTGTAAAATTTGACTTAAGTCCAGATTAGTAAACGAAGCCTGTTTCTTTCGCAGTTTGAGTTTCCTTGTTTTGATTTCTTTTTGCAAACAGGAGTTCTTAAGTTGAACTTTCTGTTTAGATCTCTTATTTAAGTTTTACTCGTGCTTCTAGTTGAGTGCTTATTGTATGCTTGTTTGTTTGCGATAGAGTACCCGGAGTGCGAAGCGTGCTACTACGAGTCTCTAGGTTTCACGGATCATCTGCAAGGCAAGTAACACTTTGATCATACCTCTTTACTACCCAGTTTTATTGCATTAGATCAATCCTCAAACAATTGCATGATTAGGATCTAATAAACATGTGGGTTTTGGGAAGTGGATGAGGTAGTACCTATTGTCCTGTTTATTATCAAACCTTTGGGAGTTACTTCTACGTTTGCTTATATTGCTATGCTATGCTAGTAGACGTGGATTGGGTGAGATTACCCATGATAGATGTGAGTGTTGTTAATTAATGGTTAATTTAAGGTGGCTACTTTAATACACATCTGGGTGGATTGAGGCACCTAGGGAACCCAATGTTGCCTGTATTTTTGGAAATCCCGGGGTACCGTGTGATTCTCCTATGGACTGCCACCCAGGCTTAAAGGGATCATAAGATTATTCATGCTAGAAACTTTCGTTTTCAGCCGCAAGCTATTGTGGGCTCTAGAATAGTTGAGTATGTTGCGTGACGTCTTTCAGTGGTAGGCTAGCAGACGTAGGGGATGTAGGTTGGTACTGTCTACCCAGAGTAAAGAGTTAATGCTTCTGAAAGACTGTGTCTCGGTCATCCATTTCTCAAACACCTTGTAGTGCGAGAAATCCAACGGAGGAGATCGAGTCTTGTGGGGAAAAGTGCGCAAACCTCTGCAGAGTGTACAAACTAATCATGGTTAGCCGTGTCCCCAGTTATGGACGTTTTGAGTATCTAGTTTCTTGGATTATCTTATGGATCTCATCACTCTTAATTTAATTTGGTTGGGTTTAATGATGATGCTTAATTGGGATTGAGAGGGGGATTACTTTCTCAATGTTTAACAACCACCATGATAGTTAAATAAAATTTATTCCTTTGTTGTAGGGAAAAAATTGGCTTTATGCAAAACTGTAACCATAGAGCTTACCACCAGCCATATATGCATGTAGTGATAGCATTATTCTGTTCATTACTCTCTATGTGTTACATTGCCAGCATATTCCATGTGCTGACCCATTTTGGGCTGCAATGTTCATGTTGCAGAATTTTCAGACGACGAGTAAGGTGCCTTAGGTCGTGATCTTTCACTCAGTGATGCCGTTGGAGTTGATGGACTCGCTTTATCTTCCAAGCCTTCCGCTGTTATCGTGTTTAGATGGCCTTAAACCATATTTATTGTAATAAGTTCTCTTTTCAGACATTCGATGTAATAAGTGTGTGATTGCTACTCTGTTATAAATCCTTCAAGTAATGTGCGTGTCAGCATTACCGATCCAGGGATGACACTGATGCACAGAGATCATACTGTTTGAGGTCTGGTCGCTACAAGATGGTATCAGAGCACACGCTGACTGTAGGACACGACCACTAAGCTAAAGCCCTAGATCACTACTCTCTTCTCATTTCTAACCCCTCTCCCTTTTCTACTCTTTAGGATGGTGGATGCAAGGAACAAGTTCACACAGTCGGATGAAGATACAGCTTTCGGACGCCACTTGAAGGAAGTCACCAGATACCTGAACATCGGAGTACCAAGCTTCACCGGGACCTACATCGCCACTTTACCAGAAGAGGAGCATTGGATGATTCGAGTTCAAGTTCCAGGAAGGGCGTTCATGCCCGTCACTGAGCCCATAGAGTTTTCCTTCGATGCACCAACCTGGAGCCTAGGAAAGAGCATGGCAACCCACATCACCATGGGACACATTGGAGAACTTTACCACAAGGATATCAAGGATACAATTTACCAGATTTGTGGGTGCTGAGATGAGCAATGGGAGAGGATCAGCACCAGGAAGGATAGATCTATTGCAGTTTTCATCCAGGAGTTAAACCAGCACATTCGTCGCCAGGAGAACCAGATGTGCGTAGGCATGATAGATCTGAAGAAGGCAATGACCAGGATCACCGAGCTAGAGGAAGAACTAAAGTCTACACGTGATGGATATGAGGAGGAAATCTAACATTATTGGAGAAGAATGACGACCTGATAAAGAAGATCGGAGTGTTCATGGGAGACCCCGCGCCAAGAGGAGATGATGACGATTCTACTTGCCTGAAGAACTACATCATCATCGACGACACCGACTCGGACCCCAATGATAGCAATGATGACATTGTTGATGAAGCTGGAGCAGATATCGTGGAGTCTTCGACCGATCAATTTTTCTATTTGACCACCATAACAGTAGTAGTATTCCCCCATGTATATAGCATAGTCCGAGCACTTCTGTAACGATAGTTAGACCATTGTATGCCCTTGTTTGAATTGATTGAAGTGATATGCTTGTGTTTGTCTCATGTGCATAATGGGTAGTGTTTACTCGCTAGACCTCATTCTATTCTATATTCTCATCTTTTCTAAAATCCTCAGATGCCTCCGAGACGCGACAATGGATTTGCTTTCCCACCGGAGCTCACTCAGTTGATCCAGCAGCAGAATGCACTTATGCATATACTAGTCCAGAATCAGAATCAGGGGAACAACAATAACAACCCACCACCACCACCTATTGATCACTTAGCCCGTTTCTTGAGGCTTAATCCGTCGGTGTTCTCTAGCAGCACCGAGCCGATTGTTGCAGATGATTGGCTCCGCAAGATTGGAAGGGAGTTGACCACTGCAGGATGCACAGATGCGGAGAGAGTGCGTTTTGCCGCACATCAGCTTGATGAATTCGCAGCATCATGGTGGGAGAATTTCACAGTCACTTACCCCATCGACACTGTCACATGGGACCAGTTTCAACAAGCTTTCCGTACTGCCCATGTTTCAGTAGGAGCTATGGCCATGAAGAAGCGTGAGTTTCACAACTTGCGCCAAGGAGGACGCACAGTTGGCCAGCATGTGGATGATTTTAGTAAGTTAACATGTTATGCTCCAGATGACGTTGCTACAGATGCAGCTAAGCAGGAGAAGTTTCTGGAAGGACTGAATGATGAGCTGAGCATGCAGTTCATGGTGGAAACCTTCAACAAATACCAGGAGTTGGTAGATAGAGCTCTCATGATTGAAGGGAAGCATCAGCAGATTGACAACCGCAAGAGGAAGTATGGACAAGGGAAGTACAATTCTGGAGCTCAGCAGAAGCCTCGTTTTACCCCGAACTCGGGAGGACCGTTTCAGCATAACCATGGAGGTCACAACCACAATGGAGGAAGTTCGCACAACCATAGTGGCCCCGCGAATGGGAATGGTAATGGAGGAAGCAATGGACAGAACCGTTCCAACCCCGCAACGCCCGCCAAGAAGGATCTGAGCCACATTACTTGCTACAAGTGCCAGAAGACTGGACATTATGCCAATGAATGTCCTGAAGCTAAGAATGGAAATGGAAATGGGAGCTCTAGGAAGAAGCCTAACCCTTTCAACAGGGGACAGGTGAACCACGTTAATGTGGAGGAGGTTGAAGCACAGCCAGATGCAGTAATAAGTAAGTTTTTGGTTAAGTCATTTACTGCAATCGTTCTTTTTGATAATGGTGCATCGCATTCATACATATCAAGGGGATTTGTGGATAAGTATAAACTGCCAACCCAAGCCCTTAGGTCACCCATGTTAGTAAACTCGCCAGGAGCAGGGTATATGGCTAGTCTATGGTGTGATCGGTTACCATTAAGGATTGGTAACTACATGTTTCCCTCAGACCTAATAGTATTGGAGTCACAAGGACTAGATGTGATATTAGGCATGGATTGGTTATCGAAGTATGGAGGGAACATTAAATGCGCCAGTAAGTCGATTTTGCTCACCACCCCAGAAGGAAGAAGGATCAAGTATGTATCCCGGCATGTGCCGAAGAGGACTCAAGTGAATTCCTTATCAGGAGTTGTACAGGAGGAAGTACCATTGGTGAAGGATTTTCCTGATGTATTTCCAGAAGAGTTGCCAGGCATGCCACCGGATAGAGACATTGAGTTTTTTATTGAGCTTTTGCCAGGCACAGGGCCAATATCTAAGAGACCGTACAGGATGCTCGCAAAGGATTTGGAGGAAATTAAGAAGCAGATTAAGGAGTTACTGGATGAAGGCTATATTCGCCCAAGTTCGTCACCTTGGGGATCACCGGTGCTTTTAGTGGAGAAGAAGGATGGATCATTGAGGATGGTTGTTGACTATCGTGGCTTGAATGAAGTGACCATCAAGAACAAGTACCCACTACCAATGATCAATGATTTGTTTGATCAGTTGCAAGGAGCTAAAGTATTTTCCAAGATCGATCTGCGATCAGGATACCACCAGTTGAAGATTCGAGAGCAGGATATACCTAAGACAACTTCTACCACAAGATACGGGCTATATGAGTATACCGTTATGTCATTTGGTCTGACTAACGCACCTGCCTATTTCATGAACATGATGAACAATGTGTTTATGGAGTTTTGGATAAGTTCGTCATGGTGTTCATTGATTATATTCTGGTCTACTTGAAGAATGAAGAGGAGCATAAGGAGCATTTGCGTTTGGTACTTAGGAAGCTCAGAGAACATCAGCCATATGCCAAGTTCAGCAAGTGTGAGTTTTGGTTGAAGGAAGTCGGATTCCTCGGACATGTTATATCCGGAGAAGGAATAACGGTAGACCCCACCAAAGTTGTCACCGTGACAAATTGGGAAGCACCCACGTCAGTTGGAGAGATCCGGAGTTTTCTTGGACTCGCAGGATACTACTGGAGGTTCATTGAGAATTTCTCAAAGATTGCGAAACGATGACGGAGTTGTTGAAGAAGGACACCAAATTCAAATGGACTGAGAAATGTGAGGCCATTTTCCAGGAGTTGTAGAAACGTCTGGTTACATCACCGGTGTTGATTCTGCCAGATCAGTGCAAGGATTATGAAGTATATTGCGACGCTTCTCATCAAGGACTTGGAGCAGTGCGTATGCAGGAGGGAAGAGTTGTTTCTTATGCCTCACGACAGCTTAAACCTCATGAGTTGAATATATGCTACACATGATTTGGAGTTAGCAGCCATAGTGCATGAGTTGAAGACATGGAGACATTTTCTCATCGGAAACCATTGTGAGGTGTACACGGATCACAAGAGTTTGAAGTACATCTTCACACAGAAGGAGTTGAATCTCAGGAAAAGGAGATGGTTGGAGCTCATTAAGGATTATGATATGAGGTTGCATTATCATCCAGGTAAGGCTAATGTCGTGGAATTGTCATGTCAGATATCCTCGTGAAAGGACTTAGTTGTGGAGCCATCGCAACTAGGAAGCTTGAAGGGGTTAAATCGGGACAAAGGACATGAGAGAGTTTATACTAGTTCGGCCCCTTACGGTGAAGGTAAGGCCTACGTCTAGTTGGGTTTGGTATTGATGTTTCGATGACCAGGGAGTGAGATACGCCATGCCTGGCTCTCGATGAGTTGTTTCTTGCCCTAAGCCACTAGCAGGTCGTCCCCTTATATACACATGTTGACGCCCTATGGCTTGCAGAGTCCCGGCCGGCTTATAAATAGTGTCTGGCTTGGTGACTAGTTAAATCTACCTTATGTTACAAGTCATGCTATCATGGCGGTTTACTACAACGGGCCTTAAGTAGCCTGTGGGCCTTAAGCCCTTTATTGAGTCGCCATCTTCATGCTTGGTCTTGGGCTTCTCTCTGATGAGTCTTCTTTGTGTAACCCGGCCCCTCCTGGGCGGCTTACACAAATAGTTATATCCCCAACATTAGGCCCCAGATTGATTTGAACCTTTTCATGTCAATCTTAAAAAATATTTTTAAAGAATTAAATCTTCAGTCTTCTGTCTATATAGAGGGTTTTCTTTATGTTAGGACCCCGACTCGATGCCACATAGGTCTAGCATGTAACACCTCATATCACTTTGCGGCCTCACACACGGTATTCCCACGGGTGTCGCCTTACCTTTGCCCGGGACCGTTTGCGCCTTTTGGCACACGTATATGATAGTGTCGCTAGTACCCATATGATAAGGAGCCCGGGCTGACATGGCTAGTCGTAAACCCAAAGTGGCACAAACTTACAGGGACAGGCATCCATGACCCAGCAACGAACGTGTCGGTCATCAGCAAGTGGGTCCGGGCTGTAGCACTGGGCTAGCAGGACTCCGGTAAACCGGGCTGTAGCGGGCTAACAGGACTCCGGTACTCAATGCGTGACATTTCCCCGAAGGGACAGACACAGGAACGAAGAAGGACACATGCCGGCCAGCCTAAGTGTTCCAGAGCAGTAGCAAGCTACCATGGCTCAGTGGTAACACTAGGAGACATTTCCCGGTAAGAGAGGCTACTAAGGATAAACAACTAGATAGTCAGATCCCACACATACCAAGCATTTCAATCATACACACAATATGCTCGATATGTGCAAATACAACAAGGCATCACAACATGACTCTACGACACAAGTACTTTATTTAAGGCTCAGAGAGCCATACATAACATACACATAGGTACGGGTCACACGACCCATCATTCAAGTCATACAGTCATACAAACCAGCAGCGGAAGTAACTTTTCTGAGTACAGACAACTAGTAAAATAAAAGAGGCTTGGAAAGCCTAGCTATACTACGTGGTCCTTCACAAGCTCAGGATCACCACCTGGTCCTTAGCCTACTCATTGATGTCAACGTCTACGAAGAACCCATCAGAAAGGGTTGCAGCGTCTTCTGTAAAAAATGTAAATTATAGCAACATGAGTACAAAGGTACTCAGCAAGACTTACATCAGATCCTACATACATGCACATTATCAAGAAGGGTTGGTGGAGTTGTTGCAGCAAGCCAGCTTTGACTCTTGGCTAGGCTATCCTACGAGACTCCAACTTGAAATGGTTTTGCGCACACGAGCCCACTACTTACCACTTCAATACACTACCGAGGATCCACCTCCGTCTTCCTACGGAAGAGCCATCCTCGGCACTCACACTTATCTTGAGGCTTTTAGTAGTTTCCATTTACTTGTCTATGAACTGTATAGGCAACCAAGTAGTCCTTTACCGCGGACGCGGCTATTCGAATAGATCATGATAACCCTGCAGGGGTGTACTTCTTCATACACGCTCTCACCACTTACCGTCGTTTACACGACATGTACTCGGCAACCTTCAAGCGGAAGCCCAACGTGGGTGTCGGCCACGACCTACCCAATCACCTAAGTCTCTAGTCCAGGTTTATCGCCTATTCGGGTTCCATCCATGAGGAGATCCGGCCGAGGTTTCACTCACAGCCCCAAACGATGTGAACAGGGTTCCCGAGATACCTAACGGGTATTCGGTACACCGTGCCACGTACCTACCGCATCACAGCCCACCCCTACGGTCAGCGCTGTCCACGGCCTCCAGTAGGCTACAAACACCAGAAACTACTTGCAACTCCTGGACAGAGAACTAGGGTGAATAAGAAGTCGAGAGGGTCCATTGGTTTCGGGCCCAATGCATGGTAGTAGCTGAATCTTAAATCACACATACAGATCTCAGTGCTTAAGGTCGGCTTCAATGAAACAACCCACCATGTACTCCTACATGGCCTCTCATCGATACCTTTACCAAATCATGTTCACCACACCACTTTCATTACCGACATAATCATTTCACTCTAGTCCATCACCCAGATGAACCAGACCTGACACGACTCTAAGCATAGCAGGCATAGCATGGTAGGAACAATACATACATATGGCTCAAACAACTCCTACACATGCTAGTGGGTTTCATCTAGTTACTGTGGCAATGACAGGTCATGCAGAGGAAATGGGTTCAACTACCGTAACACACAGCAGTTTGAAACGCGTTGTCTTAATGCAGTAAAAGAGAGCAGGAGCGAGAACATGGGATTGTATCGATATGATCAAATGGTTGGTTGCTTGCCTGATGGTTCGATGCACTGATACAGTTCTTCGTTAGGGTAATCACGGTACTCCTCGGAGGCAGAACCTGCCGCAAAGAACACCGATACACAACTATCACCAAACAATGTGCAACAATATGATGCATGCATGAAACATGGCAATATGAGTGTGTTGGGCTAATGCAACTAAGACCAGAAGGGTTTGAACCAATTTGAATCAAAGATTCAAATTTCAAACTCATTCATGGCCCTTTAAAGTGTTTTTCCTTGTTCTGCACTAAACATCAAGTTAACTTGTTTAATCATGCATGAAAATAGTACAGATGGATAGATTGGATTTTTCTGATCATTTTTCATATATAACTTGTCTGATTTGGAGTTACAGATTAAAAGTTATGAATTTTTGAATTTTAAACTATATTCTGGAATTTCCTATTTTAAAATAAATCCAGAAAATCAATTTCTGCGTCAGCCTGACGTCAGTGTGACATCAGCAGGTCAACGGGACACGTCCGGGTCAAACCTGACAGTGGGTCCCGCGTGTCAGTGTGATTAATTAGACTAAAATTAATTTAAACTAATCCTAATTAGTTAACAGGGCTGGGCCCCACCTGTCATTGACTCAAGAGAGTCAACCAGGGCCCACCCGTGGTCAAACCCGGGTCGGCTGCACCGGCGTTTAGCCGCCGGCGAGCCCGACGCGGCGGCGGAAGTGGTTTTGGCCGTTTCGGCCACCAAATGGGTCGCGGAGACCACCGGAGTGGAGCTGAGGACGAGCCGCAGCTCTTGGTGGAGTCCGTTGGGGTCGGGGTGGCCGGAGTTGGCGCCGGCGACGACTTTGGCGGCCACCGGAGTTCGGCCGAAGTCAAACTTGACGCAAGGGGGGTCGGTGAGGTGCGGGGAGTAGCTAGTTAGGTGCTACATGACGCGGTGAGCATGATGGACACCATGGAGTGGCCGGAGGGTGACCGGGAGCACGTCGGCGACGAGCTCCACGGCGGTGGGTGCGGTTGAGCTCCGGGAGGTCGCTACACGGCTCGGGAGCAAGAAAAGAAGGGAGGGGAAGATGGCTAAGCTCACGGGGAGTTCGATGAAGCCCTTGGTGCGGCCGGGGACGGACCGGAGCGACGACGGCGTTGAAGGAGATCTCCGGCGATGGCGGTTCGGTCGAGGTCGATGCGGTGGGCTCGGGCCTTGCGAGCGCTCGGGGCTCGGCTTGCTCGAAGGAGAGGAGGGTAGCAGAGCTCCTAGACACGGCGGCACGGTGTAGGGTTGACGGAGGGCGTGGCTACGGCGAGGGGGTGGCGGCGATGGCGTCGGCCATGGCGGGGGGAGCGCGAGAGAGAGGGGTTGGGGGAGAATGGAGGTGTCCTGCGGGTTCACGGCGCTGCATGGAGCTCATCCATCCAGCCCCGAGGCGAGGAGGTGGAGTAGGGCGGCAGCCAGCTGCGTGGCGCGCGCTGCGGTTGCCGTCGGGCACCTGCCTGCCTGGCCGGCAAGCAGCTCGCTGGAGCGGCGCTGGGCTGGGCCGGCAGGTGGGCCGGGTGCTGGCGCCAGGTAAGTTTTCTATTTTTTTTGTTTTCTGTTTTTTAATACTTCTGCAACTTTGTTGAATTAATAAAAATACCTAGGCAACTCCTAAATCACCAAACTACTCCTGGTCCATAGTTGGATTATTTCCAACATGAAACATTTTAGTTTGGAGATATTTGAGCATTTAAATATTTTATATAATTTTAAATGCCCAAATTCAAATATTTATGATTTAATTCAAAAACCCTAAGATGGCCTAGGAAAATGTGCATCACTTTTGGCAGAGGTTCTGAACCAAGACAAAAATGATGGGCATTTTAGAAGGGCATTTCAGGTTCCTTGAAAAAGTTTTTAGTAAACCCTAGTTGGTTTCAGAGGGGGTTGGGGGTTCTGTCATCCCCATTTCAGGTTTCTGATGAAAGAATAAACATGATGCAACACTCTAATGCATGAACTAGCTAGGGTGTGACAACTCACCCCCACTCAAAAGAATCTCGTCCCGAGATTTGGGTTCCTCCGGAAAAAGGGCGGGATACTCGAGTTGAAGATGATCCTCCCTTTCCCAAGTTGCTTCATCCTCAGAATGGTGCGACCATTGAACTTTGAGAAACTTGATATTATGACGTCGAGTGGTACGCTCGGCCTGATCGAGGATACGAATGGGGTACTCTCGATACGTGGGATTATCTTGGAGATCAAGCGTTTCGTGGTCCACTCCACGGATAGGATCCGAGAAGCAACGCCTGAGTTGACAAACGTGGAAAACATCGTGGACTCTGGAGAGATGTGGAGGTAGTTCCAACTGGTAGGCAACTTCTCCTCGTTTAGCGAGAATACGGAAAGGTCCAATGTAACGAGGAGCCAATTTGCCCTTGATACCGAAACGATGGGTTCCCTTCAGAGGAGTAACCCGAAGGTAAGCTTTCTCGTCAACCTCGAAAGTCATAGCCTTATGTTTTCGGTCATACTGACTCTTTTGACGAGATTGGGCTGTTTTCAACTTTTCACGAACAATGCGAACTTGCTCTTCTGCTTCCTGAATCATATCCGGGCCAAAGAATTGTCTTTCCCCGGTTCCTGACCAGTTAAGGGGTGTTCGACACCGTCGTCCATAGAGAACTTCAAAAGGGGCTTTACCCAAGCTAGATTGATAGCTGTTGTTGTAAGCGAATTCGGCAAATGGAAGGCACTTCTCCCAATCCATTCCGAAGGAGATAACCGAGGCTTGAAGCATGTCTTCTAGAATCTGGTTGACGCGTTCTACCTGACCACTCGATTGAGGGTGAAAAGCGGTGCTAAAGGAAAGGCGGGTTCCCATAGCATTTTGGAAACTTTCGCAAAATTCGAGAGGTGAAAAGACTCCCTCGGTCCGAGTTAATTTCCAAAGGAACACCATGGAGAGACACGATTCGGGAGATGTATAAGTCTGCCAACTTACTAGCGGTTATACTCTCGCGAACAGGTAAGAAATGGGCCACTTTGGAAAGACGATCGACAACGACAAAGATAGCATTATTTCCTCTCTTGGTCCTGGGAAATCCGGTAATGAAATCCATACCAATTTTATCCCATTTCCATTCAGGAATAGCTAAGGGTTGAAGGGTGCCAGCAGGTCGTTGATGCTCTGCTTTTACACGACGGCAGACGTCGCAATTAGCAATATACTGAGCAATTTCTCTCTTCATCCTAGTCCACCAGAACCTCTGGCGTAGGTCCTGATACATCTTGGTACTACCGGGATGAATGGAGAGAGGAGATTCATGAGCTTCCTTAAGGATCAATCATCTCAGGTTTCGCACCTTGGGAACCACTAGTCGATTCCCGAAGTATACGACCCCTTGATCATCAATGGAGAAACAATTCGCAACTCCTTTCTTGATGTTTCTCTTGATGCGGGAAATTCCCGGATCTACCTTCTGTGCTTTGATGATCTGATCCGTAAGGGTAGGTTTTGCCACCAAGGTGGAAAGAAAACCTTGAGGAACAATGTGAAGGTTAAGCTTCCGAAATTCCTCATGGAGAAGCGGTTGACTTTGTTGTAACATCAGGTTGTTACAATAAGATTTACGACTTAGCGCACCAGCCATGACGTTGGCTTTCCCTGGGGTGTAAGTTATTCCTAAGTCGAAATCTGTGATCAACTCAACCCAACGTCTTTGCCTGAGATTCAAATCCGGTTGGGTGAAGATATACTTCAGACTTTGGTGATCAGTGAATATTTCGCAATGATTACCGAGGAGGTAATGTCGCCAGGTCTTAAGTGCATAGACTACGGCTGCAAGCTCTAGATCATGAGTAGGATAATTCTCCTCATGTGGGTGCAATTGCCGTGAAGCATAAGCAATTACGTGTCGATCTTGCATGAGAATGCAACCTAGTCCTTGTCGCGAGGCGTCGCAGTAGATAACAAAGTCTTTAGAGATGTCTGGCGGTACCAGTACGGGAGCAGAAGTCAGGCGTCTTTTCAGTTCCTGAAAGCTGTGCTCACATTGTGGAGTCCATTCGAACTTTTTATCTTCCTTGAGGAGTTCGGTTAGAGGTTTAGCAATTTTGGAGAAGTTCTCGACAAAGCGACGGCAATAGCTCGCTAAGCCCAGAAAACTCCGAACTTGCTTGACCGATTCAGGTGGAGTCCAGTTAAGGACGGCTTGAACTCGCTCGGGGTTAACAGCAATACCTTTACCAGATATTACATGACCCAGATAGGTCACTTCTGACAACCAGAATTCACATTTAGAAAATTTGGCATAAAGGCGATGCTCTCGAAGTTTCTTCAACACTAGCCTTAGATGTTCGACATGTTCTTCCTCATTCTTGGAGTAGATGAGTATATCATCGAGATAAACCACGACGAATTTATCCAAATACTCCATGAAGATTGAGTTCATTAACCGAGAAAAGGTGGCTGGAGCGTTGGTTAAATCGAAGGACATGACGGTGTACTCGTATTGACCATAACGAGTGACAAAGGCCGTTTTAGGAATGTCCCCGTTCCTGATTTTGATTTGATGGTAGCCCAACCTCAAATCCATTTTGGAGAAGACTGAGGATCCAGCGAGCTGATCATACAGGTCGTTGATCCTGGGGAGCGGATATTTGTTCTTGATTGTGACCAAATTGACAGGTCGATAATCTACAACCATCCGGTCCATACCATCCTTCTTCGTGACGAAGAGGACGGGGCAAGCCCACGGAGATGAACTAGGTCGGATGAAACCCTTTTTCAAGGACTCATCGAGTTGTTTCTTAAGCTCGGCTAGTTCTAGTGGTGCCATCTTATAGGGTCTTCTAGCAATCGGGACGGTTCCTGGAATGAGGTCTATTACGAACTCCACATCCCTGTCAGGTGGAACACCTGGCAACTCCTCTGGGAAGACATCCGGGAAGTCACGGACTACCGGAACGTCCTCAAGGTCTGGCAAAGGGCTGGCGTTAAGAGAATATAACTGTCGCTTGGCTAATCGGGTCAAGACATTGACTAGCTTCCCCGAAGGATGGGTGAGTTGAACAGCCCTAGAGAAGCAATCAATTTTGGCATGATGAGCTGACATCCAGTCCATACCCAAGATGATATTAATATCTGAAGATTTAAGAGCTATCAAAGATGCAAGGAAAACAAGTCTGTCGACTTGGATTTCATTTCCATGACTTACCCTAGAGGTTTGCCATTTGGATCCCGGAGTTTGAATTACCATAGAGGATGGCATGTCACAGAATGCGGTGTTATGCAAGCGAGCATAGTTCTCGGATATGAATGAATGAGATGCTCCTGTATCGAAAAGAACAGATGCCGGGTGGCAATTAACAAGGAGCGTACCGAGAACGACGTTGGGATCCTCTTGAGCTTCTTCGGCAGAGATACAGTTGACATGGCCACGTGTAGCGGTGGCCGGCTTGGCGTGGAACACTTTCCCTATCGGCTTGCCACGGCCAACAGCTTTAGCAGATTGGTTGGGGTTGGTCTGGGGACACTCGCGCATATAGTGGCCAGATTCCCCACACTTAAAACAAGTCACAGAACTGGTACGTGGAGGAGCATTGTTGGTTGGACCACCATAGGGCTTGACTGGTGCAGACTGTTGAACGGGGCGAGGCGCCTGGAAGGATGGCCTTGGTGTGAACCTAGGTGGCAGGGCAGTGTTGGGCACCCACACGCGGCGCTTCTGAGGGCCATCACCGGATGAGGAACCCATGTCACGGCCATGCTTGCGTGTTGCGTCATAATCAGACTGACCAGTCTCAGCACTGATGGCCTTGTTAACAAGCTTCTGAAAAGATGTGCACTCATGCAGACGGAGGTCATGGCGAAGCTCAGGACTGAGTCCCTTACGGAACCTTGCTTGCTTCTTGGCATCAGTAGAAACTTCCTCAGTGGCATATCGTGCGAGGTTACCGAACTCCCTGCTGTAAGCATCCACAGAGAGTCGGCCCTGAGTGAAACTGCAAAATTCCTCACGTTTACGGTCCATGAGACCCTCCGGAATGTGATGTTCGCGGAAAGCCTCGCTGAATTCAGCCCAAGTAGTGACATGGCCCGCTGGGCGCATAGCTCCATAATTCTCTCACCATAGACTGACGGGGCCTTCAAGATGATATGCGGCAAAGGTGACCTTGTCAGCCTCAGCTACTAGCGCGGAGCGCAGTTTGTGGGAAATACTGTGAAGCCAGTCATCAGCGTCGAGAGGCTCGACGGAGTGGTGGAACGTGGGTGGATGTAACTTGATGAAATCACTGAGTGACACCACGTTAGTCCTCTGATGGTGTGCTGTGTTCTGTTCAATATGCTCCAACAAACGGTTGGTCTCCCGCTTGTTTCTTTCGGCTTAGGATGAGGCAGATTTGCATTCCTGACTTCACTGCCTTCGGCCTGCTCTTGAGGAGCAGGGTTATTGCGCGTGTTGACCATCCTAGGTAACAAGACAATGATTTAGTCAGAATGATAAGATTCCGACACAGGATACAAAATGTAAGGAATATCTCGGAATGCAAGATGATCATCCGTATGACATGGTAGATACAGAAACTGCTTCTTTTATTCCATCGTCATACACACCATACAAGGTTTAGTACAAGAGCAAACAAGTTACTATTACGGTGAAAAGAGGATTACATCTCATCGGAGGCATCCCAAGCTCCTATACATTATTTTTCTACACCTCCGGAAGGCGGTACAAACTAGGTCATATCCCACGAGTCACGTAGGACGATAGACGACACAGCTAGTTCAAACTAGTGATACTACCACTAACTCAGACCGATCCGTAGTAGTCCTCGTAGAAATCACCTCCATAGCCTGGAAGCTCAACATGATCATCCGGGAACAGACGATCTCGCGAAGCTTGTGGACCATAGGGACTAGGATGAGGTCTTGGACCAACAGACGGTGGCCTGCAGGGACCGCGAGGTGGGGTGATGCCTCCTACATCACGCCAACCCATCACGTCTGGCAAAGCAGATCTCACAGGATAGAGATCGCGCATATCCGAATATCCAGCTTGCACCACCGGTGCAAACCGAGTCAATGTGGCCCAATGGTCAGCACGGGTATTGAAGAGCTCTAACCTCAAGGCCCGATTTTCACGGTCCTTATCCTCGAGCATCTCAGCAGTGGTGCGAGTCCGTGAATCCTCCTGAGTGGGGTCAGCATAGATAGCCTGGAGATACCCTTGTGCTCCCGGAAGTGATCCTGGCATATACCGGAAATCAGAGTCCCGAAATAGGCCAGACCTGACTCGCATGATGGTCATCATAGAGTAGGCGGCGTCCTGCACAGCCATCTCAATAGTAACCCCGAGTCCATAGGAGCAGTGAAGGGGCTCGGTGGATCCAGGATAAGATGGAAATATCCTGACAGTGCAGAGATACTGGCTTTGATTAAAGTCTCGAAATTGCTCTTTGACCGTGTACTCAGGATACCAACGGTATCCAGCCTCAGTCATTACCCTGACCAACATGGCGGTATGGCCGGGTACATCTAGGCATCGAGTCAGGCGAACCACTTGATTGAGGTCGCGGGTGGCCATCTGAAAGCACAACCATAGTGCAAAGGCATTAGAATTTCTAGCAAAATTTCGGCAGCATAACAGCTGTAAATGCTCAAGAAGGATTTTGAGACATTTGACAAAGGATTTCATACACACTCAACATCATCATATCAAAGTTCTGAGTCCATCCTAACAACATAATGTGGTAGTAGAACTGAACTAGGCTTGTATCCATCAAACCTATAAGGTACTACTGATTAGTTACACGTGATCCTGATAGAGAGAATAGATCCTAGTTCCTTAACCCCCGGTGGAAGAATAGATTGACTCAGATCAGAATGTCATAAGATAAAGGAGTAAAAAGAGCCTTACGTTCCAACCCACAAACAATTCCCCTACATATAGCTAAAGAATTTCTAGACTCAACATCGACCAGTTTGGCTTGGAGAACCTACAGGCAGTCCGGCTCTGATACCAACGCTATCAGGACCCCGACTCGATGCCACATAGGTCTAGCATGTAACACCTCATATCACTTTGCGGCCTCACGCACGGTATTCCCACGGGTGTCGCCTTACCTTTGCCCGGGACCGTTTGCGCCTTTTGGCACACGTATATGATAGTGTCGCTAGTACCCATATGATAAGGAGCCCGGGCTGACATGGCTAGTCGTAAACCCAAAGTGGCACAAACTTACAGGGACAGGCATCCATGACCCAGCAACGAACGTGTCGGTCATCAGCAAGTGGGTCCGGGCTGTAGCACTAGGCTAGCAGGACTCCGGTAAACCGGGCTATAGCGGGCTAACAGGACTCCGGTACTCAATGCGTGACATTTCCCCGAAGGGACAGACACAGGAACGAAGAAGGACACATGCTGGCCAGCCTAAGTGTTCCAGAGCAGTAGCAAGCTACCATGGCTCAGTGGTAACACTAGGAGACATTTCCCGGTAAGAGAGGCTACTAAGGATAAACAACTAGATAGTCAGATCCCACACATACCAAGCATTTCAATCATACACACAATATGCTCGATATGTGCAAATACAACAAGGCATCACAACATGACTCTACGACACAAGTACTTTATTTAAGGCTCAGAGAGCCATACATAACATACACATAGGTACGGGTCACATGACCCATCATTCAAGTCATACAGTCATACAAACCAGCAGCGGAAGTAACTTGTCTGAGTACAGACAACTAGTAAAATAAAAGAGGCTTGGAAAGCCTAGCTATACTACATGGTCCTTCACAAGCTCAGGATCACCACCTGGTCCTTAGCCTACTCATTGATGTCAACGTCTACGAAGAACCCATCAGAAAGGGTTGCAGCGTCTTCTGTAAAAAATGTAAATTATAGCAACATGAGTACAAAGGTACTCAGCAAGACTTACATCAGATCCTACATACATGCACATTATCAAGAAGGGTTGGTGGAGTTGTTGCAGCAAGCCAGCTTTGACTCTTGGCTAGGCTATCCTACGAGACTCCAACTTGAAATGGTTTTGCGCACACGAGTCCACTACTCACCACTTCAATACACTACCGAGGATCCACCTCCGTCTTCCTACGGAAGAGCCATCCTCGGCACTCACACTTATCTTGAGGCTTTTAGTAGTTTCCATTTACTTGTCTATGAACTGTATAGGCAACCAAGTAGTCCTTTACCGCGGACGCGGCTATTCGAATAGATCATGATAACCCTGCAGGGGTGTACTTCTTCATACACGCTCTCACCACTTACCATCGTTTACACGACATGTACTCGGCAACCTTCAAGCGGAAGCCCAACGTGGGTGTCGGCCACGACCTACCCAATCACCTAAGTCTCTAGTCCAGGTTTATCGCCTATTCGGGTTCCATCCATGAGGAGATCCGGCCGAGGTTTCGCTCACAGCCCCAAACGATGTGAACATGGTTCCCGAGATACCTAACGGGTATTCGGTACACCATGCCACGTACCTACCGCATCACAGCCCACCCCTACGGTCAGCGCTGTCCACGGCCTCCAGTAGGCTACAAACACCAGAAACTACTTGCAACTCCTGGACAGAGAACTAGGGTGAATAAGAAGTCGAGAGGGTCCATTGGTTTCGGGCCCAATGCATGGTAGTAGCTGAATCTTAAATCACACATACAGATCTCAGTGCTTAAGGTCGGCTTCAATGAAACAACCCACCATGTACTCCTACATGGCCTCTCATCGATACCTTTACCAAATCATGTTCACCACACCACTTTCATTACCGACATAATCATTTCACTCTAGTCCATCACCCAGATGAACCAGACCTGACACGACTCTAAGCATAGCAAGCATAGCAAGGTAGGAACATCACATACATATGGCTCAAACAACTCCTACACATGCTAGTGGGTTTCATCTAGTTACTGTGGCAATGACAGGTCATGCAGAGGAAATGGGTTCAACTACCGTAACACACAGCAGTTTGAAACGGGTTGTCTTAATGCAGTAAAAGAGAGCAGGAGCGAGAACATGGGATTGTATCGATATGATCAAATGGTTGGTTGCTTGCCTGATGGTTCGATGCACTGATACAGTTCTTCGTTAGGGTAATCACGGTACTCCTCGGAGGCAGAACCTGCCGCAAAGAACACCGATACACAACTATCACCAAACAATGTGTAACAATATGATGCATGCATGAAACATGGCAATATGAGTGTGTTGGGCTAATGCAACTAAGACCAGAAGGGTTTGAACCAATTTGAATCAAAGATTCAAATTTCAAACTCATTCATGGCCCTTTAAAGTGTTTTTCCTTGTTCTGCACTAAACATCAAGTTAACTTGTTTAATCATGCATGAAAATAGTACAGATGGATAGATTGGATTTTTCTGATCATTTTTCATATATAACTTGTCTGATTTGGAGTTACAGATTAAAAGTTATGAATTTTTGAAGTTTAAACTATATTCTGGAATTTCCTATTTTAAAATAAATCCAGAAAATCAATTTCTGCGTCAGCCTGACGTCAGTGTGACATCAGCAGGTCAACGGGACACGTCCGGGTCAAACCTGACAGTGGGTCCCGCGTGTCAGTGTGATTAATTAGACTAAAATTAATTTAAACTAATCCTAATTAGTTAACAGGGCTGGGCCCCACCTGTCATTGACTTAGGAGAGTCAACCAGGGCCCACCCGTGGTTAAACCCGGGTCGGCTGCACCGGCGTTTAGCCGCCGGCGAGCCCGACGCGGCGGCGGAAGTGGTTTTGGCCGTTTTTGCCACCAAATGGGTCGCGGAGACCACCGGAGTGGAGCTGAGGACGAGCCGCAGCTCTTGGTGGAGTCCGTTGGGGTCGGGGTGGCCGGAGTTGGCGCCGGCGACGACTTTGGCGGCCACCAGAGTTCGGCCGAAGTCGAACTTGACGCAAGGGGGGTCGGTGAGGTGCGGGGAGTAGCTAGTTAGGTGCTACGTGACGCGGTGAGCATGATGGACACCGTGGAGTGGTCGGAGGGTGACCGGGAGCACGTCGGCGACGAGCTCCGCGGCGGTGGGTGCGGTTGAGCTCCGGGAGGTCGCTACACGGCTCGGGAGCAAGAAAAGAAGGGAGGGGAAGATGGCTAAGCTCACGGGGAGTTCGACGAAGCCCTTGGTGCGGCCGGGGACGGACCGGAGCGACGACGGCGTTGAAGGAGATCTCCAGCGACGGCGGTTCGATCGAGGTCGATGCGGTGGGCTCGGGCCTTGCGAGCGCTCGGGGCTCGGCTTTCTCGAAGGAGAGGAGGGTAGCGGAGCTCCTGGACACGGCGGCACGGCGTAGGGTTGACGGAGGGCGTGGCTACGGCGAGGGGGTGGCGGCGATGGCGTCGGCCATGGCGGGGGGAGCGCGAGAGAGAGGGGTTGGGGAGAATGGAGGTGTCCTGCGGGTTCACGGCGCTGCGTGGAGCTCATCCTTCCAGCCCCGAGGCGAGGAGGTGGAGCAGGGCGGCAGCCAGCTGCGTGGCGCGCGCTGCGGTCGCCGTCGGGCACCTGCCTGCCTGCCTGGCCGGCAAGCAGCTCGCTGGAGCGGCGCTGGGCTGGGCCGGCAGGTGGGCCGGGTGCTGGCGCTAGGTAAGTTTTCTATTTTTTTGTTTTCTGTTTTTTTAATACTTCTGCAACTTTGTTGAATTAATAAAAATACCTAGGCAACTCCTAAAATCACCAAACTACTCCTGGTCCATAGTTGGATTATTTCCAACATGAAACATTTTAGTTTGGAGATATTTGAGCATTTAAATATTTTATATAATTTTAAATGCCCAAATTCAAATATTTATGATAATTCAAAAACCCTAAGATGGCCTAGGAAAATGTGCATCACTTTTGGCAGAGGTTCTGAACCAAGACAAAAATGATGGGCATTTTAGAAGGGCATTTCAGGTTCCTTGAAAAAGTTTTTAGTAAACCCTAGTTGGTTTCAGAGGGGGCTGGGGGTTCTGTCATCCCCATTTCAGGTTTCTGATGAAAGAATAAACATGATGCAACACTCTAATGCATGAACTAGCTAGGGTGTGACACTTTAACCCGCCATGACGTCATCTTCTGGATCCGTCTTAACCCGGCGTGACGTCATCCTTTCCTTAATTCCTTTTCTATTCCATCATATCCTTCAACGGATCTCTGCTTTTATTGATTGTTCCAAAAATCGAGGCATCGGGGCCGCTGGATAGTAATCCTTATCTCCTCGTTTCCCGCACCGTCTCAGTTATCCTCTCCCTATAAATAGGCGTGACTTAGGTCTTTCATTCTTCCCTCTTTCAGTCATCCTCTTCCTCTTGCTTCCTCTCGAGCTCCGCCACCGCCGCCGTCGAACCCCTCGTCTTCATCGACTCAGGCCGCTGCATCAACCTAACTCTGACTAGAAATCGACGGCGAACCTCCGCAGCTCATTCACATCCGTGAGTTCCTCTCCTTCCCTTTCTGTAGATCTGCATTGGAACCTCTGTTGAGTTCGTCGGCGTTCATCACCGCCCGACGCAAACCCTCACTGGTTTGCACTTCCAATGCCCTGTTTAGATCGTAAAAACAATGTAGAACTGCTGCAGAAATTGTTTGTGTTTATCTTGCATAGAGACAGATCTCATTTCCCTCGTTTGAAAACCCTCTTCGAGTGCATGAACTTCTCTGCCCTGTTTTTAGGTCTAGACAATTTTCCTTTCAGAGCAATAATTTGATCCAGAATAATAGCTGTTGTGTGAAACTTGATTCTATCACCCGGAAAGCTTCTTCTGGTAAATGCCCTTAAACACAACTGTCCAGATGTCCGGTTTAAATAAGTGATACTGAGTTGTAAGCATTGCCTTCTTCTCATGACCTTAAGAATTTTGAACTGCTCTTGATACTTGTAGCGGCTTAAATATTGTTGCACAATCACCCTTATATCATTAGGCCCCTTCTTAAGCCGCCACTTTAAATAATGTAGATATTTCTCCCGGGTTAAAGTTTGAACCGGAGCTTCTTATTTTGTAATAGGCCAACTGTTGTCATGGCACCTAAGGTGGCCAAGGCCCATGTAACTTGCAATTGGGTCCCATCCATAGTTACTAAGAGCAAACTTGCTGAGTTCGTGAAGTCTGGCCACCTACCAAAGAAGGAGGTCATGTCTTATCGTGCCCCAAATCCGTCTGAGGAGATACCTCAACCCAAAGATGGGGAGGTAATCGTTTTCATGGATCACATGAACCGGGGATTTGCCCCTCCCGGCTCAAAATTCTTCAGGGAAGTTTTAAATTTCTTTGACCTTAGACCTCAAGACATTGGACCCAATTCCGTGTCAAATCTTTGCAATTTTCAAGTCTTCTGCGAGGTGTACCTGGGAGAAGAGCCAAGTCTGCTTTTGTTCAGAGAACTTTTTTATTTGAACCGGTAGAATGAACGTGCCAACGGGCCTAGTCTTGAACTTGGCGGCATCTCAATCCAGCGGCGGAGAGATTGTCTTTTTCCTTATGCTGAGCTGCCGAGCCACCCGAAAGATTGGAACCAGACGTGGTTCTACTGTCAAGACACGTCACCGGCTGATGAGAGGCCTCTGCCCGGCTTTCGCGCCCTGCGCCTTGAATCAAACCATTAGCTAGCGGATAAGTTGACTGTTGTTGAGCGCCTTCCTCTCAATCCCACCATCAGGAAGATCAAAGCTCTTCTAGGAAACGGGTTAAACGGCATCGATCTGGTTCGAGTCTGGGTCACCTAGAGGATACTACCATTAAGCCACCAGTCCGGCTTAATGTGTACTTACACAGGCGAGAAAGATGATCCAATGCATCATAGTCCCGATGACTTACCAGATGATGTGGTAGATGCTACAACCCAGTCACTGTTGAAGGAGGGCACTGTAACTAGTAATGCCTTTGGCTTACTTCCCTTCTGCAAGAAGAACCCGGCCCCTGCGGTAAGTTACCAATCTTCATAAATACTCTTTAACATGTTATACCTTCTTGTACTTATGATTCCTTATATTTTTCCACAGTCCGGTGATAATTTCTGGAAGGTCAAGTATGACCATGAGGCTGCCAAACAAGCCAGGGCAGCCAAGAAAAATGAAAGGAAAGCCGCCAGGACGGGCACCTCTAAGAAGAAGAAGCCCAGCGCCTATGATATGTTTAAATTGGATGAGTCTTCTTCGGATAAGGAAGAGGTAATCATTTGATTTTCTTAACTCCTTTGTTATTATTTTACTAACATTCTACCCTTTCAGGAGGATACAGGGAACAGTCAAGCAATTGACGAAGAGGTAACTATAATCTCCTCCGACTCAGAGCCTTTGCCCAAGGAAAAAATCTGAAGGGTAACCCGGAAAGTAAGATTTTCACATCCTTTAGCTTACCAAGATCCTCAATTTCTTTTGAAGCAACAACAGCTTGAGAACCGGAGGCAGACTCAGGCCAATCAAGACGCTGAACTTTCCTCCGGCTTACCCGATATAACCAGGAAGCGTCGGACCGAGGTTATCTCTGATTCATGTTCTGTTTTACCTTTGGCGGGTTTGATTCACAAACCTCTCAATTCATCTGACTCCAATTACCAGGATACCTCTCCTTCCTCTGACGAGTCTATGCAATCAAACATGCCGGCTTTCAAGATGGCTCCCGGGTAATGTTACCTTTATTACTTTGGATTTTACCATACTTATGCTTTAATACTCACCCTTCTACCTTTATTGACAGTCTGCAAGTGAAGCCCAGCAAGAGGGCAAGGAAAAATAAGCCGTCCCAAGACCCGGTGGTCACCGAACCGACGCGTGACTCATCCGCTCCTGATAGCTACACTCATCAGCCACCGCCTGAACCGGCTTCTGATATTCCAGTGTCAACCTCTGACCCGCCTGTAGAAGACGTTATCCACAACTCTGATAACCCAGAAATTCCTAGCCCGGTCAGGACGACTGACCCAGAAGTTGAATTTCTGAAAAGTCAATATGTTGAACCGGGCCGGCCTACTGTTCTTGCCGAATGTACTGCCAAGGAGGAGTTTGCCCAACGTTGAAAAGCCAAACAGGACATCACTGATTATACTCACCTAAGCATTGGTGATATAGTCTCAGGCTATATGAACCAAGTGCACAATAGTCGTGACCTAGAAATTGACATGGTGAAACAAATACAGCACAAATCTGAGGTATAACTTATGCTTTTTTCCTGAACCTTACTTACTGTACCAGCCCCCAAGTCTACTGCTTATGAATGAATATGCTGTAGACTTAGAAATCTACTTACTGTTAGGCTGTCCGGTTTAAAGTGAATACATTTAACCCGCTGATAGCATGAGACTTTGAATTTGTGTTACACATTAGCCCCCAAGTGTCAAGTATCTTTACTTGTAAGGTGCTTGAGACTTAAAACGTATGACTCGGTAGGATAGGTTAAAAAATTCTTTAAGCATACATTAGCCCCCAAGTGCCAAGTATCTTTACTTGTAAAGTGTTTGGGACTTGAATGTTACCTTACCATGATCTTACCATAACCTGATGTCAATACAGGCCACCATAAGCCAATTTGAGTCAGAGCTTGCTGACCTGAAGAGCCAGCTGAAAACTCAAGAGCTTGAAACTCAGAAAGCCAACTCCAAGTTTGAATTCAGCGTCTCTGAACAAGAGAAATTGAGGCAAAACTTTGAGTCAGAAAAGAAAGTTTGGGCTGATGAAAGGGCTTCACTGGTAACTCGGGCCGAGGCGGCAGAAGCATCTCTTGCAGAAGCAACAACCAAGTTGTCCGACTTAAAACAACAGATATCCCAAATGGTCTCAGCCATCTTTGGTAAATCACTCTGAAAAACCTTTAAACATTGTAATCTTCCAAGGATAATTGTAATAGTTATCTCCGTCTCATTGTTGTACTTGTGAAAATACAGGCCCCGGGAGTACCAACCTCAAGCAAAACATGCTGATCAAGCTTAAGGCGGTTTACACCTTAGTAGAACAGCTGTACTCCGGGTCACAACATGCCTTGGCTGTTGTGGCCTTAACAAATATCACTCCTCGCCTCCTACAAGATGTGTTGAAGCATCTAGCAGTTCTACCTCAACGAATTCAGGATTTAAGGCAGGCATCAGCAAGAGCCGGAGCCGTGGCTGCATTAAGCCGGCAAAAGCATGGGTGCCAGAACTTGACTTGGCTGATCTCTCTCTTGGATATCCAAGCCTGAAGGAGGACGGCGCTGTATTTGATGATCAAGACTTCACTGCCTGTGTCAAAGTAGTACGTCCCTTGGCGACTCTCATTGGGAATGATACTGATCTTACCAAGTATTCGCCGGGCTATGACAGCGAGAACCGGAGAATCCCAAACGTCCCATACGACCAAGTCAGCCTGATCCCTCCAACGCGTAAGCATACCTTTGCCCCTGAAGTGGACCCGGCCAGTTTAATAGATGATGAGGCTAAATTTGAAGCCTTGAGCGGCATTGACTAGGCCTCGTCCACCTTCCAGGACAAAACAACCGACAGAGAGGCGGAGAAGGATAACCCAGAGTCATCAAGCCCGCCGAAAGAATGAGTCGCCAGGCATTTTATAACTTTTGCCAAAACAATGCTTCACTTATTCAGACTCAGGGAGTCTTGTAATAGGATAGAAAAGACTTCTTAATGCTTGTCATGCCCTCGCACATGTTTATGGTGCTTATTACTTTTGTAAGCCTCCATCACTATATTTCTCTGGCTTTCGTTAACTACGTATTTCCTTGATGTTTAACTCGCTTTGCCTTATCCTGCACATAAAACAAGTAAAAAAATTTGGGCGATTTACCGTGCCAGGGGTTTATAGAGTATTGATAACCCGGAACATGACCCGAAGACATCATATATAGGCCGGTTTATGATCATTTAAAATATAATCACAATAACATACCTGCAAACCCCTTGATAACCTTCCCGGCTCGTACGATGTTTTACCTGGCACTTTAGAACCTGGGGTAATCAATATTGAACCAGAAGAATCAAGAGCCATCTCTTCAAGAAGGTTTCAAGATAATTACAGTAGTTATATTTAGAAGCAATGTTCACAGGCTCCTGATTCGAATACGATCAGAGAACCGTCCCAAAGGGGTTAAGCTATGATTCAGATACGATCATATAGCCCCCAGTGGCTTTGGCAATGCCGATCAAGTGGGTATCGACAGCTATGTTCTCTTTGGTTCGAATATGACCTATGTTTGAACAGGAAGCCCCCAAGTGAACATAAGAGTTGTTTAATGACGCTGATTCAAATACGATCCATGTCAGACCCAAAGGGGTTAAGCTATGATTCAAATATGATCAAGAAGCCCCCAAGTGGGTTTGGCAGTATGCCGATCAAGTGGGTATCGACAGCTATGTTCTCTTTGGTTCGAATACGACCTATGTTTGAACAGGAAGCCCCCAAGTGACCATGGCTAGATTCAGATATGATCATAAGCCGGACCAAAGGGAAAGCCGGATTCAGATATGATCCGCCCCTGTTGGTAGTGTCCACCACCTGATAAAGAAGACATAAACACATTCTTTATGGGAAAAAAGGACAGAGGTCCTGCTTTATTGCTTTATATAATATGTACATCGTCAAAAGTATATACATCTTAAGAGCCGGTGACTTAAGTATAGTAAGGCCGAAGATGGGCAATATTCCACGGCCGGCGGGTCTCCTCCTTCGACTTACGTGAGTCTTTGTGCTCTCGAACATCAATAAGGTAATATGACCCGTTGTTCAGATTCTTGCTGACCACAAAGGGTCCTTCCCAAGGCGGAGATAGCTTGTGCATGTTAGATTGATCTTGGATGAGCCGGAGCACCAAGTCGCCTTCCTGAAAGGCTCTGCTCTTAACCCGACGGCTGTGATAGCGGTGCAGGTCTTGCTAGTAAATTGCCGAGCGGGCTATTGCCAAGTCTCGCTCCTCATCCAACAAGTCAAGTGCATCCTGACGAGCCTTTTCGTTATTGGCCTCAACGTAAGCCGCCACGCGGGGTGAGTCATGTCGGATGTCACTTGGCAGAACTGCCTCTGCTCCATAGACCATGAAGAAAGGTGTGTATCCTGTAGATCTGTTAGGCGTAGTGTTGATGCTCCATAGCATGGAGGGTAACTCCTCCACCCAACAACCCGGAGTCCGCTGTAAGGGGACTAAGAGCCGAGGCTTGATACCCTTCAGGATCTCTTGATTAGCTCTCTCTGCTTGACCATTGGATTGAGGATGAGCCATAGCCGAAACATCAAGCCGGATATGCTCTCGTTGACAGAATTCTTCCATGGCACCCTTGGAAAGATTGGTGCCATTATCAGTTATGATGCTATGTGGGAGACCAAAACGAAAAATCACCTTTTTCATGAATTGAACCGTCGTGGCTGCATCACACTTACTGACCGGCTCTGCCTCAACCCACTTTGTAAACTTATCTACTGCCACCAGGAGATGTGTCTTTTTATCCTTAGACCTCTTGAAAGGCCCGACCATGTCAAGCCCCCAGACTGCAAACGGCCAAGTGATTGGAATCATCCTCAATTCTTGAGCCGGCACATGAGCTCGTCGTGAGAACTTTTGACAACCGTCACATTTGCTGACCAGATCCTCCGCATCAGCATGAGCCGTCAGCCAATAGAAACCATGACGAAAAGCTTTGGCTACAAGAGATTTTGACACGGCATGATGGCCACAATCCCCTTCATGGATCTCATGAAGTATCGCTTGGCCTTCTGTAGGGGACACACAGCGTTAAAACGCCCCAGTGACACTTAGGTGATGTAACTCGCCGTTAACAATCGTCATAGATTTGGAGCGCCTGACGATTTGTCTTGCCAAGGTCTCATCCTCAGGTAACTCACCCCGGGTCATATAGGCCAAATAGGGCACTGTCCAATCCGGGATAACGTGAAGATCTGCCACCAGTTGTGCCTCCGGGTCTGGCACTGCTAGCTCTTCCTCGGTAGGCACCTTGACAGAAGGGTTATGTAAAATATCAAGAAAGGTGTTAGGCGGCACCGGCTTACATTGGGATCCCAGTCGGCTTAAAGTATCAGCCGCCTCATTCTTCCTTCGGTCAATGTGCTCCACTTGATAACCCTTGAAGTGACCAGCCACGGCATTTACTTCGCGACGATAAGCCGCCATAAGGGGATCCTTGGAATCCCACTTTCCTGACACTTGTTGAGCCACGAGATCTGAGTCGCCCAAGCATCTTACCCGGCTTAAGTTCATCTCCTTAGCCATCCGGAGACCATGGAGTAAGGCCTCGTACTCAGCTGCGTTGTTAGTACATGGAAACATAAGCCAGAGTACATGACGAAATTTGTCACCTCGAGGGGAAGTTAACACCACTCCAGCCCCCGAGCCTTCTAGCTGCCTGGACCCGTCAAAGTGAATCGTCCAATATGTGTTATCCGGCTTCTCCTCAGGTGCCTGTAACTCTGTCCAATCATTGATAAAGTCCACCAAGGCCTGGGACTTAATAGAAGTACGTGGCATATACTTCAAATCGTGAGGCCCAAGTTCAATGGCCCACTTGGCAACTCGCCCTATGGCCTCCCTGTTCTGAATGATGTCTCCCAAAGGGGCAGAACTTACCACAGTTATAGGGTGGCTTTTAAAGTACTGCTTCAACTTCCGGTTGGCCATAAACACTCCATAAACAAGTTTCTGCCAATGTGGATACCTTTGCTTGGATTCAATGAGCACCTCACTGATGTAGTAAACCGGTCATTGAACCGGATGCTCCTTGCCAGCTTCCTTACGATCCACCACGATAGCAACACTGACGGCTCGCGAATTGGCAGCCACGTATAACAGCAACAACTCTTTATCAATGGGAGCCGCAAGAACCGGCGGTTCAGACAACTGTCTCTTCAAATCTTCAAAGGCAGCATCAGCAGCATCACTCTAGACAAAAGTGTCTGTTTTCTTCATCATCTGATATAGCGGTAGGGCCTTCTCACCTAACCAGCTTATGAACCGGCTTAAGGCGGCAACACGACCCGCCAATCGCTGAACATCATTGATGCACGCCGGTTTAGCTAGAGAGGTAATCGCCTTAATCTTCTCCGGATTAGCTTCAATGCCTCTGTTTGATACCAGAAAACCCAAAAGCTTGTCTGCAGGTACACCAAATACACACTTGGCTGGGTTAAGCATCATTTTATGAACCCGGAGATTATCAAAGGTCTCTTTTAAGTCGGATATTAAGGTTTCCTTCTCTCTGGACTTCACCACAATGTCATCTACATAAGCATGAACATTACGCCCGATTTGATCGTGTAGACAGTTCTGCACACATCTCTGATAAGTCGCTTGAGCACTCTTGAGTCCAAATGGCATAGATACATAATAGAAGGCCCCAAACGGAGTGATGAAAGTTGTCTTCTCCTGGTCCTTAACTGCCATTTTGATCTGATGATAACCAGAGTAAGCATCCAAAAAACTCAAACGTTCACAACCCACCGTAGCATCAATGATCTGATCAATACGGGGGAGAGCAAAGGGATCAGTCGGACAAGCTTTGTTTAAGTCCGTGTAGTCCACACACATCCACCAGGTGGCGTTCTTCTTGAGGACAAGCACCGGGTTAGCCAGCCACTCCGGGTGAAAAACTTCAATGATAAACCCAGCTGCTAAGAGTCGGGCAACCTCCTCTCCGATAGCTTTCCATCTTTCCTCGTTAAAACGCCGAAGAAACTGCCTGACCGGCTTATACTTTGGATCAATATTGAGAGTGTGCTCAACGAGTTCCCTCGGTACACCCGGCATGTCAGAAGGTTTCCATGCGAAGATGTCCCAATTCTCACGGATGAACTCGATGAGCGCGCTTTCCTATTTGGGATCCAAATTGCTGCTGATGCTGAACTGCTTAGAAGGGTCACCCGGGGTAAAGTCAACAAGCTTTGTCTCAGCGGCCGATTTAAACTTCAACGTCGGGTCGTGCTCTATAGTTGGTTTCTTCAGGGAGGTCATATCCGCTGGGTCAACATTATCTTGATAAAATTTGAGCTCTTCCGCTACACAGGCCGACTCAGCATAAGCCGCGTCGCCTTCTTCACATTCCAACGACACCTTCCGACTTCCATGCACAGTGATGGTGCCCTTGTGACCCGGCATCTTGAGCTGCAAGTAAACATAACACGGCCGGGCCATGAACTTAGCATAAGCCGGCCGCCCGAACAGAGCATGATATGGGCTCCTAATTTTGACCACCTCAAACGTCAACTTCTCCGCTCTGGAATCATATTCGTCTCCGAAAGCCACCTCCAGCTCAATCTTGCCAACTGGGTAAGCCGACTTACCAGGGACCACCCAATGGAAAACAGTGTTGGATGTCCTTAGATTTTTATCAGTTAAACCCATGCGTCGAAAGGTCTCATAGTAAAGGATATTGATGCTACTACCCCCGTCCATGAGTACCTTAGTGAATTTATATCCACCAACCTGAGGTGCCACCACCAAAGCCAATTGACCCGGATTATCGACCCGTGGAGGGTGATCTTCTCTGCTCCACACAATGGGTTGTTCTGACCACCTCAAGTAAGGGGGCACTGCCGGCTCGATAGAATTCACGGCCCTCTTATGAACCTTCTGGTCGCGTTTGCATAAGCTAGTGGTAAACACGTGGTACTGCCCACCATTCAACTGCTTCGGGTTGCTTTGATAACCCGACTGCTGCTGCTGCTGCTCTTCTTGACCAGATTGTTGTTGATTATAGCCTCCTTGACGTCCCTGAAAGCCGGAGCCTGAGCCGCCACCCGGGCCATGAAAACCGCCAGCCCCTGAACCGCCACCAGACCCATTATGACCATCATAGGTGTTGGAATTTTTAAACGCCTTCATGATCGCGCAATCTTTCCACAGGTGTGTGGCGGGCCACTCCCTGGTGCCGTGTCTCGGGCAGGGCTCATTGAGTAGCTGTTCAAGAGTTGGGCCTTACCCGCCAGATCGAGGCGGTTTACCCTTACGTCTCTGATTGTTACCTTGCACATTGGCGTTGGTCACAAACTCCGGGTTACCGTCCGCCTTGCGCTTGTTGCTGCCTTGATTCCCCGGGTTATGCTGCTGACCCTTTCCATTACCGTTCTTCTTTCCCTTCCCGGTCTTCTCATCGTCAGACGCGGGATCCTTGGTACTATCAGAATCGGCATACTTAACTAAAGCCGCCATCAGCATGCCCATATCCTTGCAGTCACGTTTAAGGCGCCCCAGTTTCTGCCTCAGCGGCTCAAAGCTGCAATTCTTCTCCAACATAAGGACTGCAGAGCCGGCATCCATCTTGTCATATGAATGAATTATCTCCTTGACCCGGCATACCCAATGGGTGGTGGATTCACCCTCCCCCTGCTTACAATTTGTCAAGTCCACAATTGACATAGATTGCTTACAGGTGTCCTTAAAGTTCTGGATGAACCGGGCATTTAACTCTTCCCATGAACCAATGGAATTGGCTGGCAAGCCCTTTAACCAAGACCGGGCCGTTCCATCTAACATCATGGTGAAATATTTAGCCATTACCGCGTCACTGACTTCCAACAGCTCCATGGCCATCTCATAGCTCTCGATCCATGCTCCGGGCTGTAAGTCGGTCGTGTAATTCGGCACCTTTCGAGGTCCCTTGAAGTCCTTGGGCAGACGCACGTTGCGCAAAGCTGGTACCAAACAAGGGACACCACCGGTTCTAGTGGCTACTCCCGCCTCAACAGAAGTCGTTGGATACTCTGGAATATCCTGATGAGTCGCCTGCTGAGCCGCTAGCTGAGCCGCCCGCTTGTTCTCCTGACGGATCCGGTCTTGCACCGGGTTATAGCCACCGGGCTGGTTACGGCGTTGGGCGTTGCTTGACAAAGCTTCGGACTCAATGTGCCTGCTGTAACTCGGGCTCCGGTTTTGATGAGGCGGCGCTAACCAGGGCGGGGGAGTTGAATGAATTCTGTCCCGACTGTAAGAATAGGTCTCTTTCTGAGCCAATGTCGTCTGGAGAAGTTCTCTGACCCTCCGAGTCTCCACTGCCGCCGGGTCATCACCATCCATGGAAAGAGCCGCCAAACGTGTTGAAGCTGCAATTAGGTCTCCATGGGGTTGGAAAAGTGACCCGGTGGGATTGGCACATAACTCGGTGGTGGCATGCTCACGTGAGGCGGTGCCATCTTCCGAGGCTAAACTGGTCCTCCTGCCCCAGCCGTCATAAGCTGATTGGCCTCTGGCGGGTTACTTGGGCCGGCTCCGGGTGTAGCAAAGAGAACCCGGGGGTCGTAATTCGGAGGTAAATGGGACTGGGTTTTCTGATGCCTCCTCATTACCTCATTAGATGCGTTTAAGCTCATCGTGAGCTGGTAAGCTTCTGACTACAAGCATTGTGCCCGGGCGTCGAGAGCCGCCCGCTCTGTAGCTAGTCTAGTATCCTCAGCTGCCAAGGCCTCCTTGGCCTGAGTTATCTCCTCACGCACCTGTGCTACCGATGCGTCATGCTCATCTTTGTCTGCAGGAATAACCGTGGCGGTTAACAGGGTCGTAAGCTTATCCATGAGGTCTATCAGCACCTGAGCCGGCGGGCGCACAGGGCCTCCTGCCACGGCTGTCCCTATTCCGGATGTTATTGCTGCAGCTGCCGTAGAGTTAGAGCCGGGCTGAGTTCCAGCCATGAAGATCCCTGCCCATCTTGGTGGCTCATAGGGGTCCGGAATAATGATGCCATCGGAACAGCCCCCGAGCGTGCCGTCTTGCACCTGATACAACGAATCTGTTGAGCCGGCGAACGAATCACCATCTGAGAGGACGGTCGTCTCACCCCTATCTTCAGATCCTTCAAAAAGTTCTTCTCCATGGACGCAGCCCACGAAGGCACGCTTCATGACAGGTTGAGTTCGGGTCTTCCTCACACGCTGAGCCGTATCGACGAGGTCGGTGCAGTTGTCCGTCTTAGGGCCCAGCTCACCGATCCGGCCGATGAAGACGTGGATTCCGCCGATGGGGACCCGGTACCCGTACTCAATTGAGCCGGCGTCAGGGCCCCAGCCTTCATCCTTGATGTAGATCTTGCCGCGATGACTCTTGGTCATCCGGCCCGTCACGTATCCCTTGAGCCCTTCGAAGTTGCCCTTCAAGAACTCAAATCCACCGTGCGCTGGCCCCACGGTGGGCGCCAACTGTCGTGGAATTGTCACGTCAGATGTCCTCGTGAAAGGACTTAGTTGTGGAGCCATCGCAACTAGGAAGCTTGAAGGGGTTAAATCGGGACAAAGGACATGAGAGAGTTTATACTAGTTCGGCCCCTTACGGTGAAGGTAAGGCCTACGTCTAGTTGGGTTTGGTATTGATGTTTTGATGGCCAGGGAGCAAGATATGCTATGCCTGGCTCTCGATGAGTTGTTTCTTGCCCTAAGCCGCCAGCAGGTCGTCCCCTTATATACACGGGTTGACGCCCTGTGGCTTGCAGAGTCCCGGTCGGCTTATAAATAGTGTCCGTCTCGGTGACTAGTTAAATCTACCTTATTTTACAAGTCATGCTATCATGGCAGTTTACTACAATGGGCCTTAAGTCGCCTGTGGGCCTTAAGCCCTTTATTGAGTCACCATCTTCATGCTTGGTCTTGGGCTTCTCTCTGATGAGTCTTCTTTGTGTAACCCGGCCCCTCCTGGGCGGCTTACACAAATAGTTATATCCCCAACAGCTAACGTAGTAGCCGATGCGTTGAGCCGCAAGAGCCATGCCAACACCCTCTTGACCGCAGAGTTACCCAAGGAGTTAGCAGAGGATCTTCGCGAGCTATGTTTGGAGATAGTTTCGAGAGGCTATGTAGCAGCATTGGAGATTCAGTCTACCTTGATGGAGAAGATCAGAGAAGCTCAGAAGACTGACAAAGAGATTGCTGAGATAAAGGAAAGGATGAACAAAGGAAAAGCTAAGGGATTTCGTGAGGATGAACACGATACATTATGGTTTGAGGACCGTGTATATGTTCCTAATGACCCGGAGATCAGGAAGTTGATTCTGCAAGAGGCCCATGATTTTCCGTATTCGATTCACCTAGGAAATACCAAGATGTATCTGGATTTGAAGGACAGTTTCTGGTGGACCGGGATGAAGAAGGATATTGCGGAGTATGTAGCAGTTTGTGATGTATGTCAGAGAGTGAAGGCAAAGCATCAGAAGCCAGCAGGATTGCTACAGCCATTGCTGATACCCGAATGGAAGTGGGATAAGCTAGGCATGGATTTTATCACGGCATTGCCCAGGACATGTTCAGGCTATGACTCGATATGGGTTGTAGTCGATCGTTTGACGAAGGTAGCTCATTTCATCCCAGTGAAGACCCCTTATACCAGTGCTAAGTTGGCGAAGATATACATGACCGGGATCATATGTCTGCATGGAGTTCCGAGGACCATTGTATCAGATAGAGGAACCCAGTTTACCTCAAAGTTCTGGAATCAGTTGCACGAAACTTTGGGTACCAGGCTAAAGTTCAGTACAGCCTTTCATCCACAGACAGATGGACAGACCGAGAGAGTCAATCAGATTCTGGAGGACATGTTGAGAGCTTGTGCGCTAGATTATGGATCTAGTTGGGACGACAATTTGCCTTTTGCAGAGTTCTCTTACAACAACAATTATCAATCCAGTTCGAAGATGGCCCCTTTCTAAGCTTTGTACGGAAGGAGATGCAGGACACCGTTGTTGTGGGATGAAGTTGGAGACCGTCAGTTGTTTGGACCAGATTTAATTAAGGAGTCTGAAGAGAAGGTCAAGTTGATTTGCGATAGACTCAAGGTAGCCCAATCCAGGCAGAAGAGCTATGCAGATTCTAAACGCAAGGAGATAGTTTACGAAGTCGGAGACAGAGTCTATCTTCATGTGTCCCCACTTCGAGGAGTTAAGCATTTTGGAGTTAAGGGAAAGTTAGCACCACGTTTTGTGAGACCATACAAAGTTTTGGAACGTATGGGAGAAGTTGCTTACAAGTTGGAGTTGCCCGAAGGATTGTCAGGAGTACACGATGTGTTCCACATTTCCCAGCTGAAGAAGTGCCACGCAAAGATGGCCGGTATTTCTTTAAGAGATACAGTGCCACTGGAAGCGATTCAGTTGGATAGTGATCTGACCTATGATGAGAAACCGGTCAAGATTCTCGAGTTTGCCAGCCGAGTCACACGCAGCAAACTTATCAAGTTCTGCAAAGTTCACTGGAGCCACCATACCGAAGACGAAGCCACCTGGGAGCGAGAGGAAGACCTACGGAAGGATCACCCTCACCTATTTTCTAGCCAACCCGAATCTCGAGGGCGAGATTCATCTTAAGGGGGGTAGGTTTGTAACATCCCAAATTTTCGATTCGGAATGTCATACCTTAGATCATTATTGCATATCATATTTTATTGCATTTTGGCTTCATCCCAGAAATTCTACGCAACTCAAGGACCCACAGAGAGAGTTGGGGATTTCGTTATTTTCATATTTGAGTTTTTGATTATTTTTCCTTCCTAATATTTCTAAAATAAAAATATATGAGTGGAGATAAAATGACTTCTCCAATATAAAGGAAATATTAGAGAAAAAATATTAAAATCAAATTAATATTTTATTTGCATTTTTATTGCAATTTTATTTGAATTAGAAAAATTGCACGTTTTCAAAATTGCATTTTCAGGCCAAGAAAATGTTCATCTTGTTCTAAATATTTTATTTAGACGATGAAAATTTGTTTTGGCATTTTCAGTTTTTTATTTATCTTTCTAGGATTTATTTTCGGCGGAACATTATTTTAAAAAAAACTCCACGCGCCCGACTAGGCCAAAGGCCCAGCCAAGCCGGGCCAAGCCTGCGCCGCCGCCGCCTTCCTAGCGGGAGGAATCCTCCCCGCCGCCGTCACCGAGTCCGGCCGGGGCACGAGGCCGACCCCGACCCGGCGCCCCCTCCTCCGAGTCGTCGCCCCCTCTTAAATAACCGCCGCCGCCGCCCTCCACCACCACCCGAGCCGCCCTGCCAGCCCCGCCGCCTAGCACCGCCACTGCTCGCCGCTGCCGCCAGGAGCCTGCCACCCCACCGAACCCCGCCGGAGCCCCGACGAGCTAGCCGCCGCCATTGCCGGTGTTCGTAAGAAAACCGTGCGTTTTTTTAGGAAACCCCAGTTTATTTTTTTTAAATAGATCGGTTTGATTTTTTTCTGGTTTATTTATTTAACGGACGTTCGTGATACGTCTCCAACGTATCTATAATTTTTGATTGCTCCATGCTACTTTATCTACTGTTTTAGGCAATATTGGGCTTTATTATCCACTTTTATATTATTTTTGGGACTAACCTATTAACCGGAGGCCCAGCCCAGATTTGTTGTTTTATGCCTATTTCAGTGTTTCGAGGAAAAGGAATATCAGACGGAGTCAAAACGGAACGAAATCAACTGGAGAAGTTATTTTTGGAAGGAAACCCACCTGATGGACTTGGACCCCATGTCAGAAGATACGGGAGGTGCTCACGAGGGTGGGGGCGCGCCGTCCCCCCTGGGCGCGCCCCCTGCCTCGTGGGGCCCCCGTAGCTCCACCAACATTCTCCCTGCACCCATATATACTCTTATACCCTAAAACTTCCAGAACAGAAGATAGATCGGGAGTTCCGCCGCCTTAAGCCTCTGTAGCCACCAAAAACCAATCGGAACCCTGTTCCGGCACCCTGCCGGAGGGGGATCCCATCACCAGAGGCCATCTTCATCATCCCGGCGCTATCCATGACGAGGAGGGAGTAGTTCACCCTCGGGGCTGAGGGTATGTACCAGTAGCTATGTGTTTGATCTCTCTCTCTCGTGTTCTCTCTCGTGTTCCATCTATGACACGATCTTGATGTATCCCGAGCTTTGCTATTGTAGTTGGATCTTATGATGTTTCTCCCCCTCTACTCTCTTGTGATGAATTGAGTTTCCCCCTTGAAGTTTTCTTATCGGATTGAGTCTTTATGAGAACACTTGATGTATGTCTTGCCGTGATTATCTGTGGTGACAATGGGATATCATGTGCCACTTGATGTATGTTTTGGTGATCAACTTGCGGGTTTTGTGACACTTGGGAACCTATGCATAGGGGTTGGCACACGCTCTTGACTCTCCGGTAGAAACTTTGGGGCACTCTTTGAAGTACTTTTATGTTGGTTGGATGAATCTGAGATTGTGTGATGCATAGCGTATAATCATGCCCACGGATACTTGAGGTGACAGTGGAGTATCTAGGTGACATTAGGGTTTTGGTTGATTTGTATCTGAAGGTGTTATTCTAGTACGAACTCTTTTATAGATCGATCCGAAAGAATAGCTTTGTGGTGGTTTCGTACCCGACCATAATCTCTACGTTTGTTCTCCGCTATTAGTGTCTTTGGAGTGACTCTTTTTCGCATGTTGAGGGCTTGTCATATGTTCTATATATGTTATTATTGTTGAGAGAACTTACACTAGTGAAAGTATGAACCCTAGGCCTTGTTTCCTACCATTGCAATACCGTTTACGCTCACTTTTACCACTTGTTACCTTGCTGTTTTTATTATTTCAGATTACAAAAACCTATATCTACTATCTATTTTGCACTTGTATCTTCATCTCTTCGCCGAACTAGTGCACCTATACAATTTGCCATTGTATTGGGTGTGTTGGGGACACAAGAGACTTTTTGTTATTTGGTTGCAGGGTTGTTTGAGAGAGACCATCTTCATCCTACGCCTCCTACGGATTGATAAACCTTAGGTCATCCAGTTGAGGGAAATTTGCTACTGTCCTACAAACCTGTGCACTTGCAGGCCCAACAACGTTTACAAGAAGAAGGTTGTGTAGTAGACATCAAGCTCTTTTCTGGCGCCGTTGCCGGGGAGGCTAGGTAAGTGAAGGTATATCTTTAGATCTTGCAATTGAATGTTTTTGTTTCTTGTTTTAGCACTAGTCTAGTTTATAAAAGAAAATTAAAACAAATGGAGTTAAGTTTGTCTCAAACGCTTCACCTTTTTAATATCTTTCGTGAGTATGATGGAAAGGAAAATTGTGCTCAAGTGCTAGAAGAAGAAATCTATAGAATGTTTGGTACTAAATCTTTGAATGATGAGCATGATTGCAATGTTGTTAGTATGAATTCGTTGAATATCCATGATGCTAATGATATGCAAAGACACAAGATTGGGGAAGCTATGTTTGATGAAGATTATATTTTTTGTCCCCCAAGCTTTGATGAGCAAATTTACTATGATGAAAGCATGCCTCCTATTTATGATGATTATTGTGATGATACGTATGCTATAAAGAAGCAGTTTGCTTATGTGGAGAGTAGTAAATTTTCCTTGCCAGTAGATCATGAAAAGAATGCTTTAGGTGCTAGTTATATTGTTGAATTCATTCATGATGCTACTGAAAATTATTATGAGAGAGGAACATTTGCTTGTAGGAATTGCGATAATATCAAGTTTCCTCTCTATGTGCTTAAATTCTTAAAGCTATGCTTGTGTTACCTTCCTATGCTAGTTGATTATTGTTCTCATAAGTTGTTTTCTCACAAAATCCCTATGCATAGGAAGTGGGTTAGACTTAAATGTGCTAGTCATATGCTTCATGATGCTCCCGTTATGTTTCAATTCTTATCTTTTATGTGAGCATCATTGTCATCATCATGCCTAGCTAAAAGGCATTAAAGAAAAGCGCTTGTTGGGAGACAACCCAATATTTATCCTTACTGTTTTTGTGTGTCCACATGATTATGCTACTGTAGTAATCATGTTTTATAGCTTTTGTTTCAATAAAGTGCCAAGTAGAACCTTTGGGAAGACTTGGGTGAAGTTTATGTGATCTTGCTGTGAAAAACAGAAACTTTAGCGCTCACGAGATTAGCTGCCATTTTTTACTTGAGAGTGATATTTAGTTGATTCTTTTTGCATATGATTACTAGACAAATTCCTCAGGTCCACCAATTTATTTTAGAATTTTTTGAGTTCCATAAGTTTGCGTTAGTTCCATATTACTACAGACTTTTCTGTTTTTGACAGATTCTGTTTTCATTGTGTTGTTTGCTTATTTTGATGAATCTATGGCTATTAAAATAGTTTATAGACAATAGAGAAGTTGGAACACAGTAGGTTTAACACCAATATAAATAAAGAATGAGTTCATTACAGTACCTTGAAGTGGTGTTTTGTTTTCCTTCGCTAACGGAGCTCACGAGTTTTCTGTTAAGTTTTCTGTGGTTGAAGTTTTCAAGTTTTGGATAAAGATTCGATGGACTATGGAACAAGGAGTGGCAAGAGCCTAAGATTGGGGATGACCAAGGCACCCCAAGGTAATATTCAAGGACAACCAAGAGCCTAAGCTTGGGGATGCCCCGGAAGGCATCCCCTCTTTCGTCTTCGTCTATCGGTAACTTTACTTGGAGCTATATTTTTATTCACCACATGACATGTGTTTTTCTTGGAGAGTCATTTCCTTTTGTTAGTTTTTGCTTTATGTTATTTAGAATAATGTTTTTCATCTTTAGTTTCAATAAAAAATTCAAGGATAGCCTTTGCCATGCTTATTTTGCTAGTTTGCATGTTGCTGTTTGAAAACAGAAAGTTTACCGCTGTTGCAAAAATTCCCTAGAAAAGTCAGGGCATGGTCTAATGTTGAATCTTTTTTTCATACTGAGCTCTGATGAATTTATTACAGTGGGAATTTTATTTCATAATTTTTGGAGTTAGGGAAGTATGATGACTCTTGCATTCTTACAGACTGTACTGTTTTGGCAGATTGCTGTTATGGTTGCATTGTTTGCATATGTTTGCTTGTTTAATGATTCTATTTGAGGATAGGAGTGTTAAATATACAGAGGCATTTAGTATTCAATGTTGAATAATAATTTAAGTGATTTGTTACATTATAATATAATAAGGTTTGCATTGGTTTATACTAACCTATCTCACGAGTTCTTGTTGAGTTTGTTGTGAATGAAGCTTTTGATAAAAAAAAGAGAAACCATGATAAGAGAGGAATTAAGGAGACACAAAAGCTCAAGCTTGGGGATGCCCAAGGCACCCCAAGATAATATTTCAAGAAGTCTCAAGCATCTAAGCTTGGGGATGCCCCGGTAGGCATCCCACCTTTCTTCTTCAACAACTATCGGTTAGTATCAGTTGAGCCTAAGTTTTTGCTTCTTCACATGAGTTGTGCTATCATTGCAATGTTTTCTTTAGCTTTGCTTGCTGTTTGAATAAAGTATCAAGATCTGAAATTATTTAATGAGAGAGATCCATACATGATTTGGAATTTGTGAGAATACTCTATGTGCTTCACTTATATCTTTTGAGCTTGATAGTTTTGCTCATAGTACTTCACTTATATCTTTTGAGCGTGATAATTTTTGCTCTAGTACTTCACTTAGATATTTTAGAGCACGGTGGTGGTTTTGTTTTAAAGAAACTATTCGATCTCTCATGCTTCACTTAGATTATTTTGAGAGTCGTTAATAGCATGGTAATTTGCTTAATGTTAATATACTTGGTGTTCAAGATATGTGAAACTTTCTTATGAGTGTGTTGAATACTAAGAAAAGTTTTGATACTTGATAATTGTTTTGAGATATGGAGGTGATAATATCAAAGTCGTGCTAGTTGGGTGATTTTGAATTCAAAGAATGCTTGTGTTGAAGTTTGCAAGTCCCGTAGCATGCACCTATGGTTAAAGTTGTGTAACAAATTTGAAACATGAAGTGTACCTGGCTTGTGCATCCTTATGAGTGGCGGTCGGGGACGAGCGATGGTCTTTTCCTACCAATATATCCCCCTAGGAGCATGCTCGTAGTACTTGATTTTTGATGACTTCTAAATTTTTGCAATAAGTATATGAGTTCTTTTGATTAATGTTGAGTCCATGGATTATACGCACTCTCACCTTTCCGCCTTTGCTAGCCTCTTCGGTACCGTGCATTGCCCTTTCTCACCTTGAGAGTTGGTGAAAATCTCGCCGGTGCATCCAAACCCCGTGATACGATACGCTCTATCACACATAAACCTCCTTATATCTTCCTCAAAACAGCCACCATACCTACCTATCATGGCATTTCCATAGCCATTCCGAGATATATTGTCATGCAACTTCCATCATCATCATCATGACATACTTTACTTTTGTCATATTGCCATCGCATGATCATGTAGTTGACATTGTATTTGTGGCAAAGCCACCATGCATTATTTTTCATACATGTCACTCTTGATTCATTGCACCATCCCGGTACACCGCCGGAGGCATTCATATAGAGTCATATCTTGTTCTAGTTTCGAGTTGTAATCCTTATGTTGTAATCAATAGAAGTGTGATTATCATCATTATTAGAGCATTGCCCAAAAAAAGAGAAAGGCCAAAAAAAGAAAGGCCCAAAAAAAGAGAAAGGCCAAAAAAAGGCCCAAAAAAAGAGAAAGGCCAAAAAAAAGAAAGGCCCAAAAAAAGAGAAAGGCCAAAAAAAAGGCCCAAAAAAAGAAAATAAAAAGGGCAATGCTACTATCTCTTTTTCCACACTTGTGCTTCAAAGTAGCACCTTGTTCTTCATATAGTGAGTCTCATATATTGTGCTTCAAAGTAGCACCTTGTTCTTCATGTAGTGAGTCCCATAAGTTGTCTTTTTATACTAGTGGGAATTTTTCATTATAGAACTTGGCTTGTATATTCCTACGATGGGCTTCCTCAAATGCCCTAGGTCTTCATGAGCAAGCGAGTTGGATGCACACCCACTAGTTTTCTTTTGTTGAGCATTCATAGCTCTAGTGCATCCGTTGCATGGCAATCCCTACTCACTCACATCGATATCTATTGATGGGCATCTCCATAGCCCATTCATACGCCTAGTTGATGTGAGAATTTCTCCTTTTTTGTCTTCTCCACACAATCCCCATCATCATATTCTATTCCACCCATAGTGATATATCCATGGCTCATGCTCATGTATTGCGTGAAGGTTGAAAAAGTTTGAGATTATTTAAGTATGAAACAATTGCTTGGCTTGTCATCGGGGGTATAGAAGTTGGGAACATATTTGTGTGACGAAAATGAAGCATAGCCTAACTATATGATTTTGTAGGGATGAACTTTCTTTTGCCATGATATTTTGAGAAGACATGATTGCTTTGATTAGTATGCTTGAAGCATTATTATTTTTGTGTCAATATGAACTTTTGTCTTGAATCTTTCGGATCTGAATATTCATATCACAATTAAGAAGATTTACATTGAAATTATGCCAAAGTATCACTCCGCATCAAAAATTCTTTTTTCTCATTTACCTACTCAAGGACGAGCAGGAATTAAGCTTGGGGATGCTTGATACGTCTCCAACGTATCTATAATTTTTGATTGCTCCATGCTACTTTATCTACTGTTTTAGGCAATATTGGGCTTTATTATCCACTTTTATATTATTTTTGGGACTAACCTATTAACCGGAGGCCCAGCCCAGATTTGCTGTTTTATGCCTATTTCAGTGTTTCGAGGAAAAGGAATATCAGACGGAGTCAAAACGGAACGAAATCAACTGGAGAAGTTATTTTTGGAAGGAAACCCACCTGATGGACTTGGACCCCATGTCAGAAGATACGGGAGGTGCTCAAAGGGTGGGGGGCACGCCCTCCCCCTGGGCGCGCCCCCTGCCTCGTGGGGCCCCTGTAGCTCCACCGACGTTCTCCCTGCACCCATATATACTCTTATACCCTAAAACTTCCAGAACAGAAGATAGATCAGGAGTTCCGCCACCGCAAGCCTCTGTAGCCACCAAAAACCAATTGGGACCCTGTTCCGGCACCCTGCCGGAGGGGGATCCCATCACCGGAGGCCATCTTCATCATCCCGGCGCTATCCATGATGAGGAGGGAGTAGTTCACCCTCGGGGCTGAGGGTATGTACCAGTAGCTATGTGTTTGATCTCTCTCTCTCGTGTTCCATCTATGACACGATCTTGATGTATCCCGAGCTTTGCTATTGTAGTTGGATCTTATGATGTTTCTCCCCCTCTACTCTCTTGTGATGAATTGAGTTTCCCCCTTGAAGTTTTCTTATCGGATTGAGTCTTTATGAGAACACTTGATGTCTGTCTTGCCGTGATTATCTGTGGTGACAATGGGATATCATGTGCCACTTGATGTATGTTTTGGTGATCAACTTGCGGGTTTTGTGACACTTGGGAACCTATGCATAGGGGTTGGCACACGCTCTTGACTCTCCGGTAGAAACTTTGGGGCACTCTTTGAAGTACTTTTATGTTGGTTGGATGAATCTGAGATTGTGTGATGCATATCGTATAATCATGCCCACGGATACTTGAGGTGACAATGGAGTATCTAGGTGACATTAGGGTTTTGGTTGATTTGTATCTGAAGGTGTTATTCTAGTACGAACTCTTTTATAGATCGATCCGAAAGAATAGCTTTGTGGTGGTTTCGTACCCGACCATAATCTCTACGTTTGTTCTCCGCTATTAGTGTCTTTGGAGTGACTCTTTGTCGCATGTTGAGGGCTTGTCATATGTTCTATATATGTTATTATTGTTGAGAGAACTTACACTAGTGAAAGTATGAACCCTAGGCCTTGTTTCCTACCATTGCAATACCGTTTACGCTCACTTTTACCACTTGTTACATTGCTGTTTTTATTATTTCAGATTACAAAAACCTATATCTACTATCTATTTTGCACTTGTATCTTCATCTCTTCGCCGAACTAGTGCACCTATACAATTTGCCATTGTATTGGGTGTGTTGGGGACACAAGAGACTTTTTGTTATTTGGTCGCAAGGTTGTTTGAGAGAGACCATCTTCATCCTACGCCTCCTACGGATTGATAAACCTTAGGTCATCCACTTGAGGGAAATTTGCTACTGTCCTACAAACATGTGCACTTGCAGGCAGGCCCAACAACGTCTACAAGAAGAAGGCAGTGTAGTAGACATCAGTTCGTCCGTATGTTCGTTTTAACGAACGGTGTTCACCTTTTAGCTGCAGACAGCGAACGTTCGTTTGTTAGCCTGTTCGTCAGTTTTTCTTTTCCCAGGGTTTTTCCATGATTATTTTTTATCGTGATTTCTGCCCTGATTTTCGTTTTAGTTTATCTTTTCTCCCGTTTATTGGAATCAGGCGATTCAAGCGCCTAGAGTTTCGTCTTGAAACCCTCTTTCTGTTTAACCAACTTAAACAAGATTTTGCTACTGTGAAATTTGACTTAAGTCCAGAGTAGTAAACAAAGCCTGTTTCTTTCGCGGTTTGAGTTTTGTTGTTTCGTTTGAATTTATTTCTTTTTGCAAACCGGAGTTCTTAAGTTGAACTTTCTGGTTGGGTCTCTTATTTAAGTTTTACCCGTGCTTCTGGTTGAGTGCTTATTGTATTCTTGTTTGTTGCGATAAAGTACCCGGAGTGCGAAGCGTGCTACTACGAGTCTCTAGGTTTCGCGGATCATCAGCAAGGCAAGTAACACTTTGATCATACCTCTTTACTACCCAATTTTATTGCATTAGATCAATCCTCAAACAATTGCATGATTAGGATCTGATAAACATGTGGGTTTTGGGAAGTATATGAGGTAGTACCTATTGTCCTGTTTATTATCAAACCTCTGGGAGTTACTTCTACATTTGCTTATATTTCTATGCTATGCTAGTAGACGTGGATTATGTGAGTGTATCCATGACAGATATGAGTTTTGTTAATTAATGGTTAATTTATGGTGGCTACTTTAATACACATCTGGGTGGATTGAGGCACCTGGGGAACCCAGTGTTGCCTGTATTTTTGGAAATCTCGGGGTACCGTGTGATTCTCCTATGGACTGCCACCCAGGCTCAAAGGGATCATAAGATTATTCATGCTAGAAACTTTCGTGTGCAGACGCAAGCTATTATGGGCTCTAGCATAGTTGAGTATGTTGCGTGACCTCTTTCAGTGGTAGGCTAGTAGATGTAGGGGATGTAGGTTGGTACTGTCTACCCAGAGTAAAGAGTTAATGCTTCTGAAAGACTGTGTCTCGGTCATCTGTTTCTCAAACACCTTGTAGTGCGAGAAATCCAACGGAGGAGATCGAGTCTTGTGGGAAAAAGTGCGCAAACCTCTGCAGAGTGTACAAACTAATCATGGTTAGCTGTGTCCCCGGTTATGGATGTTTTGATTATCTAGTTTCTTGGATTATCATGTGGATCTCATCCCTCTTAATTTAATTTGATTGGGTTTAATGATGATGCTTAATTGGGATTGAGAGGGGGATTACCTTCTCAATGTTTAATAACCACCGTGATAGTTAAATAAAATTTATTCCTTTGTTGTAGGGAAAATTTGGCTTTATGGAAAACTGTAACCATTGAGCTTACCACCAGCCATATATGCATGTAGTGATAGCATTATTCTGTTCATTACTCTCTATGTGTTACATTGCCAGCATATTCCATGTGCTGACCCGTTTCGGGCTGCAACGTTCATGTTGCAGACTTTTCAGACGACGAGTAAGGTGCCTTAGGTCGTGATCTTTCACTCAGTGATGCCGTTGGAGTTGATGGACTCGCTTTATCTTCCAAGCCTTCCGCTGTTATCGTGTTTAGATGGCCTTAAGCCATATTTATTGTAATAAGTTCTTTTTTGAGACATTCGATGTAATAAGTGTGTGATTGCTACTCTGTTATAAATCCTTCAAGTACTGTGCGTGTCAGCATTACCGATCCATGGATGACACTGATGCACAGAGATCAGACTATTTGAGGTCTGGTCGCTACAGCTAATGCTCCCACTTGAGTTTCCAAATGCATGTGGCCACATAGAGAGAGATAGCATGGAGGTGCATTTCTTTGGATGCTCTGATTGATCATGGGTGGGCAACCAACATTGTATAGAAAGAAATGGAATCTCCATAATATGCTTCCTCTTCTATTCTTTAACATGTTCCTCTTCTATTATTCTTTAATAAGTACAATATGTTCCTTGTCAAAAAAGGCAAGCAGGGAAATCTATAGTCGACAGGTCTATTTGACCGCTTCTGCAAGTTGCTTTCAGCAATTCGAGTTGGCCTGCCATAATATCTAGGAAATGTTGGGAGCTGTTCGGCCTTTGAGAGACTAGACTGATAGTAATAGTAGTGCGCCTTCAGGTGAATACAGCTGGCGTGTAGGTGATCGATGGGCTTTCGATTACTAGTGGCAATAGAACCCCATATTTTCCAGCCAGTTCCACTTCGCCGATTTATTTATGATGCTTATGGTGTTCCCGTTCTATCGACACTACAGTATGTGTAGTGGCTTTATGTCATAATAGCAGCACTCCATCCTTCAAGCAAAACTACATGCCACTAATATTTCCAATTCCGAAGCTTACATTTAATTGGTCAGCTAATGTTACTACGTGAGTTTTAAAATGCATGTGCGCCACATATAGAGACATGTGGGAATAATATTTCTCTGTACACTCTCGTTGTCATGGTCTCGCAATAAACTTTCAATACAGTTTATGAACCTATCGTCTGCCAACTATACTTACTTCTGGAGCTCCCAATAGGGAGCCTATTTTTGTGTAGTTGTGCCAGATTATATTATTGTACACACCAAATTACAGCACACAAGGGCCCTCTCATCCAAATCCAGTGATACCACACAAGGGTTTACAAGGAGCCCCTATTATATTAGAATATCCTCTACATTACAAAGATAATCTCACTACTATTTATGTTGTCATGCTTCTCAGTATTGAACAAAATCATAATGAATATGAGAATGCGCACATCAGAAGAGTATCGCGGAACAGTGCAATGACTAAAAAACTTGGCATCAAGGCATTGAGTTCCATTCTAGATGGAATGAAGCCCACACACTCTGCACCTGCAGATTCGTGTTCGGAATATGATCCTAATGACTATTCTGAGCTCAAGGAGTCAAAGGCAGATGGCCTATCATGTTCACCCTGCAAGGTGCCTGTTCTAATTTGGCAAGGTTTTATTGGTTGCATGTAACTTGTGTAAGTTGTCTTGCATTTCTTCTGCTTCTTTGCACCATCATCTGCTTAGTTTACTCATCATATACATGAAGTTTCCATACCCACCCATTATCAATACGCATTCCATTTGTCATCATTCCATGTTTTTCCATGTTCTTGTGTATCAGACATCCAAAAGGAAAAGAGTGATTGTAGAACCTGAAGGAGTAGTAGCAAAGTCCTCGAAAAAGGTGGTGGTACCGCGGAAATAAGATAGCACCCCACTTACATTGGCGATAGAACCAACGCCACAAAACCTAGGATATCGCAACTATCCTGCTTGTTGCTTTGCTCTTTAGTACCTGTTGTCTTGCATCGTTGTACTTACATTCATACCTGGTTGATTATGTGACATCGGTGTGCATGATAACATGCATATCCACTGTTCTCTCCTAATTATCAGATCTATATTAATGCTTACATTAGTGTAGAATAAACCCAATGCTTATGAAGAAGTTTAGCTCTACATTGTTCTTGTAAGTATCTGTTGTCCTTTATCATTGTACTTTATCGTCAGCTACTTGTTCATGTACCATCACTTTGCAGCTTATTTTCCCTTGGCATCCATTTTGTACACATCAGATCTATGTTGAATCTTACCAAAATGTTGAATAAAACCAATGCTACTGAAGATGTTTAAGCTCTGCATTACTCTTGTCAGTACCTTTTGGCTGTATGTTGTACCTACATTTATAGTAGTTGATTATGTACCATCACTCTAATCTTAGCTTAAATAATCTCCATTTGTTCCTAAGTTATCACTTCTGTATTTACTCTTAACAAAATGTAGAATAAAGGCAATGCTTATGAAAAAAACTCTGTGGTAAACTACTTGAATTGCCCCCCCCCCATCAATATGGAAAAGGGCTTTATAGAGCTGGTCTTCATTACTAACGTAAGTTTGTCCTTCTCGAGCATTCAAATGTTGTTGTGTATATTTGGATAGCAATGACTGCAATTGTTGTCTATTTTTGTCATTTGCATCAAATTGCATGCTTAAAGTTTATTATGAAGAAGTTCATAAAGATAAGTTTCTCCTTCTCAATTTCAGTTTTTAGTTGTACAACCTAGTTCCTTATTCATACCATGTAAATTAAACTAAACATAGCAAGTGATCTTCCTTAGCACTTCATGTATGCTTGTGTTGTTGATATGTAATCCAGTGGTGTGGTCAAACTACCAACTCCAGGACAATGTCCTATCCTACTATGTATTAACTGTGAACAATGCATATTATGTTCATGCTATTTAAATCATGTCTCTTTATTTACCAATCTGAAATGGGATAAATTGACAGTACACTCACCATCGATGCTTATCATTCTTTAGCACTGCATGCATGCTTGTGTTCTTCATCTATAATCCAGTGGTGTTGTGAAGCTGGCCACTCCCGCACAATGCCATTTCCTGCCATGTCTTAACTATGAACAATTTTTATTCTATTTTAATCCAGGTCTCTTTATTTGCCACTAAGAAATGGGATAAATTGACATCACTGTTGCTTACATGTGCAAAGCATGGTATCTGTCTACTTTTTCTCTTTCAGGGTGATATCACTGATGCCAAGAACTGCCATTGATGATATGCAACTAGAGTTGGATATAAGCGTCAAACAAGTGTAGTCATCAGCTTGCTTAGCTGCTTGTGCTACATCTCCCAGGCAGGGCTAACCTTTCTTGGCCTGTGTTGAAGTGTTGTCGGTTCTGTATATTATTTTAGGCGGCCTGTTTATTTGCACTGGTGGCGACCTTTGATGCCCAGTGTATGTAATCTACAGTCTGGTTGCGCTTTATTATCGTTGGCGACGAACTTTTATGCCCAGTGCATGTAATATGCAGTAATTTCTTTGTTGTATAGTCGAGGTATATTCTTCGTCATGATGTTGTAATTTAATTTCTGTATATGCTGTCGTCGCTCCCTGAAAAGGCCGCAAGCTTTAAGAAGCGCAATGGGCCTAAACGTCCGGCTTATTATATAAAAAATTTATGGTACTAAAATTGGTCGGCCCGCCAATCGCTGTAAATGGGCTGAAATGTGGGCCTACAATCATGTCCGGCCAATAGCAGGCCTGGACGTAAACTCACCAACTATTAGTTTCGGGCCTTTAACAAGCCGAGTAAACCAGATGCCCAAGTGCGGTCGGAAAATAGAATGGGCTTTTAACAGTCTGAAAAGTAGATTCGGCCTAAACAGTGTCGGAGGCCCATGATTGGCCCAACCACAAAACGGGTCGTTAACAGGCCAAAATATGTGTTGTATCACAGTTGGCCCAATAACATTATGGGTCGTAAGTAGGCCTGTCTCACGAGCCTTTAATGGGCCAATAGTTAGGTTGGGCTAAAATGTATCCACAAAGAACGGACCTTTAAGAGGCCGAAAGTCACTTCGGCCCACAAATAGGCCCACATGCAGCATATGCCATAAAATGGCCGAAAGTGAAACCGGGCCGACAACGGCCCATATCTACCAATGGCCATTAACACGTCGAACTCACTAAAAAAACCACTTCCGTGATGATACATGTTTGTCACAGTAGGTCACATTTTCTATCATGCATGTACATCTGTGACGATTTTATGACAGAATCAAGATAGTCATACTTGTGTTGTCGTAGAGGTGTTCCATGACAATACCAAAATTATCATCATGGAAGTGTTCACTTCCATGACGATAAATGACGCGTCATGGAAGTGCTTTCATCAAGGGTAACCGACATGTGGCATCCACCGTAATGGGTCACCATTAAGCTATTGTGTCCGGTTTTGGACCCAATAACCGTTAACAGCAACGACCAATGGGAATTTTCCATGTGTAAAATTCTCGTTCGCCGGCGGATCCACGTGTCGGCTCAGTGTTGGACAGATGTCATCCAGCGAATGGACGGGATGCGCCTATGATACGTTGACACATGGCTTAGTCCAATAGTGGCTCATTCAGGTCAAACGGCCAGCCTGTTTGACCTGGTCAAAAGGTAACAACCCAGCCCACTGAAAGCTTGTTAACGGCTTGTTCGCACATAGCCCATTTACAGCCCGCTAACACATGACCCATTATGGTCAATCCGAATTAGGCCCAGTAGCGTCATCTGGTCCATCCAATATGATTTTAGCCTGTTGTAACTTCCGGCCCATGTATGGCCCATGACGCCTTTCGGCCCATATGAGGCCCTGTGTAACCCTTGGCCCACTAACAGCCCATGGTAAAACTGGCCCATAATGAATAGTATATCGCATTATGCCCATTAAAGGCCCATTATTCCGTTGGGCCGTTTCCAGCCCTTTCGGCCTTCTAAGGGCCCATTTATTCTTAGGCTTATTTCCAGCAATCAATTACTTACGGTCTGAATGTCTGATACTGGCCTGTCCCGGTTGTGGGCCAAATTCAGCCCCTGGTTAAAGTCGGCCACTTGTAGCCCGTTAATCCGTTGGGCCGTTTTCGTACGTCATCAAATACGACCCATTAATGGCCTGTTATGCCTGCAGATAGAATTAAGCCCATTATACTCATCGGTCTATTTACGGACCGTTATGGTTGGCCTATGAACGGACAATTCTCACTCTACCCCGTTTTGGCCCACAATGCAGCCCGTTATTGGCCCATGTTTGGCCAATCGATCATACAGACCGTAGGAGGGCCATTGATTCTACGGCCCGTAGAAGGCCCGTAGGAGGCCCATGCTCACAACACCAGATAGCAGGACCATGGTGGCAACGGTCTGTATGTTGCCCATGGTTATTGTGGCCTAGTTTTAAAACATAGGTTATTGCGACCACTAGAAAACCTCGGAAAAAGAACTGCACTGACTACAAATAAAGAAGACAACAAGGAAATAAATAAGCAAGCAACTTACGCTAGGCTATTACGGCTATTACACATATACATCCACTGGGCATCAAAGTTCGCCACGGGTGCAAATATGGGGAACAAAGCAGCATATTACATACACTGGTTGTCAAAGTTGGCGACTAGTGCAAATAAACGCCGCAGCAAAACAAGCCCAGAACTGAAACCACTTCACAAGAGCTCAAGAAACAATATCCTGGGTATCCACCATGCTGGCAGGACGCTTAGCAAGCTTATTAGCTTTCTCTTTTTTGGCGCTTAAATCCTCCAGCGCTTGTTGTTGCCTTGCTGTTGCACCAGAAAGTATGCATCTGAATTCTGCAGGGACTTCCTCAGTCCTTCGTCTTCCTGTCGCAGCACATCTGATCGATGTCTTTCAACTTGAAGTTGAGACTCAAGAAGCCGAACTGATTCAGGCAGCGAGTTCGAAGAGCTTGTGCCAGCAGTAGTGGCCAGTAACTTGAACACTACATCAAGATAGGACTTTGCGGTTGTCTCACTGTCTTCAAGATAGTTTTCATCATCTTTCTTGGAGACCAATAGGGATGTCTCACTATCTTGGACCTTATCTGCATTACTTCCTTTACCATTGCATAACGGAATACTCTTCTCAAATATTTTGTCTACATTCTAAAAGAGAAACAAGCAGACACATCACAGGTTTACCATGTTGTATATGAAACTCATTTTGGTAAACCAGTTCAGTAGAAAGGTGGACAGGATAACATCATGAAACAAACATATATCTATGCACAATGGTCACTGTATGGTCTATATCATTCTAGTTTATGTTGCCAAATCAAGATAGAGACAGTTCAAATCATATTTGTTTAAGACAAAGCAGCATAGATAGAATATAAGTGTGGGAAACTACACAATACTAACAACACTTGTAATGTGCATGGCATGAGAACATAACTGTTTATTAAATTGAAACTGAAATCAACATAGAGCAAGTTACAACAGCAAACCAGTTAAAGAAACAGGTTTAAAACATACCTGTTGCGCCATTGGATTTTCAATTGCATCCTTCAAATTTGGAATTAGTTGTTATGAGTAAATACAGTGATGCAAGAGCAAAGGAGTATGAACCATAGCTACAGAACCTGACCCGAGAACAATTCTTCTTCTTCTTTAAGCGTTGACTTGGGGTTCGGAGTGGTGGTCCTCGTGCTTTGTGCACTACACTTTCCTTACTAACTGCTCATGTTTGGGTGCTCTATGGTGGAGACGGTGATGTGTCAACTGGAACTGGGTTACTATCTGCTGGGGTTGGAAGGGGTGTAGCTGGTTCTCTGTCCAACTCGGTAGGGGTACAATCTGCGTGAGCCTGGGTTATATGTGGTGGGGCTCGTTCTTGGGCAAGTACAACCATGGTTCTATCTGCATCCACGGGTAGCACTATATTTTCTAAAGACCGTGTTTTTACTCCCATAAATACTGCCATCATCCCCTCCAATTCAAATGGCTGATAAACAAGAAAAGTAATCGAATGTACAGACATTATATGATAGACAAGGTGCAATGGATAGTAGGGAAGAAAATAGGGAATGAAATAATTCACATTTATGATGTCTAACCAAACAGGATAGCATGACACAATTTCACATATATGATGGCTAACTAAACAGAATAGCATGACACAATTTCACATATATGATGGCTAATTAAACAGGACATAATGACATACTTCAAAATATGATGACTATGTAAACAGGATGACATGATATAACTATACGATGTGTCTATTAAAGTAATTGGCATGCCATAATTCACATACATGCCGTTGATGGAAACATGATGGCATGATATAATTCATGGATAGAATGACATAATTCAAAATATGATGACCATGCAAACAGGATGATATGATATAACTATATTATGTCTTTAGAAAATGGGTTGGCATGCCATAATTCAGATACATGATGTCTATGTGAACATCATGGCATGATATAATTCAAAAATATGATTTATATATTAAGCAAGTAAGCATAGGGCAATCGCATATATGATGTGTAAACTAAGCAGATGGCATTCAATATTGTGTATATGATGTAAAAACTAAGCATTGCAAGACAGCATATGCATGATATGAGTAATATAACCCTACCAAGTTTGAGCATACACCTCAGGTGGGAAAGAGGACTGGTCATATATCTACGAATCCTCCTCTGAGAAGCTATCTGTAACCAGCAAGATATCTGCTTCAGCAGGTAGCATTGTCTGCTCTGAAGACCTTGTTTTCACTCCAGATTTTTCCATCACCAATTCAAATGGTTGATTCATAGGAAGAATAGTTGAATATACAAACATTGTCGACAAATGGAATACGTAAATACAAAAAAGGATGGTATGATATAATTCACATACATGATGCTTGACTAAACATCATGGCATTGCATAATTCACATATATAATGCCTTGCAAGAACATAGCATTGCATAATTCACATATATAATGTCTTGCAACAAGATGGCATTGCATAATTCACATATATGGTAATTGGACACTACAGGTGGCATTCACACAAAGCATGTCTAAACTAAGCAAATAGCATAGCAATGCAAGACACCATATGCACGATATGAGCAATATAACCCTACCAAGTTAGAGCATGCACCTCGGGGGGGGGGGGATAGGACTGGTCATCTGTCCCTGAATCCTCCTCTGAGGAGCTATCCGTAACCAGCAAGACATGCGCTTCATCAGATAGCATTGTCTGCTCTGAAGACCTTGATTTCACTCCAGATTTTTCCATGACCGTGTCGAATGGCTGATGTACAGGAAGAGTAATTGAATTTACTAACATTGTTGACAAATTTAACACGTAATAAAAATGGATGGCATGATATAATTCACACATAAGATGACTGGCTAACCAGGATGGCATTGCAAAATTCACATATATGATGCCTGGCTAAACAAAATGGCACTGCATGATTCACATATATGATATAGAAACTAAACAAATGGCATTCACACAAAGCATGTCTAAACTAACCAGATGACATATTTTATGTATAAAGTAAGAAATGCAAGGCACCATATGCATGATATGACCAAATCAGCATGCCAAGTTAGAGCAAAAGACCCCAGGGGGTAAATAGGAGTTGTCTACTCCCTTCGAATCCCCCTGTGAATAGTTATCTTCCTCTTGATTACAATCTAGAATGGGGGGAAGGGGGCGTTGCTTTTGCGCCCACCATGGAGCGACGTCTACATGAAATTTTATTGCCATGCAAGGCTCGTCTCTTTTGTTGTACATCTTCAGTAGCATTGTGTACAATAACTGACATGCATAGGAATAAAACATAGTGAGATTATGTAAGGAGTGCATGCACAAATCTAGAGTGATGGTAGCAACCTGTGGATAGACGCAAAACCAATGATAGCAGGCAAATAATAGCTTCAGTTAAAAAATACAGATAATGGCTCCTTTAATGTTTGTTTCCCACCCAATATGAAATTCATAGTATACACCCGAGATTAAGAAGATAGTACACAGATGTTATTGGTTGCTGCCCCAATATGTACCCCACAACCATTTAAAAACTCAACTTTGACATTAGTTTTGACCTGACTCAGAGTCTAATGGTGAACAAGACAATAAAGTAGCATGCCATATTAAGCGATGCATAATGTAAGCAGACACAAAAGAGTGTGACCTCTCTTGCGGACCCATGTAGTCCTCAAGGTCATCTGCTAAGTTGATGATGGTAATGCAGTTGTCGTGGCTGCCGGCGGCAGGGAAGAAGATCTGAGGTGGCGAAAGACATTTTGGCGGGTGGATCCCTGTTGTGGTGAACTTCTTTCATTGGAGTAGCTGAGCTGGGGTGGACGACAGCACAACAGGAGTGGCACAAAGCACACAATGTTTTCTTTGACACATGTCTGTAATAGAAGTAATTTTGTAAGGTCTTGTTTGAATTGGAGGATTCTAGCAATGCAGGGATAGGAAATACACAAGAATAGGATAGGAATGCACGTGCAAAACAAAGAATTTAAAAACACATGATTTCTATCAATCTGGGTGTTTGGTTCACAAGAATTGGAATACCACAGGAATGCAAAGCATGGTGAAATTAAGTCAAACCACAAGAAAATGTACAGTTATAATGTTATTATGCTACTATATCCTAGTCTTGTGCTTCATGAATAGGAATTTGAAAAGGAGGCCAAGTGGATATTAAAATTCCTATGTTTTTTGTTTGAAGGAGACACTAAAGGAACAAATCATACAGTTTTCCTTTGCTCCATTCCTTTGAACCAAATGCATGAATACTTTTTTTAGGGTCCAGCATAGCTTGTATATTACTGGTGCCCGGGCAAATCGCCCAAAGCACATGCAGACACATTGGCTAGAACATCCAAATCCCACTGCACAAAATGGTTTACATCACATAAGCGACCAAGTTTTGCAAGCTCATCTGCTACAGAGTTTACATGTCCCTTACATAACATTATTTCATGGTGTGAGAACCACAGCTTGACTTGGAGCTTTGTATCTTTGATGATTGTTGAGTACACCGAGGAATCTACCTTCCCCAAGTCCATAGCCTCCGCTAGCAGCTGGCAATCCGTCTCAAAGATAACTCGTAGCATGCCCATATCCGCAACAAATGAAACAGCTTCGGCCATGGTGTGGACCTCGGCCGCAAAGGCATCGGCAATGAATTCCTTCCGGCCTGCTCTTGCGCATAGGACTGTACCCGCCGTGTCTCTCACCACCACACCCCATCCAGCATGTGTTTCTCCTGGCACGTGCGACCCGTCGATGTTGAGATTGATCTTGTTATTCGGTGGAGGTTTCCATGAAGTTTTATCTGTAGTAGCCACTCCTTGTGTATAGACTTGGTGGTACTCCAAGGCGCAGCTCCTTGCTCTCCTCGCCACGTCCGCGAGTGTATCCGCCAACTCCCCTTCCCTCACCTTATTCCGGTTACTCCACCATAGCCACCAGATTGAAAGGATGAGGATGCGCTTTTTCTCATCTAGCCCCCAAAGAAAATCCAACATCACATGCACAGACGTAATGCGTTCCAGCGCCATTCTTTCCTTCTCCGGCGAGAGATCCCTCCAGACTTCTTTAACTGTCTTACACTTAACGAACAAGTGAGCCCCGTACTCCTCCACTTTGCCACAGAATAAGCACGTTTTATCCTCAACTTGCACATCTCTCCTAACAAGGTTAGTCCGCGGGGCCAGGGACTCGTGCTTTATTCGCCATGCAAACATCTGGATATTCCTTGGGCAGGGTAGCTTCCATAACCTATTCCACGAGTCATTAGAGTAGTTGTCACGGTTCCCAGGTATAGCCGTGCTGCTGCCCGCATTGCCATCACACTCATTCTTCTCCAGCTGAACATGTAGTTTATATGCACTCTTGACTGTGTGTGTTCCTTTTGGTTCAAACTGCCAGGCAACAAAATCATCAACTCCTTCACGAAGAGGGATTTGCAGAATAGAGGCTGCATCAACTGGCCAAAACGTGTCATGAACAAGTTGCTCATCGCAACTCCTCGTAACTGGGGTGATGAGGTCGCAAACATGTTCAAGCAGGCTGGCCCCCCTAGGAGTTAAAATTTTCCTTGACCACGGCCTAGGTAGCCACGGATCAGACCAGATCTGCACCTGTGTGCCTTCCCCTATTCGCCAAATGTACCCTTCTTTGAATAGATCCAGCCCATGAAGTAGACTTCTCCATGAATATGAAATACCATCCTTTGCCACGGCATCGAGAACATGAGTGTTGGGGAAATATCGGGCCTTCAAAATTTGTGCACAAAGGGACTCCGTGTTTTGGATCAACCGCCAAATCTACCGTGAGAGCATAGCTAGGTTGAAGTTGTGCATATCCCTGGACCCAAGGCCCCCATGTGCTTTTGACCGTGTCAATTTATCCCAACTGATCCAGTGAAGTGTGTTTTCCTTCTCTTGCTGGCTCCACCAGTATTTTCCCATAAGCGAGCTTAACTCTTGGTAGAAAGACTTAGTCATAGAAACACGACATAGCAAAGGTTGGGATAGCCTGCGCAACTGCTTTCACCAGGGTCTCCTTCCCCACTTTCGCTATGAGCCTCTCCTGCCAACCATAGACCTTCCCTGCCATTGACCTTTAACATAAGCGAAGGCTTTCTTCTTTGATTTACCCACATGCACCGGGAGCCCAAGATACTTTTCATTCCAATTCTCGCTCTGAATGTGTATGGTCTATTTCACCAACTCTCGCGTCTCCGCTGGCGTGTTCGGACTGAACATTACGACCGATTTTTCTGTATTGATGCATTGTCCCGAGCATTGTTCATACAGATCAAGGATGCCTCGCAGCACTGCCGCTTCCTCACTGCTCGCCTTCAGTAACAACATGGAGTCGTCAGCAAACAGAAGATGAGACACAGTTGATGCATTGGAGCAAATTTTCACCCCACTGATAAGACCCCTCCGTTGGGCATCATGTAGCAGTGCCGAGAGCCCCTCCGCACAAATGACAAAGAGATATGGCGATATGGGATCGCCTTGTCTTAGCCCACACGAAGGACTGAATTGTTGTGATAACACACCGTTCACCTTGATCTGATATTTAACCGAGGAGACACACTTCATAATGAGATCCACCCAGCACTATTTGAACCCCAACTTGCCCAGCATAGCTTCCAAAAAACTCCATTCGACTCAATCATAGGCCTTACTCATGTCCACCTTAACTGCAGCAAAACCCTCCTTTCCCTTCTTCTTTCCCAACAGGAAGTGTGAGAGCTCATATGCAATGAGAACGTTATCCGTGATCAACCTCCCCGGCACAAATGCACTTTGGTTTCCGAAATTATATCGGGTAGAATGATCTTCAAGCGGTTGGCTATGACTTTAGAGACGAGCTTGTAAATCACATTACACAAGCTGATTGGGTGGAGATCCTTGATTCTGGACGGGTTTTTGACCTTGGGGATTAGCACGACCATCATCTCATTCCAGACCTCCGGGATGGGGCCGCCATTTAGGACTACCAAGACCTCATCCACCACTCTATCCCCCATGAAATGCCAATGCTTCTTGTATACGATGGATGGCATCCCGTCCGGGCCCGGCACCTTCAGGTCTCCAATGTGATCAAGAGCGGCTTTCACCTCTTCCCGAGTGTATTGTGTATCCAGGACAACATGCATGGGCGTGGTGATGCGTGGCTCAACCTTATCAATGAGCTCATGCAATCGGCTCCCCATACGAGAAGTGAAGAGATCCTGAAAATAAGAACAAATATAGTTAGTTAACTCCTCGCCCTCCTTCACCACCAACCCATCCTCCTTCTTCAGCTCCTTCACCCTATTCATTTTCCTTCTAGCCGAGGCAAAAGCCATGAAAAACGGGTGTTTCTATTCCCATCCTTTAACCAAGAGACTCGGGATCGCTGTTTTTCTTTCGTGTTCTTCTTCTCTTCTAGATCATCAACCACACATCTTAGCCTCGCCTCTTCTGCAATTTTCTCTTCTGACACTGGGCGCCGCATGCATGTCTCCAGATCCTTACGGGCCTTCTTGAGTCTTTCTTCGATCTCCCCCACGACTTCTTTCTGCCAAGCGACCATCGAGCCGTTTTTCCTTCTCTTTCCCTTTCAAGCAGTGGCGATTCTATAGGAAGGCTTGAACAGGCAAAAGCCAACACTCCATAAAGGTTTTTGTGTTACTTCCCCTACTAGCTGAACTCCCAGGCCCATCTACAAATGCAGAGCTCAAATGCGCAGAAATAAATAATGATGGCTTTCGAGAGAGTCCATCACGGACAACTAAGTTGCCTGGTACCTCACTGCTTGTCATATAGTAGGAGAAACTAATCGTATTTCACGTTACTATGCGAGCTCAGTGGACAATATATATAACATGTAGAGTAAAAATGTGATCCAACAAGTGTACAACCTCTTTGGCGAAGCCATGTAGATCTCAACATCATTGGGTTGGTCGCTGAGGATGATGCGGCTGATGTGGTTGTCAAAGGAGGGGAAGAAGATCTTAAGCATCTGGAGATGGAGCCGAGGGTACTGCTCCACTGTGATGGAGGGTTTCGTCATCGGAGCAGCTCCAGTGAGTTGTATGACGACGAGGCTGTAGCAGGATAAGAGAGACAACGTAAACCTGAGAGGAATTCTATTACAATCTCCAATAAATGATGTAAAATACATAACCACAATGTGCTAGATGTAAAATACATCAGCCGCTCATCTCTGAACTTAACTGTCAAAATTGAATTTAACTGTCGAAATTGAATTTTACTGTCAAAATTGAATTTTACTGTGGAAACTGAACGTACTAGTAGCAGAAAAGCAGTGCACTGATAGTTTTGCCCCCTTGAGCACTAGTGCCAGAGTAGCAGTGATCTAAATCGATAGCCGCTCCGGCACGTAATGTAGTACCAGAGAGCAGCTGGGGTAGCTGGTCGTGCAGCAGCTGTAGTGCCCAGAGCAGCAGCGTGTGCGAGAGCCGAGGCAGTTGATCATGTAGCAGCATCTCGGGTAGCAGCAGGAGGAGCTCGAGTGACAGCCGTAGCTGCTGCTCGTGTAGCAGCAACGCGAGCAAAAGTAGAGCAGCAGCACAAGCAAGAGCAAGAGCAACAACGCGAGCAAGAGAAAGAGCAGAGCAGCAGCGCGAGCGAGAGCCGAAGCAGCAGCAGCAGTGCTAGCGAGAGCCGGAGCAGCAGCACCATCAGCTCCTACTGATGTCGAGTTGCTACCGGGGAGAGACGTCGTGGAGGAAGTGGCCGGCGATGCCGCTGTAGATGGAGCCGCACAATGGCGACTCGGGACCGAGCGCCGGCAGCACTGTGAGATTGAATAAAGAAGAAAATGTAGCGATTAGTGCTGAACCTCTTTGGTGGCAACGATTAGGCCTCAGCTTCATCCAAGGAATCGGTGATGGTGTTGCTCTTCTGGTGGTGCAGGTGAAGACGGCGGTGTGGGAATGGAGGTGGCACGATAGACGAGGCGAACATCGGGGCAAATCCTTGGAGGTGGAGGATGGGGTGGCTGAACCGACGGGACGATGAGATCGACAATGGATCCTCATCTAGTGCGGTGGATGAGGGACGTTGAGCTATTGCGGTGGACGATGTCGTCGGGGAAGAGGCTCCGGCTAGGTGGTGGATGGAGGAGGGTGTGGGGCTTTGCGAGTTTTTGCAGCCTCGGTGTATGAATGGGAGGGCGGAGGGGATGGGAGGGGCAACCATGGCTTAGAGACGAGCTTGTCTGAAATGTGGGGTAAGTTACAAAAGTACCCCCACCGATTTGAACTAGGCTGTTCTTTCGGTTCAAGGGTATCACGGGAATTTCACGAGTCGGGATTTCGCAGGAGGTGGGAGTTTTCGCGCGCGTTGTAATTTTGGGATAGCAAGGCGCGGGTAGAGATGGAGGGAGTTTACGGAGCACAACGAGACAATGAGATATCTTGCAATTTCGGGATAACAAGGCGCGGGTTGAAAAGGCAGGAGTCTCGCAGCATGATAGACAGAGAGGCTAGCTTGAAATTTCGCCATAACAAGGCGCGGCTCGAAATCTGGGGGAGAACAAGCTTAACGTGTACAAAAAAACAAAAACAAAAAAGACAATTCGCACCCCACTAGAGAGAGCCATGTCCCGTTTTACTATATTATTACTAGAAATGCCATTCAAAAACAACAGCAGAAAAACTAAAAAAATAGGGACAACTAGCTTAACATGTACAGTACCAAATCAATTTGCACTTCCCTGAACAATAAAAAAACATTTCCTACTGTCTAGCATATGGACTAAATTTGAGTACATTTCCCTGTTTGGATGGGATTGTACTCGGGTTAGTTATACAACCATCTAAATATTATCTTCATAACACATGACATGAATATGAGAGAGGTAAATTCCGATATAAATATGAACTACATGTACGTACAATCTCGAATTCAAATATATGTATCCATTTTATGTTGAATTCAAATCATAGTACATGTATGCTCTAGCTAGATGTTCGGAATCTAAACCATGTATGATACTATGTACAATATGTTTAACACGCACAACACACATACACACACACCATTTAGATATGTGCTGCGAAAGCCATCCATCATCTCCAATCTGAATAGTGTGTCCATGCATGGATGCAATGTCGCCAAATGATGCCTGCCATCGGTATCTCAAATTTAAATCAGTTTAACCTTGTTCAATGTGTATACAGTATAGCATGATCGTTTCAAATCCACACCACACATATCTCAATTATATTCATGCATGCATGGGTTTCAAACATCATGATCTCTTATTTAAATATTTGAATTCAACTTTACATTGATTATGACCTCACCAAGTCTTTTACACCCACACAGTTATCTTCTCTTTATAGCTGTACCACTTTCTTTCTGTCATGCATGCATGCACACACACTACCACTCGACATTATCCATCACACGCATGCAATCTTTTTCTTCAGGTCGGTCTCCCATGCATGCACACACACACACACGTCCCCCTCTTCATCACTTCGGCCATTCTTTATCTCTCACATGCATGCACAATAATCGATGTTCCTCTATGTGTGTGTATATATAATTACGTCTTTCCCAGTTTTCCACACAAATCGATCGCTATATATCTCTAGTCAAGTCTCACCCTGCTCTTTCCCACGTACACATCGATCAAATCTACCTCTCTATATAGGACTACGCAGCTAATACATACACATCATCTATCCATCATCTCCCTCTCATCATCCATGCCTTCCGCTTCATCTCTCAGACGCGCGCACAGTGGCGAAGACAGGGGATAACAAGGGCCCTGGCCCCCCTAACATCACTGTATTGAGGCTAATATGAATGTGGTCAGAATGTCAATTGCTGGTAAAATGGTTTAAGTTGATGAATTGGCCCTCCCCATAAAGGATTAGCAATGCTAGGCCCCCTAGCTCATTTAATTTTCAGGGCTCCGCCACTGCGCGCAACCGCGGACGTTCTCACCCCCTCTCTTTAAATATCGATCTCGCACTTGTGCACTCCTTCCCAGTCTCCCTCCATTTGGCCCCTCGCACCATCTTCCAGCTCCCCCCATATCCCAGTGCTTCTACGCTCATAGAGCTCTTCCCTCTATCTGTCTCTATCGATATCTCGCACGGTCGACCCCTCCCCTCCCTTCTCATATATCACCCCGGCCCCATGCACATACATGTATGTATATAGGCCTCTCCTTCACAAAAATTGCATTGACATGTATTCCCTCACCATATCTCAGTATCTCTCACATACATGGACTATGTGTACGAAATAGAAGAGGTGCACACACGCACTCGTTACCACATACAAACGCGCGGGTGCACGGTGGAGCTCATTTGTACAAAAAATGAGCGTGTAGAAAGGCTTTAGACAATGTGCCACTAGTTTATATATCTATATCTATACCCCTATACAGTGTGCGAATAACTTGGAAAGATGGTCATTCGATGAAGCCAATCCGAGGGTGCAGAGATGGCAAATCCGAGCACTACCGGTTGTTGGATATCATCTACATTCCACCAGATTCTGCCACATGTACAATCTAGAATACTCCATGGTTGAACTTAAGCATAATGCACAAACCTCAAGACACAAGCACTTCTCCTTTGTTCTAGAATCTTCCGTATCATAACAACCCAATTTTTTTCTAGATGAATTGCCATTATTTGTTTTTTTACTTTATGCTTTAGAACACATAATTCCATGAATCTTAAAATAGATTAACTTTTTTATAAAAACTAATTGGTTTTGAATGCGATGAACTATAAGAATTAAATGAACATCTACATCATGCATATATGACTCAAAGCTTACATGCTATAGTGTGGTGTTTATTCATAATTTGGTTGCAAAACTCATGCGTGCAATGCACTTGTACCTTACTAGTACTTCTAGTATGTGCAAAACACGTAAAATTAGAATAGTAATGGCATGCTACACAGTGTCTCTCCCCTTTTCAGTTAATATATTATGATTAAATGATGTAGGGGCATCCATGAAGCCACATGGCACATGTGGAGGCGTTGTCGCAACCTTCTTGTGTGGATTGATCACAGTGACGTGCTGCTGGTTCCAGAAGAATATACGCGTCCTCTCTCACGCACACTGGCAGTACGTGCAAGAAGCGAAGATGTGAACGCATGCACTCATTCCCTCGCACGCACACGCGGGTACACGATGGGACGCATTTTTGTACAAAGATCCATCCCATGTGATAATTTGATGCGTGTCAATTAATACAGCGCATGCAAATTGAGTGGACATGAGGGAGGAAGTAGTTGAGAATGACATTACTAGTCCATTGTGTGTGTGCGAGTAGTTAAATCATGGGTTGCTACTTCCATTGATCTCCTTCGTATTTTGTGCCAATTTTTTACCATATTTTTAAGTAACATAATATTTATGCATGTCATAAAAAGTAATATCATCGAAAACTATGTTGAAATGCGATTCCAATGATATAATTTTTGGTGACATGCATTAACATTTTCTTAGCTAAATTTTTGGTCAAAATTGGCACAAAATAAAAAGGGGGCCAATAAACCAGGACGCATGCAACATGATCTATTTTTGACTGGGCTACTGTTGGAGGCCTTTGGATTTAAATATGGACGGAGTGGAGTAGTACTATCTTTATCTTAGCCTCGTAGGGCTCTCCCAGTGCCTAGGCTCGCCTCCCCGCCTCGCCCACTGTATCCCTCCATGGAGGATCCCACCATGGATAATCCCTTAGATCCCAAGATCCCGCAGGCTGCCCTCACGCTGCGGCCCGCAGCACTACTGCCTTTGAGCGAAACCCACATGTGTTTCAGAGGGGATCCATTGCTCTGGAATCACACATAGGTGGCGCCGGAGGACATGCCAGGGATGCGTTTCAGGTGGTGGGCAGCAAGGGCAAACTGGATCGAGGAAGCATCGCATCGATTGGAGACAGGTTCAAAGGAGCTGCGCCTGGTGAAGCACAAGGCGGAGGCGCAAGTCGATCTCAGTGGAGAGATGCGAGGGATGTCAACATCTGGCTGCATCGCGTTGATTTCAAGCTGGGGCTAATGGCAGAGAACATATTCACGGAGTCGACTGCTGAGGAAAGAACGCGCATGCCTGCGGGATGGGATGAGCAGCCGGTGGAACTGTTCAAATGGGCGGTAGGAGAAGCCAAATCGCGGAGCCAGCTGCGGGGGCGGCGCTGGGCATGCATCATAGGTGAGGTGAGCTGCCCTCCTTCTGCGCCAGCGATGCAGTGACCTGCTTGGTTGCTGCTGCTGTGAACTTGCGGCGCCATGGCGGTTTACAGCCGTGATAGTCACTCCATCTATATGTATTGTATTCCCGTGAAAATACTTGGTCGTTTGGAAAAACATGGTAATTGATTTATCACTAGTTTTTGAATGCTTGGTCGTGATAATCACCCGAAGCCACAACCACAAGTCTCCACCACGTAATACTTACGGTCGGTCAGACTCGCATCTCAACGAAGGGACACACATCGGCTTGGTCTGACATGTACGACCAGTTACATCACTGACTTGTGCGGCCGCATCTGAGCAGTAGTACTTGAAATTTGTGTTCCGGGAAACTCATCGGGAGCCGTTTCGGGCCTTGAAACCAAAACCATCAATTAATATTTAGCTTGTTCCATCACATTCCAAAGTAGTAGCCAGGAGTAGTATCAAACCTGAACGTGTTCCCACTATGTAGGTTTTAGTACTAGTGCTAGTACTAGGTTATAAAAAGGGGAACTACCTAACCGAAAATTACTCTACTTTCATCCTCATAAGTCTTTCTTGTTCGTCCTTCCTGCCCTGGCCGGTGTGCAGAGCTCTAGGTCGAGAACTACTAGTAAGAAGGGAGCAGCGACCAAGGCGGCGGAAAAAAGGGCTCGCCGCCTCACGGGAGGCTCTAAATATCTCTCACAGGCAGGCGAGGGCTCCCAGGAGCACCCTAGCCACAGAGGCGAACATGCCGAGCTGGCGGTGCTGGAGTCGTTATCCCTCGACGACATGCACGATTAGCTCAATAAGCAGAAGGAGTTAATCGACGGCTTGGTGGAGCTGCTGAAGGAGAGCCTCAATGACATGCCTGCTGAGCTCAATAAGTAGGAGGAGTTGACCGCCGGCTTGGTGATGCTGCTGAAGGAGAGCATTGCCCCAAGTAAGAAAGCGACCGGTGAAATCTTGCAACTTCAGGAGGACAAGGCGAAGCTCCGCCACGAGCTCGAACTTTTGAAGGAGGAGAACGCCAGCTGGAAGAAGTTGCATGAGAAGAGTAGTTCCTCGATGAAGATGTTGCATGCCCTCGTCATGGAACAGAAGGAGGAGTTGGTGAAGCTCCACATCAAGCACCCGGCTGCTGTCAAGGTATGTAATGCGGCCGTGGAAGAGATGATGAACGCTTGCATCAAGAAATCCTGCGTCATGGATAGAATGAAGAAGATGGCAGAGGAGATGAGCGAATAGATGAAGGTCGTGGAGGCGATGAAGAAGCAGTTAGGACACTGCCGTTAACTCTTCATGAAATAGTGAGCAGCGCCCCGACTTGTGTCTGCGTCTTCCTTCTTTTGGGTGGGGGGTAATCTTCCTTCTTCTCTTGCTCCTGTGTTTCTTCTTTTGCTTCGGGTGTTTCGCTGCATGTGTCACATTCCTTGCGAGGCAAGAATAGAACAATGCTAGCGATGAGCGGTGCCGTGGGATTGATGACTAGCAAATTAGATCATTTTTTATCGCCATATCACACTGGGCTGTCGTGTTTGCGCTCCTCTGTCGTACTAGTACTCCAGTGGAAAACTTGATTATATCGCACGGTTCTTTGCTCCTCCTTAGGTCGTCGGCAAAATTATACGAGTAGTCAAATCACAAGGCCCCATGTTCTAGCAGTAGTGAGCTTTCAAATCCCAAAGGCCCTCGCCTCTCGTGAAACCGTCCAACCGAGACTGCCCCGCCATCGTACTACTACTGTACAAATTTCATCTTGTTAGTTTTGCTCCTTCATGCTTTGGGTAAACTTCTCTCATTTAAGTTTTTTTAAAATTACTTATCTCGTTTAAGTGTTTTGCGTATGTTCCATGCTTAGAGCATGGTTATAGTAGAGCCAATATGATGTTGGCCATATCATATATAGTACATATATAATGTGAAGAAACGAGTGGTAGTACTACCAACTACAAGATGAACAGTAAGAAATACTAGTATGTATGTACTGAAGAGTTAAAGTAATGAGAAGGAACATAACATAGTTCTGTTGGGGTCTCACCACAACACACCCCTAAAATAAAACTAAGCACCCTGAAATTAAACTAAGCAACTAATCCGGTAGACACTACATTAGAACCACCATGAGCAACGACACTGCCACCTTACTTGGACTCCCCATCCACGTGCTCGACTTCGTCCTTGTCCCTCTTCCTCTTGGTCGATACTTCTTTGCTTGAACCGCACACTTGGCTCTTGCTCTTCATCCAACCCTTGTAGATATTGAAATAAAGGTAGGCATCCATTGCAGCGTACTGGATGTGGTGTCTATCTAGTACATTCCACTGCCATGCAAGATGAAACTTGGGCAGAGGTTTCGTCAGTTTATCATATGAAGGATCAACCATGGCTCCTGCCAGGGTCAGCATTGAAGGCTGATGGGAGGACACCAGCCCGTTCTTCTGGAGGTCGAAGGGCTGGCCTACAACAAGGCCTATCCGATCTAGGACTCTTCTGTCGCTCGTAAAGTTTACAGTAACGAATTTGACTTTGCCGCACGCGAGGAAGTTCTAAAATCCTCGCACTCAATGTTGGCATGGCATATGTGGTAGACCAAGCACAACTTATGTAAGCAAACCTGGATCACGACGGGCTTCTTCCTCTCTTCCTCCTTTATATTCTTCTCTTTTCCCAGGACTATGGCGTACTCAACATCTAGCCCAGCGACCCACTCATCACCATTTGAGTTTTTGAAGATGCGTCTGAAGCGAACAAGGCATCCTTTCACCGTCGCAGAAGAACGAGTGTAGATGATGTCAAACTCATTGCTGGTGATGGTTCTAACCTTGTACTCACCGCCGATCATGGAGATTTGGACGCCATGGATTTGGAAGGAGGGTTGGGATTAGTGGAACTGTTGTAATGTGAAAGGACAGGACGACTAGGAGCGAACTGTTGTAATGTTAAAGGACGGCCGGGGAGGAGTAAGAGCGAACTGCTAACGGTTTTCCGATTGTAAAAATGCTGGGTGGGGCGTGCGAATGGCAGGGTAGTGGCTTGCCCGGTGGATAAATGGCTTCATGCACAGTACTATGGGAGGCCCAATTAGATGTAATGTCTACTAGACGCTCAATTAAATGGCTTCATGCATCTGCGTGTTCCCAGGTCAAGTGTCAAGAAAATTATAGGCGATACGAAGCTTTCCATGCTCCCATGATACGGGCTTCCGAGAGCCCTTGGATCTGAGATAGAATGGTTGCATGGCGTGATTCTAGACCTATGGTGAATATCCTATCCTAGACGGTTATTTTGCAAATTTTTAGCAACTTAGCATGCGACCGTTCGATCTTAGATAACCCGTATCATGGTCGCGCCTACCACGACCGTCGCCTTGCTCGCGCGGTCGCGCCTTTGAAGATCTCAGACGACTATAAATGAGCATTTTTTTCCTACAGTACTTCACATGCATGAAACTACTTCCTCCGTCCAGGTGTGTTAGGCTATCTGATGTTGGCATGGCACCTGTATACCATGGAGGGGGTCAGGGGAGACTCACCCCAATCGTAGCGCCGCAGTAATAATGATAATGGAAAGTCAAATCACAGGGCCCCACCTGTCCAGCAGTAACAAGCCGTCAAATCACACAGCCCTACATTTGCAGCAGTCTACTCCCTCATCTTCTTGCCTCTATGTCAAACAGACTAGGCAGAACTACCCCGCCTACCGCGTGGGAAAAGCCTCACCCTCGACTTTTAAATATAATTTTGTATCCATGGATTGCGCCATGGAGCAAAGCCTGAAGAAAATGGCATTACACATGTATATAGCACGCCATCGCGTTTGCGTCGCACCACAGACGGCCGGTCGGTCTGGCACGCCGCTCACCGAATGGAACGCACGTCATATTGCGTTTGCACACACATGTGGGACCGCAATTGAGAACCGACCATAGGCACACACCCCCCGTCCCTGCAAGTTGGTTGAGTTAATAGAAGAGAGAGAAGAGCGATAGTACTGGAGCAGTGGTGTACACATGTCGGTGCCTGGACGATCCCTACACAACACAGGAGATCAGTCCATGCAGGCTGTGTTGTACAGGGCTGTAGTTCTGATGAGAAATCTAAAAAAAGGTTTCTTGTCATCTCGCCATAATAGTGGTCATGTGCTTCAGATCACTGTGAGGGTTATACAGTGACAACTGCATTCCACCAAGGCGCTGGTCATTGGGGGCACATGCACTCGGCTTCCATCTAGGTCAAGCCAGCTATGTTAACTAACTTATCTACGAGTTTGTCTTTGGCCTTGTTTGGATACTCTAACTTATCTAGAGGATAGAGTTAGTTTCTAACTCATGACTAACCCTAAACTAACTCTAGCCAAAGAGGTGTTTGGATGACAGGGTTAGATTGACAATAAATGCACTAGGAGAACTAGCTCCAATTAGCACCTCTTGGGTGGGATAGTTTTTTTGGGTGGGTTAGATGCAACTAGCTCAAACTAGCCCTCATGTTTGGATAGTTTAGGGCTATTTAAGCCCAAACTAGCTCAAACTAACTCTAACCCATGGATCCAAATAGTGCCTTTAATCTGAGCTTTGATCATCATCTAGTTTGTCCGTCGGGATTCATGTTTTCTCCTTGGGGCAGTGAGGTTGTGTCACATCCCTAGTTCTGGCCTGACCTATGCTAGTTTCCATGTGAGCATCATGTTTATATTCAAATGAAACTTGAATTGAGGAATTTTCAAAAGCCTCAGAAGTCCTCTAAAAATAACCAACATTTAAATCTCATCAAATGAGTCCAAGAAAATGTTCATGTTATTCTGCAAAAATATTGGCATGAGGTAAAATTCAAACCAACATTTTTGGAATCACAGAAATATTTATTTTGGGCCTTTGACTTAAACCAATGACATATTTGAGTTGAATTTATTTCTGTTATATAAGAAATAAAGTTCAAATATTTTTGTAAGTTTCCTGTGACCTTGGACTAGTTCCTGAGCTCACATATAATTTACAGAAAGTTAAAAAAATGATTTGATGTTTTAAATCAAATCAAAACCAATTGCAGAAAATAGAAAACATTAATAAATAGAAAAACCAGAGAGAGAGGAAACTACCTGGCCACTTACCTGGCGCAGCCCACCTGGCAGCCCACTGGCCGGCCCAGCACTGTGCTGGCCCGTGCCAGCCACCTGCTTCCTCTTGCTAGGCAGGCAGAGAGGAGGGACACGGCGCACGCGCCCGAGCTCGCCACGCCACCACCCTGCTCGTCTGCATCGCCTGGTCACTGCTTCGACGCCGCGAACGCCTCCCCGGTGTTGCCCCGGTCCATCCGACACCTCACTCTCCCCCCTGCTCTCTCCCTCGCTTCCTCAACGCCATGGCCGATGCAGCCGCGTTCGCGCTGACGAGCACCACCGCGGCCATCGTCCACCCCCTCACCTCTTCGACGTGGCCCGAGCTCCGCCGTGCCTCCCTCGTCCTCCACGACGGCTCACGCGACCGGAAGAGCCCTGAAGCGCCACCCCGACGCTTCTCCCCTCCTCGGCCGCCGAAGATCGGCCTCGCCGCCTCGCTCAGCTCCGGCCTTCCCCGAGCCCGCTGAGCATCTCATCGCGCCCTCCGTAAGCTCCTACTCCTGCTTCCCCTCTCCGTTTTCCCCCTCGTGCACCATAGCGACTCCATCGCGCTCACCCGCACGCGCCACCGCAAACCTCGTCGTCGGCGCTACTCCGGCCACTCCCCGGCCACGCCACCACCACGGTTGGATGCGGACGAGCGTCCGCCTCCCGTAGCTGTGCTCCGCGCGCCAAACGGCGCTCCGTAGGCAAAACCCGCACCACCCCGCCACGTCTGGCCTCGCCGGCGGCTAAACGCCGGCGAGTTTGACCCCATTTGACCACGTTTGACCCCGTGTGGGCCCAGGTTGACTTTCCCCCATGAGTCTATGACAGGTGGGGCCGGTCTGTTAATTAGGTTAGGATTAGTGTTAACTAAATATTAGTTAGACTAATGACCTGACACGCGGGACCCACAGGTTAGAGTTGACCTGGACCGTGCCTTTGACCTGATTACATCACCCTGACGTCATGCTGACGCAATAATGATTTACTGGAATTATTAATATTCAGGAAATTCCAGAAAATGCCCAAAACTTCTAAAATCCATAGAAATTAAACCGTAACTCCAAATGAAATAAATTATATATGAAAAAGGATCAGAAAAATCCAATCTATCCATCTGCACTGGTTTCATGCATGTTTAAACAACTTAACCTTGCTGTTTAATGCAAAACATGATAAGGCACTATTTGAATTCATAATTTGAATTTGGGGTTGAACCTTTGGCTCAATATGACCCAAATCCATCTGGTTGTAGTTGCATTAGCTCCAACCACAACATATTGCCATGTCACACTCATGCATCATATTGTTGCATTGCATTGATTGTGTTCCTTCTGCGTTGCCGGTGTTTGTCCCCTCTCAGTAGACGACGTACCGATGATGAGTTCGTTGACACCGATGAAGGGCTATACTATCTTCAGCAGTGCCAGGCAAGCAAAACCCCCTTGTTCATTCCGATACAATCCTACTCTCTGGCCCTGCTCTCTTTTACTGCATTAGGACAACAACGAGTCATTTGTTACTTGCTGCGGTAGCTGAACCCCTTTATCCTCTGCATGACCTGTCATTGCCACAGTAAATAGATGAAACCCACTAGCATGAGTAGGAGTTGTTTGAGCCCTGATGTGCCTACTCATTCATGCTTGTTGTCATGCCTGCTACTGCTTAGAGTTGAGTCAGGTCTGATTCATCCGGGATGAATCAGAGGTGTGTGAACATGTCCTACTGTGTGTGAGCTAAGTGTGTGAACACGATTTGGTAAAGGTAGCGGTGAGAGGCCATGTAGGAGTACATGGTGGGTTGTCTCATTGCAGCCGTCCTCAGGAACTGAGTTCTGTGTTTGTGATCCATGATTCAGCTACTACCATGCATTGGGCCCTGAAATATGACCCCGCTCGACTTCTTATTCACCCTTGTCCTCTGTCCAGGAGTTGCAAGTAGTTTCTGGTGTTTGTAGCTTACTGGAGCCCGTGCACAGCGCTGACCGTAGGGGTGGGCTGTGATGCGGTAGGTACGTGGCACGGTGTACCGGATGCCCGTTAGGTGTCTCGGGAACCCTGTTCACATCGTTTGGGGCTGTGAGCGAAACCCCGGCCGGATCTCCTCATGGATGGAACCCGAATAGGTGATAAACCTGGACTAGAGACTTGAGGGTTTAGGTAGGTCATGGTCTACACCCACGTCGGCTTTCGCTTGAAGTCTGTCGAGCACATGTCGTGTGCAGACACTAAGTGGTGGAAACATGTATGAAGAAGTACACCCCTGCAGGGTTAACATCATCTATTCGAATAGCCGTGTCCGCGGTAAAGGACTTCTGGGTTGCTTATATCAGTTCATAGACAAGTGAAAGTGGATACCCTAAAATACGCAAGATAAGCGTGAGTGCTATGGATGGCGTTCTCGTAGGGAGACGGGAGCGGATCCATAGTGGTGTATTGATATGGTGAATATGTGGACTCGTGTGCGCCACCTCAAAAGAGTTACTTGCAGTCGTAGTTCAGGATAGCCACCGAGTCAAAGCTGGCTTGCTGCAGTTAAACCCCACCATCCCCTTGTTGATAATGATGCATATGTAGTTAGTTCTCATGTAAGTCTTGCTGGGTACATTTGTACTCACGTTTGCCTATTTTATGTTTTTGCAGAGACTTCCGTCTCACTAGTAGTTCCGCGTGGACTTCGACGTTTAGCTTGATACCTCAGCTACGATCTTGTGCCCTCGGCAGGATCTGGTAGATAGTTAGGCTTCTCAGCCTTTTTCATTTGTAGATGTCTGTACTCAGACATGTTAAGCTTCCGCTTGTGCTTTGATTTGTATGCTCTGAATGTTGGGTCATGAGACCCCTGTTTGTAATATCTCGCTCCTCGGAGCCTAATGAATACATACTTGGGTCGTAGAGTCATGTTGTGATGCCATGTTGTATTTGCACATATCGAGCATATTGTGTGTATGTTATTGAAATGCTTGGTATGTGTGGGATCTGACTATCTAGTTGTTTATCCTTAGCAGCCTCTCTTACCGGGAAATGTCTCCTAGTGTTTCCATGGTAGCTTGCTACTGCTCTGGAACACTTAGGCTGGCCGGCATGTGTCCTTCTTCGTTCCTGTGTCTGTCCCTTCGGGGAAATGTCACGCGATGAATACCGGAGTCCTGTTAGCCTGCTACAGCCCGGTTCACCGGAGTCCTGCTAGCCCAGTGCTACAGCCTGGATTCACTCGCTGATGACCGACACGTTCGATGCTGGGTCATGGATGCCTGTCCCTGTAAGTCTGTGCCACTTTGGGTTTACGACTAGCCATGTCAGCCCGGGCTCCTTATCATATGGATGCTAGCGACACTATCATATACGTGTGCCAAAAGGCGCAAACGGTTCCGGGCAAAGGTAAGGCGACACCCGTGGGAATACCGTGCGTGAGGCCGCAAAGTGATATGAGGTGTTACATGCTAGATCAATGTGGCATTGAGTCGGGGTCCTGACAGCTTTGGTATCAGAGCCTGACTGCCTGTAGGATTACCAAGCCAAACTGGTCGAAGTTGTGTCTAGAAATGCTTTAGTTATGTAGGGGAATTGATTGTGGGATGGAACGTAAGGCTCTTTTTACTCCTTATACCTCATGGACTTCTGATCTCAGTCATCCTCTTCTCTTCTACGGGGATTAAGAACTAGGCTATCTCCTCTTTCTAACAGGATCACGTGTTACTAATCTGTAGACTTGTAAGATTGTTGGATGTAAGCCTCAGTCCAGTTCCTACCACTTCTGTATGTTAACTGATGATCTCGAAACCTTGATATTGTGCTTCTGAGTGGCTATGCCACCATTTCTGTAGTATGTCTCCAAACTTTTGAGCATTTACAGCCGTTATGTTGTCCGAGTCATCCCAGGTTTCTAAACAATCTGATGCACTTGCAAATCCTTTCCCTCTGGTTTTTATGTTCCTTTGGGCCAGGTTAATCACACTAATTGTGAGTTGAGGTACTTTATTGCCTTGACATATATGTTGGAGCTAGTATTATGACCCTAGGTGTCTCAGGGGATCATCTAGTAGTCTAGCCATGTTTTGTGTTCCCGGTGTGATGATTCTGGCCGTCATTCTCGAAAGCATCCCGTGATGCCACTTAGTAGTAGGTATTCTATTCCTGGGTTTTGAACCCGAGATTCACCGTACTTACTTCATGTTGATAGTGTTTGCTCGTTCCTTTAGGTTATTAGTAACCTTTGCATTAGTCCTCGAGGTCCGTGGTATTTCCTTCTTGCAAATACTATGAACCATTTTGGCAGAAGTTCCTCGCGGAACCAAAAGATCACAACCAGAGTGCTCTTGATGAGTCCTCCATCATAGTTGTGAATCTGCTAGTCCTTCCTTTTCAGCATGGGTTATCCGGAAGAAATATGTTGAATTTGTTCGACATGCTAACCGATGCATCCACAACTCAGAAATATATGTGTTCCTTTGAGTTGTCCCTCTGTAGTGGTATTTCGATCCTTGTCTATCAGTTGATAGTCAAGTTGATGTTGTGCATTCGTGTTCACCGATGCTCGTTATTCTTGTGGTCCGTCAAGCCGTTCTAGTTCAAAATGACTAGGAGAAACAAACTCCGGTACCTCATCCATATCCAGGATTGGGTCAAAGTAGTTGTGCTCCGCAGATTAAATACTAATCCAGCTTTTGCTCTGCTCCACCTTGGAGTATTACCATCTTTATATCAAGAATATCATGGGAATTGCACACCATCCTATGAACTCTTGATACAGTGATACTCTCTCCATCATTATTCATTTCTCGGTTCCCGTGTTATTGCAACCGGAATGTCGACAAGTGAATAGTGATGTGTGAAATCAATACTCCTAGCAACCTTGTTGCTTGGTAGTTAAAGGACAATAGTTTCATTCTTAGTGTGTTGGTTCTTGAATCATCATTCTAAGACTGAACGTGCTACCTAGTCCTTATTTCCGGTGCACCTTTCGATCAATGAGTTGGGGTTATGCCAATCCCTTACTTATTTGATCATCTCGTCTTTCCCTAAAAAGCAAGATTGTTCTCGAGCTTAGTAACATATCGGTGGTTCATGATTTTCAGAATATCTTCTTGGAAGTATCACCAGGTTGTCCCCTGACCCTTATGTTGAGTTCGTGATCAAGTTGGTTTATTTCTGTAAACCACCCTTTCTCCAAGAATCCGTGTTGGATACCCATGAGCTAGTTGGTTAAGCTAAACAACAACTTGGAGGGTTGGAAGATAAAAGCTTGTCTGACTTAGTTCATGTTAAGGGATATCTTTGTGTTGTGCGTGTGTTGTAGAAAGATGATTTCTTCATCGATTGGTCCTCGTGATCAGTTGTTGAACCTATCGTCTTGCCAAACCTTGATTTGAGTGTGGGCCATTGTCAAATCAAGTTAGAACCAATGATATTCGTAATGTTGTCTTACTCGTGGTTGATTCCTCGAGCATACACCATTACATCTTTTGGTCTGACCAATACTATCACATTGTTCACATAACGGTGGAAGTCCAGTGATATGGAAATTCCGATGAGTTGCTGTTGAGCCCATCAGCAGCATTTTGTCTCGTCCATGATTCGTGTTGAACATTCAGCTAGTGTTGGAAACTTGTGTAAGCATTTTCTTCATGCCCCATTCATGAAGTATATGTTTGGATGAAAGAAGTGACTTCCTCTCATTCGTGTGAATTTGATGCAAGTTGCCGCCATGAATTCGAGAAAGCAAGTTTTTACTTCCTCTGGAACCATCCCAAGTCAGTTATGCATGTGCGGAGTATTCTATGGTCTGATAGACTGATCATCTTCATTCTATACGTATCCCTAGCACATCAAGCCACTGACTGATTTGTTCAAGGAAAAGGAGTTGTTGTGCTATCCTAGGTCATGCACAAGATTCCGATATCCTCAATGATGGTCCCCCACCTTAACTCGATAGTGTTTTATTATAAGACTGCCACGTGGTCATGCTTGTCTGGGACAATGTGTCCACATGTTGTAGCATAACCAGCTCATGTTTTGGAGCTTGCTATTGTAGTTCATTCCCCGAGAATCTCGCAACGCCATCTCGTCGATTTGTGTTGCAAACTTTCATTTTTATTTCTAGACTCGATGAGTCTGGAATATCCTGACACCAGCCAGATCTCAATCTCAGGCAGATATGATGGTTGGAACATTTCCCAAGAACTATAATATTGGTCTCTCGATAACCGGTAAAGTGGATGTTATGGCCAACACACCCAGCCGGAAGACCTATTATTGTAGTATCTTGATTGAGGAAGTTGGCCACCTCCCCCCTAAGGACTTCGTAGGATTTACTCCCTAGTTGTGCCTTATGGATTTTTGGTGTTCCCGAAGTCCGACCTTCTACCTGATGTTCTAGTTACCAAACCATTTCAATGAATGGGATACACTAGCACATCAAGGAGGACATTAGAAGCGGGGTGCTAAATGTCTCTCGGTCGATCATCCAGATTTTGTCCCCTTGGTCTCGCTAAGGTGAAATCTGAGAAAGTGTTATCTTCCTTTGTATCTGCATCATCCATCACTATTCCTCATGGTAGTATGCTGTGTTGCCAGGGTCCTTGACATGGATGTTGGTAAAACCTTGATGAATATGGAAGTGCTCAAGTTCTTGGGAGCACGCGCAAGCTCTAGGTTTTGTTGTCAGCATCAATTGCATAGTGCTCTCAGTTTCCTCGGTTATGCTATAACCCTTTCAACAGTGGACTCACTCTCTACTGTTGAGCTTTTCCCTAGTTACTAAAATCATCCCTTGTGTTGTTTTCAACAAGGTAATCCACATCATCCATTCTAATCCGGGTATGCCATTCTACCGAACCCTCTAAACGATCGCTCGAAAATTGCCTTAGGCTGGTATAAAGAGTTTCAATGACCTTTGAATCAAAGGTAATTCTTTTTGCCACTTCAGGGGATATTTCTACGAGTCACCTTCCCTTAAGTGCATCGTTATGGTATCATGGCAACTCAACTACTCGCTACGTTGACAACCGTTCAACACCTTTAAAAGCGTGAAATTGTTGTCTACCTAGTGAACCTTCGTCTTCTGCTTCACTCCATTCCTATGGATGTGTGCTTCGCATCTCAGCTCGTGAAATGTGTCTATGCCTCATTCCCTGAGTTGATCTTGAATACTCAATCTTCAAGAAGATCATCTTCTGTAGAGTCTCTTTCTCTCGTCATCGTGTTGGATGAAGACTTTGCAAGCAAAGACGTCAAGATTGTTTTGAGTCAACAGATCAACACCTCGAGAAGATAGTTGGATCTTGGAGCTCATTTTATTAGTTTGTGTCCCCTTTGTCTTCTTACCTCACGCCTTGAATCTCGGGGCGAGATTCTTGTTTAGTGGGGGTGAGTTGTCACATCCCTAGTTCTAGCCTGACCTATGCTAGTTTCCATGTGAGCATCATGTTTACATTCAAATGAAACTTGAATTGAGGAATTTTCAAAAGCCTCAGAAGTCCTCTAAAAATAACCAACATTTAAATCTCATCAAATGAGTCCAAGAAAATGTTCATGTTATTCTGCAAAAATATTGGCATGAGGTAAAATTCAAACCAATATTTTTGGAATCACAGAAATATTTATTTTGGGCCTTTGACTTAAACCAATGACATATTTGAGTTGAATTTATTTCTGGTATATAAGAAATAAAGTTCAAATATTTTTGTAAGTTTCCTGTGACCTTGGACTAGTTCCTGAGCTCACATATAATTTACAGAAAGTTAAAAAAATGATTTGATGTTTTAAATCAAATCAAAACCAATTGCAGAAAATAGAAAACATTAATAAATAGAAAAACCAGAGAGAGAGGAAACTACCTGGCCACTTACCTGGCGCAGCCCACCTGGCAGCCCACTGGCCGGCCCAGCACTGTGCTGGCCCGTGCCAGCCACCTGCTTCCTCTCGCCAGGCAGGCAGAGAGGAGGGACACGGCGCACGCGCCCGAGCTCGCCACGCCACCACCCTGCTCGTCTGCATCGCCTGGTCACTGCTTCGACGCCGCGAATGCCTCCCCTATGTCGCCCCGGTCCATCCGACACCTCACTCTCCCCCCTGCTCTCTCCCTCGCTTCCTCAACGCCATGGCCGACGCAGCCGCGTCCGCGCTAACGAGCACCACCGCGGCCATCATCCACCCCCTCACCTCTTCGACGTGGCCCGAGCTCCGCCGTGCCTCCCTCGTCCTCCACGACGGCTCACGCGACCGGAAGAGCCCCGAAGCGCCACCCCGATGCTTCTCCCCTCCTCGGCCGCCGAAGATCAGCCTCGCCGCCCCGCTCAACTCCGGCCTCCCTCGAGCCCGCTGAGCATCTCGTCGCGCCCTCCGTAAGCTCCTGCTCCTGCTTCCCCACTCCGTTTTTCCCCTCGTGCACCATAGCGACTCCACCGCGCTCACCCGCACGCGCCACCGCAAACCTCGTCGCCGGCGCTACTCCGGCCACTCCCCGGCCACGCCACCACCACGGTTGGATGCGGACGAGCGTCCGCCTCCCGTAGCTGTGCTCCGCGCGCCAAACGGCGCTCCGTAGGCAAAACCCGCACCACCCCGCCGCGTTTGGCCTCGCCGGCGGCTAAACGCCGGCGAGTTTGACCCCATTTGACCACGTTTGACCCCGTGTGGGCCCAGGTTGACTTTCCCCCATGAGTCTATGACAGGTGGGGCCGGTCTGTTAATTAGGTTAGGATTAGTGTTAACTAAATATTAGTTAGACTAATGACCTGACACGCGGGACCCACAGGTTAGAGTTGACCTGGACCGTGCCTTTGACCTGATTACATCACCCTGACGTCATGCTGACGCAATAATGATTTACTGGAATTATTAATATTCAGGAAATTCCAGAAAATGCCCAAAACTTCTAAAATCCATAGAAATTAAACCGTAACTCCAAATGAAATAAATTATATATGAAAAATGATCAGAGAAATCCAATCTATCCATCTGCACTGGTTTCATGCATGTTTAAACAACTTAACCTTGCTGTTTAGTGCAAAACATGATAAGGCACTATTTGAATTCATAATTTGAATTTGGGGTTGAACCTTTGGCTCAATATGACCCAAATCCATCTGGTTGTAGTTGCATTAGCTCAAACCACAGCATATTGCCAGGTCACACTCATGCATCATATTGTTGCATTGCATTGATTGTGTTCCTTCTGCATTGCCGGTGTTTGTCCCCTCTCAGTAGACGACGTACCGACAATGAGTTCGATGACACCGATGAAGGGCTATACTATCTTCAGCAGTGCCAGGCAAGCAAAACCCCCTTGTTCATTCTGATACAATCCTACTCTCTCGCCCTGCTCTCTTTTACTGCAGTAGGACAACAACGAGTCATTTGTTACTTGTTGCGGTAGCTGAACCCCTTTATCCTCTGCATGACCTGTCATTGCCACAGTAAATAGATGAAACCCACTAGCATGAGTAGGAGTCGTTTGGGCCCTGATGTGCCTACTCATTCATGCTTGTTGTCATGCCTGCTACTGCTTAGAGTTGAGTCAGGTCTGATTCATCCGGGATGAATCAGAGGTGTGTGAACATGTCCTACTATGTGTGAGCTAACTGTGTGAACACGATTTGGTAAAGGTAGCGGTGAGAGGCCATGTAGGAGTACATGGTGGGTTGTCTCATTGCAGCCGTCCTCAGGAAGTGAGTTCTGTGTTTGTGATCCATGATTCAGCTACTACCATGCATTGGGCCCTGAAATATGACCCCGCTCGACTTCTTATTCACCCTTGTCCTCTGTCCAGGAGTTGCAAGTAGTTTCTGGTGTTTGTAGCTTACTGGAGGCCGTGCACAGCGCTGACCGTAGGGGTGGGCTGTGATGTGGTAGGTACGTGGCACGGTGTACCGGATGCCCGTTAGGTGTCTCGGGAACCCTGTTCACATCGTTTGGGGCTGTGAGCGAAACCCCGGCCGGATCTCCTCATGGATGGAACCTGAATAGGCGATAAACCTGGACTAGAGACTTGAGTGTTTAGGTAGGTCGTGGTCTACACCCACGTCGGCTTTCGCTTGAAGTCTGTCGAGCACATGTCGTGTGCAGACACTAAGTGGTGGAAACATGTATGAAGAAGTACACCCCTGCAGGGTTAACATCATCTATTCGAATAGCCGTGTCCGTGGTAAAGGACTTCTGGGTTGCTTATATCAGTTCATAGACAAGTGAAAGTGGATACCCTAAAATACGCAAGATAAGCGTGAGTGCTATGGATGGCGTTCTCGTAGGGAGACGGGAGCGGATCCATAGTGGTGTATTGATATGGTGAATATGTGGACTCGTGTGCGCCACTCAAAAGAGTTACTTGCAGTCGTAGTTCAGGATAGCCACCGAGTCAAAGCTGGCTTGCTGCAGTTAAACCCCACCATCCCCTTGTTGATAATGATGCATATGTAGTTAGTTCTCATGTAAGTCTTGCTGGGTACATTTGTACTCACGTTTGCCTATTTTATGTTTTTGCAGAGACTTCCGTCTCACTAGTAGTTCCGTGTGGACTTCGACGTTTAGCTTGATACCTCAGCTACGATCTTGTGCCCTCGGCAGGATCTGGTAGATAGTCAGGCTTCTCAGCCTTTTTCATTTGTAGATGTCTGTACTCAGACATGTTAAGCTTCCGCTTGTGCTTTGATTTGTATGCTCTGAATATTGGGTCATGAGACCCCTGTTTGTACTATCTCGCTCCTCGGAGCCTAATGAATACATACTTGGGTCGTAGAGTCATGTTGTGATGCCATGTTGTATTTGCACATATCGAGCATATTGTGTGTATGTTATTGAAATGCTTGGTATGTGTGGGTGACTATCTAGTTGTTTATCCTTAGTAGCCTCTCTTACCGGGAAATGTCTCCTAGTGTTTCCATGGTAGCTTGCTACTGCTCCGGAACACTTAGGCTGGCCGGCATGTGTCCTTCTTCGTTCCTGTGTCTGTCCCTTTGGGGGAATGTCACGCGATGAATACGGGAGTCCTGTTAGCCTGCTACAGCCCGGTTCACCGGAGTCCTGCTAGCCCAGTGCTACAGCCTGGATTCACTCGTTGATGACCGACACGTTCGATGCTGGGTCATGGATGCCTGTCCCTGTAAGTCTGTGCCACTTTGGGTTTACGACTAGCCATGTCAGCCCGGGCTCCTTATCATATGGATGCTAGCGACACTATCATATACGTGTGCCAAAAGGCGCAAACGGTTCCGGGCAAAGGTAAGGCGACACCCGTGGGAATACCGTGCGTGAGGCCGCAAAGTGATATGAGGTGTTACATGCTAGATCAATGTGGCATTGAGTCGGGGTCCTGACAGGTTGTGGTTTCTTGTCATGTGGCATTTTTTTCGTGGTATATGTTTATCCGGTGCTTCAGATCAAAATGACGATAACTGCGTCTCCAGGGCACATGCATGAAGACTTCTCGACAGTCATTGATGAGGTCAAGCCGGCTCCGGTAGAAAAAAGAAAACTACTACACTATATAGGCAGGAGCCTTCGTGCTTGCTTGCTAGTGTTGCTCTCTTCACAGTTCACACTCTCTCGTCCTCTCCAGATCTAAACACGATAGTGGTGGCCACTCTCTCTCTGATCACAGCTAGTCACAGATCCGGGCGGATCCCCTCTGCCAGGGAAGGTGAGAAGGTGTAACATTCACGCGGTCGTCCTCGGCGACGGCTCTTTCCCACTGTCGGTGCATCCCGATCTGCGTGTCTTGCCTTTCTCTGCCACGCAACGCCGGCTAGGGAGGGCCTCCGACCCCTTCTTCCTCGCTGTCGTAGTGTGCGTAGATCCAGCCTCCCGACGCCCACCTAGAGACATCCCGGCGACCCTCAGGTATAACTTCCTTCGAAACTGGCCTTGCTCTACTACCCCACACTAGTACAACGAGGTGTTATACAAACGGTTTTTAACCCCTTTCCGCAACGGCATTTGGAACCATCTCCTAGTGAGTGTGGGTGATAGGGCGCCCTTCCCACACGACCCAGAAACCGTCGGGGATATGCCCTCCTGGCACACATGCTCGACGAAATGAGGTCGTGTGCGACCGGCAAGCAGCCAAATACGGTTATACGTACAATAGTGCTAAAAAATACAACTATACAGGCAAAATCATTTCCGGTCGTAAGTACATCCCACAAAGTTAGTCCCCGCTAAACGTTTCTGTTCGTATATACATCCCCCACAGTCGCTCCAAGGAAAACATTTCTGTTCGCAAGTACATCACACAGAATTCTGCCCGTTAAATCGTTTGTGATAGCATTTGCATTGCACATGATATTAACAATTTTATCGTTTGCATTATTGAATGCATCACATACGGTGCGTAGAAGAAACTGTGTGTCAAAGGCTGTCCATCACACATAGTTTTTATGTGGTAAACGTTTGCGCTAGGTGGCCTAACGCAAACAGTTTTCAAGAGGATGTCGTGTGTGATTGTTCATTAATCTAACACGATTTATTCCTAGAAACTGTGTGCGTTATTGAATGCATCGCACACGGTGTTTTCTCAATAACCGTTTGCAATAGGTAAACCCAATTAGCAAGATAATTATCCGATTATTAATAATCCATTTATTAATCTAATTGACATTTCATATTAAGCACACAATATATTTCGTTTTCATAATTAAAATACATCAGAGTACAACATCATATAGCTTTAGCACTCAGCTACCCCATTACACAACTACACCAGCACCAAGTTTCACATGCAACATCTATAAGCTTTCGAAATTAGCATCATAGACGGTACATAGACAGATGTATCTCATCTGGAAAACTGCTGAAGCAGAAGGTGAATATTGAGCCTTCATTGATGTTGAAGGTCTTTGTAACTTTAGGCCAGTGCCTATGGATGATTGACCATCCATCCTTCAACCCCTTCAGGAACACTTCAATATTGAACCGTGGGTGTTGTATGAATACCTTCCTCGCCTCCTGAACATACATGTGGTTTGAGAGGTAATCATCAGTGAACTGCTTTGGAAAGGCCTGAAAACAAGGATGTGCATAAATATATTCTCTATATTGGAAATGGGGCAAAGGAATAAAAAAGGCAAGGTATAATAGTTAATACCATCCTATAGTGAACTGATGTCTTCTTCATTGTGCAGACAAAGGTCTTGTTGTTTTTTGTCGCTAATTTCTTTATCCTAACAATCTTTCTGAGTTTCTTGACTTGACTGTTATTCATGGACAACTCATTTCCCCATATGCAAAAAGGATCGACAGTAGGTCAAAACCTCTGACAGCAGGACCTACATGTGCAAGACCAAATTGTTAAAAACCTAAATATCAAAATGGTTCCTGCAATTTCACAATAATGTGTTATTAGACAACGGACCATGCACGTGCTAACCTCGATTGTAAACCTCAGTGTTTCCCATTGTTTCCCTGCAACACATATAAGGTAGTTAGTCACCGGGTTAAGTAAGGATTCGCATGCTATCAGTAAAATATGTTGATGAAAAATAAGCACATTGCAGATTCATCAGATTAATTCAAGCCACATGGAAAACCCATTTATCCAAACCAAGCATGATTAAGAACTAGGAAATATAACACTTGTATATGTTTCTCATGTATTAAGTGCAGCCAAATTCGATTTATTCCTTACATGCACACCAATACAAAATTCTACCCACGACAATTGGACATCGCATTGCAGAATTGAACCAGGCAGTTAACTAAACACCACAACAAATGGATCAAACATTAAATGAGCACTACATTGCACAATATAACATACTCCTAATAGAAGATCAGATAGTTAATCAAACCAAGCATGCTTAACAACTCGGAAATATAGCAATTGTATTTGTTTCTCATGTATTTAGTACAGCCAAATTCAATTTATTCCTCACATGGTATACAATAAGAGAATGCACCCACAATAATTGAACATTGCATTGCAGAATTGAACCAAACAATTAATTAAACACCACAACAAATGAACCAAATATTAGCTGAGCACCACATTGCACGATATAACATGCTCCTAATAGAAGATTAGACAGTTAATCAAACCGAGCATGCTTAACAACTTGGAAATATAGCAATTGTATTTGTTTCTCATGTATTTAGTACAACCAAATTCGACTTATTTCTCACATGGTATACAATAACAGAATGCACCCACAACAATTGAACATTGCATTACAGAATTGAACCAAATAGCCAACCGCGTCGCGTCGTCGGCGCGCGAGGCATCGACTGTGGCCTCGACGGCGAGGTGCTCCTCCAAGATCTGGGGGTCGGCACGAATAGCAGCCATCGCGACCTCATCTGCGCATGTGGACGCGATTTGCTTCACCACTGTAGCGACCCGACCCAAATGGACCGAAGTCTCTGTGCTTAAGTGTCATCCCTGGATCGGTATGCTGACACACACAATACTCAAGGAATTATAACAGAGTTCAATCACACATTTTATTACATTGAGGTCCTCAAATGAGTATTTATTACAATAATATGGCCAAAGGCCATCTAAACTAAAATAACCGCGGAAGCATCGAAGATAAATGAGTCCATCCAACTCCACGGCAAACTGAGTGCAGAGCAACGACCAGTCGCACCTTTAATCCTCGTCAAAAAAGTCTGCAACATGAGATGTTGCAGCCGTGTAGGTCAGCACATGAAATATGCTGGCAATTTCACACCATAGAATAATAATTATGAAAAAGACTATCTCTATATGAAAATTTAGCTGGTGGAAGCTCTAAGTTTAATTTTGCATAAAGCTAATTTTACCCTACAACAAAGGAATAAATTTTTGTTCACTACTAAATTAAAATGCCATTATTGAGAAGGTTCCTTCAACTCAATCCCAAAATTCCCAAGTTATTACTAACCCAATAATTTCATTAAAAAGAGTGATGAGATCAACCAATAATTCACTTCTAGATACTCAAGTTGTTCATAACCGGGGACACGGCTAATTATGATTAGTTTGTACACTCTACAGAGGTTTGCGCACTTCTCCCAAGACTCGACCACCTCCATGATCAGAAGATCGAGACATAGCCTTTCAGAAGCGTTTCCCTTTAACCCTGGGTAGACCGGTACACCTACTTTTCCCTACATCAGGTAGTCTACCATGGAAAGAGGTCACACAACTTACTCAACTATGCCAGAGCCCTTAATGGCTTGTGGCTGCACACGGAAGTTTCTAGGCATGAAATATCTTATAATCCCTTTGAGCCTGGGTGGCGGACCAGGGTAATCACACGGGTACTCCGAGATTCCCCTTGGGCAAGCACTGGTTACTCCAGGTGCCCCAAACAATCCACCCAGATGTGTATTACAGTTGCCACCTTATGTTGTCCCAAAATTATTATCTCTCGCAAGTTGCATGGATCACACACATCAATCCCCGTCTACGGGCATGGCTAAGCAATATATGACATAACGAATATTCCCATGGTGATCAAAGGTCATAGGTTCCTACCACATGAACTATATATCATAACCACATATTCCCAATCCTACTCATGCAATCTTTAAGGGGAAAACTAATGCATAGTAAAACTGGGTATTGAAAATTATGATCAAAGTGTGAACTTGCCTGATTCTTGAAGTTCATTCTCTATTCATTATCGTCACTCCTTCACCTTACGATATATCTAACGATGGAATAAAAATCACTTCAACACACAACAATTCCAAACGAAGGTCCAAATAGAAGATGCAAATTAACAATACAATTATATTCTTAGGATAATTATCATGACATGGCTATGGTTTGAGATAGGATCTAGTTTGGTCTTGAATGAGACTTGACATAGTCATATCTTAGGTTGGATCAAATTGGTACACAGTGGACATCATGGTTTGATAGATTCCAGTTCAAATTGTTACACAGTGGACATCAGGGTTTGATAGAATCAAGTTGGGATGCTGAAAGAATTATGACGTAAGTCATACTTTAGGGCTATGTTCCAGGTTGAATGTTTAGAAATGTCTCATGATGATCTACACATAGAATTCAAGTAATTGGGTTGGTTCATATGAATGGCATGGGCTCATGTCAAATAAACTAATCATGGGATTGAATTACGATAAAAGAAAGGCAATTTGGAGTGTTGAGGCCAAAATAGTAGCTACACATGGATGAAAAATTATGAGAGGTGTTCCAACAGAAGGGTATGGTTCTAGGGACCAACTTTGGTGATTGGAACATTTCCATATGATTTCTAGATTAAAATATATAGCAAAATTACGTCAATTATTATTTAAATCAAAACTAAATTTTAGTTTCCTCCAAAGTGAAATTATATATTTTTATAATAAACTATAGGTTCCAATGAATCCGGGGGTATCTTATTTGTTAAAATCGGACATACTATTTAGGAGATATGAATTTCCAAAGTTTGAATATTTTCCTGAAATAAGAATTACGGGATTTAGAGGAGGCTTGCCAGAGTTGGTCGCCGATGACGAAGAAGTCGGTGGCTTGGGCATGCTCCGGCGAGTACGAGTGGCGGACGGTGAAGCTCACGACGCATAGAAGAAGGTGATGTCTTCCGAGACGACCAGTTCGTCCTTGGAATGCCGTGCGAACCCGCTGGAGTTCGCTGGAGTTTCTTGTTGGATGTGATTGTTGCCTTTTGTGAGCTCCGACTGCGGATTCAAGAGGTTCAAGTGGTCAGGGCGGTTCGCACGAGCAAGACATACAAAGGAATAAGTGGAGGGACGAGTGGCTCACGAGAGGCTATACTAGCTTCGCCGGAAGTGTCAGCTGAGGGCGAACTCCGGCGAGCAATTGACCAAGGAGGAGGGCGAGGCAGAAAGGATTTTTTTGGGGGATGGGGGTGAGATCTGTGAGGAGCACCTCTGGGTTCCTTTCATAGAGGAAAGGGGAGGTTGGGTGATGAAGATCGAGCGACGAATCTCAACATTTGCCATTTTATTTCATCCATTTCTTGTGGGGAATTGAAGAGATGAAATGGACGATTAATTAGCAGAATGGGTTCGCGGTTAAGTGGGTAACATTACTCGTGTTGATGGCACAATGAAACGGCGAGGGGAATTGATGAGTAAAGGGAAGGAACTAATGGCAGCCATGAAGGTTTTCTTAATGCACATGTATGTGCGTGCGTGCTGTAGGTAGGAGACGGAAAACCCTATGCGCCGCTCCCTGCGTCAAGTTGTCGACAGGACGCACAGGCATACCCCCGCTTCGCTTTCAACGGGCTGGCCCATTATAAGAGAGCTAGCCAGCCGGTTTTGGGAACCTTCTAGAAGGTTATCAAAACCGTTTTTCCTTTTTGACCGGTTTTCCTGTTTCTTCTTTGGTTTTTCGTTTTTCGTTTTTCGTTTTTCTTTTTTCTTTTTTCTTTTTTTCTGTTTCTTTTTCTTCCTTCTTTTTCTTTATTCCGCTTTTGTCTGTTTTCTCGTTTCTTTTGAAAATTGTTCTGAAAATTCAAAATTTGTTCGTTTCAAAACGTTTAAAATTCCCAAAAATGCTCGTGTTTTTATTCATAAATTCAAAAAATGTTTGCATTTTTCAAAAATTGTTCGGGCATTTCAGAAAATGTTCTTGTTTTACAAAATTTGTTTGGAATGTTTTTGTTTAATTTTTCTACAATTTTTTCAAAAATGTTCCAGTTTTCAAAAATTGTTCACAAATTCCAAAAAAAATCATGTTTTCATTTGTTTAGGAGTTTAGAAAAATGTCCCAGTTAAAAAATTGTTCACAGATTTCTATAAAATCGTGTTTGCAATTTTGTTCAGGAATGTAAAAATTTGTTCATGTTTCTAAATTTTGTTTTGAAATTTGAAAAAATGTTCTCGTTTCAAAACAATTGGTCATGATTTTCAAAAAAAGTTCTTGTTTTTATAGAAGTTGATAGTTTTCAAAATTTTGTTCACAAATTTTGGAAAGTGTTTGCGTTTCACAGAATATTCCATTTTTTTGAAAAAACAATTGCTTCTGAAATTCCTAAACTGATTTGGATCTTTGTAGAATGTTTGGTTCTTTAGGACCGATGCTACTCTTTAATCAGCTACACCTGCTAGCTCACTTGGTAGGAACTCGTCATGTATAGATGTGCGTGATGTGTTCGAGTCCCGGCAACAGCATATGTATTTTTTAGCCTCAGTGCGCTTTTGATTTCGGTTTGCTCTCTACATGGACCGGCCCAGTCGAAGCCCTGCCTGTGCGAAACGGCAGCAACTTGACGCAGAGAACATCTCATAGGAGGTCTCGTAGGGGACCTCCTATATGCCGCTTATTGCGGCAAGAAGTCACCGTTTCACGCAGGATGCGGTTCACGTGGGCCGGCCCATTCGTTGTCCATCGCTGAATGAAAAAGATGCCAAAAAAAGCGCCGGTTTTGGAATCGAACCCGTGATCTCTACATGCGCCCGCTATGCGCTAGCCACTCCGCCATGCTAGCTATTTGTGAAAAAGTGGCAGCGCCAACGTAAAAAAACCAAACATAAGCAGCAAAAAAAAAACAAATTCACAAAATTCCATAAAAACTTGTGGGCGTTGGATCGAACACAAAGTCCTCCCGCCATGAAAGCGCGTCCATAGCCACTGTATAACTGAGATTTAGTGCATAAAGTGGCAGCCCGGTATATATGAACTATAATACGTGGTACATTAAAACTTTTTACAAAAATGCCAAACAAGATTTTTTTAAAGGAAATACTTTTTGAAACGAAAACATTATTTGGGACACTCAAAAAGTTAAAAATGGAAAAAAAAATTAAATACGAATTTGAATAACATGAAGAATTTTCGAAATTCCTGAACAGCTTTGAATTTGTGAACAACATTTGGAACATTTTTTTGAAATTCCCATACATTTTTGCATTTGCAAACAAAATTAAAACATGTGAACAGTTTTTGTATTTGTGAACAAATTTTGGAAATGGGAACTTTTTTTGAAACAAAATGTTTTTTGTTTTGTGAATAAAACATTGTGAACAGTTTCTGAAACGATGCGAACGATTTTTGAAAGCACGAACAATTTTTGAATGTTGAGAACAAATTTTGAAATGGAGAACAAATTTGGAAGCTTGAACAATTTTTAAACGCACGAACAATTTTTGAATGTTGAGAACAAATTTTGAAATGGAGAACAAATTTGGAAGCTCGAACAATTTTTGAAAGCACGAACAATTTTTGAATGTTGAGAACAAATTTTGAAATGGAGAACAAATTTAGAAGCGCGAACAATTTTTTAAAGTACAAACAATTTTTGAATGTTGAGAACAAATTTTGAAATGGAGACCAAATTTAGAAGCGCGGACAATATTTTAAAGCACGACCAATTTTTGAATGTTGAAAACAAATTTTGAAATGGAGAACAAATTTGGAAGCATGAATTTGAAATGGGAATATTTTTTGAAACTTCCAAACATAATTTGAAATGTGAACAAAAAGAAAACAGAAAGAGAAGAAAAAAGAATTGAAAAATGAAATAAAGAAACAGAAAAACGAAGAAAGAAAAAGAAAAATACAGGAAAAACAACAAAGAAAAAGCAAACAGAAAAAACCAGTGAAAACCCGGTTCAAGAACCTTTTAGAAGGTTCCCAAAACCGTTCAGGAACTCTCCAGAAGGTTCCCGAAACCGGAAGCTGCAGCGCGAGCGCTATCTCCTAACTGGGCCGCCCCATCTTGATCGTTATCGCTAGCTCTCTGTGCGAAGCCTCGAGAAGTCGACGCAGCGAGCGTCCAATAGGATTTTCCGTCTCGTAGGAGACGACGGTTTCGCTGCCTCCCTGGGCCGTGTCAATGCTGTTTAGGCTGGGATGGGCCTTCGTGGGAAAAATTGGCCCAAAGGGAAAAGGCAAAAAAAAAACAAGATGTGTTGTGCTGTGTTGTTGTCTCGCTCCTGTGCGAGATTTAGAGAGAGAGAAATGGACTGGGTCAAAGTTAGAGTTTAGGAATTAGGATTGAATATAATTACATATATAAGTACGTGCATGAAATGTTTACTTAAAACAAATAATAAAAATGTTACATTAGTGTCAATATTATTTAGAGTCCACGAAAATTAGTTTTCAGAAATTAATAAAATAAATTATGTGCATAAACTACTATTAATGCTTTATGAACATAATTGATTTACTAAAAAAATTAATTTAGACTTTTGCAAATTAACAAAAGGATAATTGTACCATATTAAATATTTCCAAATATATTTTTGGAGAAGTCACATTATCTCCTCTCATTAAATCTTATTTGGATACCTTGGAAATATTTAAATGGCATTAAAACTCCAAATAAGACTCAATTTCAAATGGAACTCCAAATTTCAAGTAACTCCTTTACAAAATATTCATCCACCATTTATTTTTGAGAAAGTCATTTTATTCTCGCTCATAAATCTGAAGGTGGTTCAGAATATTTCATAGGAGTCAGAAACAAAGAAATCCAATTTGATTTTTTTAACAAGTCTCAAAAAGTTTTTTTTACTTGACAATCACAACAACTCACTCAATCATAACTTATTATTAACATTCCAAAATTTTAAAAAAAAATTGGGATGTTACATCCGCTGCCAAATGCTCCTTGGGATCCTAGCTATACTGCGCGCACCATGGCTTAGGGCGGCGCTTATTTGGTGGAGGGGTCGGTGATTTGGGTGGAAGGTGCGCGCCCGCGGTCAGGCATGTGGGATGTGGAAGGAGGAGGAGGATGGGGGTCGGGTGTGGATTACCTGCCTGGATAGGCGAGGCCGAGCAGCATGAAGGAGGGTCGCCGGCGAGGAGGCGATGCTGCAAGCAAGGAGTGAAGGTTTTAATTTGGAAAGGAAGGCAGAAACAGGGGAAATGTGGCTTTTGGTAAGGGGGAAGGGGCGGGGAGGTAGATATTTCCGTGGAAGCCGAAAATTTGGAATCGCTTCAGCGAAAAAACTGACGCGCAAAGTATCACCAGACACGGTCCCTTATTCAGAGATATGTGAACATCACAAACGATTCAGATAGCTTAACCCGTGTGTGATGAGTTTGAACGTCAAAATTTTTGGTTCAAATTTCCCTGGTTAGAGTGGTGATACATGTCATTACATAATTTGGGTACACAAAGGAGACTACAACACACCCACACTTCTTAATCGAGCAAGTTCAGCAATTAAACAGAGCTAGCTGACCTAAACATTACTCTAAAAAATTAAAGACCGACTCTCTTAATTAAACAAAACAAAGAGTAATACTACGGCTGGTGCTCGTCGATCTTCGCCACCGCCTCCATGTACAGCTCACGCCCGACGATCTCCTGGGGAAGGGGCCCCATGGCATCAATCGCACTATACTCGGCAAGCATCCGCCATCCGCGTCCGCCATATCTTTGGAATAGGCCGCCACGAGCTGGGCGTGGGCGGCCGCAATCTGGGCTTTGGCGGGCTCCGTCGTGGCAAGGTATGCCGCGCAGGAATGGATGGCTGCTCGAACTCTCTTGGCAATTGCCAACTCTTCGGTCGTGGGTTGCCAAATGTTGTCGAAGAAGCTTCGTTCGATTTGTGCGGTGACCGCCACAAGCTGGGCATGGACGGCCTCGACATGGTCGTGGGTGGCCTCCATCAGGGCTAAGGCCGCCGCTGCAGAACGGACAGCTGTTGTGCCGCTCTCACCAGTTGCTATCCCCGAGGCAGATGTTGCTGCTGCCGCCTGAGAAGCAATAGCGGCCACTTGGGCTGCCTTGGCCGCCCGGACGTAGATTGCGGTCGCCCTCACGAAGCTTGTGAGCACGCGCCTGGCGGCTGCAGCCACGCTCTCGCCAGAGTGGGCCGCCGAAGTTGCCCTCACAACGCGAGTCCTCATCCCCATCTTCCACCAGCGACGATTGAACAGTGAAATGATATTTGAGGAGCGGGCTAGTGTGCTTGACACTACGGCGGTGCTCCAAGATATTTTGTGCTGCATCTCACACGGTTGGTGATAATAAACTATGTGCGATCTACTTGATTTTTCGTCTTGATTTGAATTACATAATGGGGTCACAGCTGCAAAGGATGGTGTTTGAATTGCTAGAACTTTTATCTGCAGTGAACATGCAACTATAGGTGTGTCGTAAAAAAATGGAATTATTCAGGGTTCGTTTGGACGTTTTTATACATTAACTTGGTTTTGTAGGCATTTCAGGTGCATAATTCAAATTTGAACTACATGCTCATGCTCCAGTGCATATAAACAGGTTGAAAAATCAAATATGTGTCCTTGGTTGTATGTCGGTGCCATGCAAGAAATGAGAATGAATGTCAAACACCCTACCACCGTCACTCGGCCGCAAACATTGAGATACATGGTTTTTAAATTCTAGTAAATCTAAAACTCCTCTGAAATTCATGAAACTTGGCATGCTATCATGGAGCGGCATCAATATGTCGTGGTAAAAAAATTGTCCCATTTGGGGCAGGTTTGAGTATAAGCTTCTACAGACCAGAGCTTCTCACAACAAGCATGATGGTTTCGGTAGGGAACATGCCACCTTTGGGGACGAAACGATATACATTGCCTCGTATTGCTTTCAAAAATATTCTAGTGTCAACATAAAACAACATGAGTGTTGTGTTTAATTTTGGATTTTTTAGGGTTCGTTTGGACATTTTCATACATTAACTGGGTTTTCTAGGCATTTTATATGCATAATTCAAATTTGAACTACATGCACATGCTCGAGTGCATATATATTGGTTGAAAAAACAAATATGTGTACTTGGTTGCATGCTTAGGTCCCATGCAAGAAATGGGAATGAATGTCAAACACCCTGCCACCATCACTCGGGCGCAAACATTGAGATACGTGGTTTTTAAATTCTAGTAAATCCAAAACTCGTCTGAAAGTCATTAAACTTGGCATGCTATCATGGAGCGGCATAAACATGCCGTGGTAAAATTTTTGTCCCATTTGGGGTAAGTTTGGGTATAAGCTTATCACAAACCAGAGCTTCTCACAACAAGCGTGATGGTTTTGGTAGGGAACGTGCCAACTTTGGGGACAAAATGATATCCATTGCCTCTTATTGCTTTTAAATTTTTCTAGTGTCAACATAGAACAACAGGAGTGTTGTGTTTAATTTTGGAATTTTTCGTGGTTCGTTTGGACATTTTTATACATTAACTGAGTCTTCTAGGCATTTCATGTGCATAATTCAAATTTGAACAACATGCACATGCTCCAGTGTATATAAATTGGTTGAAAAATCAAATCTGTGTCCTTGGTTGCATGTTTAGGTTCCATGCAAGAAATGGGAATGAATGTCAAACACCCTGCCACCGTCACTCATTCGCAAACATTGAGATACCTGGTTTTAATTCTAATAAATCACAAACTCGTCTAAAATTCATGAAACTTGGCATGCTATCATGGAGCGGCATCAACATGCCGTGGTAAATTTTTTGGCCCATTTAGGGCAGGTTTGGGTATAAGCTTCTCACAACAAGCGTGATGGTTTCAGTAGGGAAGGTGCCACCTTTGGGGACGAAATGATATCCGTTGCCTCTTATTGCTTTCAAAAAATTTCTAATGTCAACATAGAACAACAGGAGTGTTGTGTATAATATTGAAATTTTTGTCGTTCGTTTGGACATTTTTATAAATTAACTGGGTTTTCTAGGCATTTTATGTGCATAATTCAAATTTGAACTGCATGCACATGGTCCAGTGCATATAAATTGGTTGAAAAATCAAATCTGTGTCCTTGGGTGCATGCTTAGGTCCCATGCAAAAAATGGGAATGAATTTCAAACACCAGGGCACTATTGATTGCCGACAAAACATTGAGATACTTTGTTTTTTAATTCTAATAAATTCAAAACTCGTCTGAAATTCATGAAACTTGGCAATGCTATAATGGAATGGCACCCGACATGTTGTGGTATTTTTTGTGTCCATTTTGAGAGAAGGCGCACTTGAATAACAACCAACAAAGGCATTTTGAAAGAAATAGACCACTGTAACATCTCAAACGTTTTGTATAATTTAAATTGTGTGCGTTCTATTAACCATTCACGTGACGCCACACCTCACTCTTTTAATGGCTAGGAGGTGTAGTGCGGACAGGTGCCTGAGTGCTTGACTAAATGGGAGGCGTGCAAGCTGTACTCCAATGCGGAGGCTCACCGAGAAGCGTGCGGGCTGTACGCCGCGCAGGCTCACCGGGAAGCGAGCCCTTTGACTTCCCTGGCCGCCCGCCTTACTCGCATCCTCTCCATTAATGGCGCCCAAGCCATAGTTTAATATGGTTTTTAAATATAAAACACACTGTAAACGTTTTAGTTAGAACACCCGTATGCAAAATCGACAACTTCCCCAGGAAGCCAAGGGAAAATGTGCCTAGCAGGATTTGTGCAGCTCTTGATCGCAAACGTTTTGGTTAGAACACCCGTATGCAAACCGACAACTTCCCCAGGAAGCCAAGAGAAAATGGGCCGAGAAGGATTTCTGCAGCTGTTGATCGCAAACATTTTAGATAGAGCACCGTATGCAAAGTGAGAGCTATGGTCTTCCCCATTAAGTCGAGGGAAAATTCGCAGCGCGGGATTTGTGCATCCCTTCAACGTAGATGGTTGTTTTGGATGAACTGTGTGCAACCACGTACAAACAATTTGGTAAGATTTGCATCTGTCATATTGGGTATGTTGCCGTTTGTCAACCTGGAAAGATTGACTTTTGTTGATCTAGTAACATTGCCATTTGTCAATCCTTGTAACACTACGATTTGTCAAAATATGCAGCTAAAAATCACTAGCACTATCTATTTTTTTCAACTAAAATTCAGTAGTTAAGCATAGATTTCATTCATAGATTAAGCAGTCGTTCTTAATTTATACAAACAGTCCAACTCGACAGCTGAACCGACCAAACTTTTCCCCAATTTTTGCCAACCACGTACTGAAATAGCTAGTTCAACTATATATACTAGCTAATTTTAAGTACATTGTACAGTTCCACCACATCTATAGTCAGATGAACTGAATAAAATAGCCCCTAAATACCAACTACTACTACGGAGGGGCTTTGTGCTACTTCCGGCAGCCTCTCCTCTACCGAGCGCGCTCAGTAAGAGGCATAGGAGGAGGAGCCTACCAACGAGCTGGACAAATGCAATATAGTGCCTTCCGCTACTGCACGTTCAGTGACGCTCGCCAGCTTGAACACCCACTGCCACTCTAGACGATCCCTCTCGAAGTGGCTGAACTGCTCGTAGATCTCCTGATTCCTCGCCTCTGCGTCGGCGTGTGCTGCGGCCATGGCGGCGGTAAGGCTCTTTGCATGCTCGACAAGGCGCTCCTCCTCCTCCCACAGGAACTCGATGTAGCGCGCAAGGTCGCTGACACACGTGCGGGCCTCCACCTCCGCCTCCCTTCTTTGGGCGGCGGTGGCAGAGTGGGTGATGATCCCAGCGATCGACGGTGGGCTGGCGACCATGGCGGCCGACGATGGGGTGGCGGCCATGACGGCCACCTCCCGCTTTCGGGCCACGATTGCAGAGCGGGTGATGGCCGGCAGTGGGGTGGCGGCCACGACGGCCACCTCCCGCCTTCGGGCCACGGCGGCGAAGCAAGCGATGGCCTTGGCTTTCGACGGTTGTGGGGCGGCAACGACGGCCGACAATAGCTGCCAACGGGCACCGGTGGTGGAGCGTGTGGTCTGTGATGGAGTCCTAGATTAGGGGGTCCTCGGACAGTCGGACTATGTACTTATGCTGGACTGTTGGACTATGAAGATACAAGATTGAAGACTTCGTCCCGTATCCGGGTGGGACTCTCGTTTGCGTGGAAGGCAAGCTTGGCAATTCGGATATGTAGATCTCCTTCTCTGTAACCAACTCTATGTAACCCTATCCCCCTCCGATGTCTATATAGACCGGAGGGTTTAGGCCATAGAAAAACAACAATCATAATCATAGGCTAGCTTCTAGGGTTTAGCCTCTACGATCTTGTGGTAGATCAGCTCTTGTAATACTCATATCATCAAGATCAATCAAGCAGGAAGTAAGGTATTACTTCCATCGAGAGGGCCCGAACCTGGGTAAACATTGTGTCCCCCGTCTACTGTTACCATTAGCCTTAGACGCACAGTTCGGGACCCCATCCCGAGATCCACCGGTTTTGACACCGACATTGGTGCTTTCATTGAGAGTTCCACTGTGTCGTCACAATAAGGCTTGATGGCTCCTTCAATCATCTGCAACGATGCGATCCAGGGTGAGGTTTTCCTCCCCGGATAGATCTTCATATTCAGCGGCTTCGTACTGCGGGCCAACTCACTTGGACATCTGGAGCAGATCGATAGCTACGCCACTGGCCATCAGGTCAGGTATGGAAGCTTGAACTACACTGCCGACCTCCACGAAGACTTGATCTTCGATGGATTCGAGCCCATGACAGGCGCGCCGTACAATCACGATGAACATGACTTAGATCTGTCATCGGACAATGTTCGGGAGAACGCACCTGCAGCTGCTCTGGCCTTAGATCTGGAGCAGATCGTGCCATCTGAGGATGGGTGGATAGTACCCGCCTCGGAGGCCGCACACTCATTGGTGATAGAGCCGAACACATACTTCGCCTCCAATGAGGTCTGTGTCATCGTACCCTCGGACCCGTCTCCGGCAAGAGGCTCCGAACCACGCGCATCTGTGCCTATCAAATCTGATTGGTGATACGTCTCCAACATATCTATAATTTATGAAGCATTCATGCTATTTTATTATCTATTTTGAATATTTATGGGCTTTATTATACACTTTTATATTACTTTTGGGACTAACCTATTAACCGAAGGCCCAGCCCATATTGCTGTTTCCTTGCCTATTTCAGTGTTCGAAGAAAAGGAATATCAAATGGAGTCCAAACGGAATGAAACCTTCGGGAGCGTGATTTTTGGAAAGGATATGATCCAGGAGACTTGGAGTACAAGCCAGGGAAGCTTCGAGGAGGCCAGGAGATAGGAGGGCGCGCCCACCCCCTGGACGCGCCCCCTGTCTTCTGGGCCCCTCGAGGCTCCCCCGACCGACTTCTTTCTCCTATACAAGTCCATGTACCCTAAAAACATCAAAGACAACAATAGATCGGGAGTTCCGTCGTCGCAAGCCTCTGTAGCCACCAAAAACCTCTCGGGTGCCCGTTCCGGCACCCTGCCGGAGGGGTGATCCCTCATCGATGGCCATCTTCATCATCCCGGCGCTCTCCATGACAAGGAGGGAGTAGTTCACCCTCGGGGTTGAGGGTATGTACCAGTAGCTATGTATCGCGAGCTTTGCTATTATAGTTGGATCTTATGATGTTTCTCCTCCTCTACTCTCTTGTGATGAATTGAGTTTTCCTCTTGAAGTTATCTTATCGGATCGAGTCTTTAATGATTTGAGAACACTTGATGTATGTCTTGCCGTGCTTATCTGTGGTGACAATGGGATATCACGTGATCCACTTGATGTATGTTTTGGTGATCAACTTGCGGGTTCCGCCCATGAACCTATGCATAGGGGTTGGCACATGTTTTCGTCTTGACTCTCCAGTAGAAACTTTGGGGCACTCTTTGAAGTACTTTTGTGTTGGTTGAATAGATGAATCTGAGATTGTGTGATGCATATCGTATAATCATGCCCACGGATACTTGAGGTGACAATGGAGTATCTAGGTGACATTAGGGTTTTGGTTGATTTGTGTCTTAAGGTGTTATTCTAGTATGAACTCTATGATAGATTGAACGGAAAGAATAGCTTCATGTTATTTTACTACGGACTCTTGAATAGATAGAACAAAAAGGATAACTTTGAGGTGGTTTTGTACCTTACCATAATCTCTTCGTTTGTTCTCCGCTATTAGTGGCTTTGGAGTGACTCTTTGTTGCATGTTGAGGATAGTTATATGATCCAATTATGTTATTATTGTTGAGAGAACTTGCACTAGTGAAAATATGAACCATATGCCTTATTTCCTACCATTGCAATACCGTTTACGCTCACTTTTATCATAGTTACCTTGCTGTTTTTATATTTTCAGATTGCAAAAACCTATATCTACCATCCATATTGTACTTGTATCACCATCTCTTCGCCGAACTAGTGCACCTATACAATTTACCATTGTATTGGGTGTGTTGGGGACACAAGAGACTCTTTGTTATTTGGTTGCAGGGTTGTTTGAGAGAGACCATCTTCATCCTACGCCTCCTACGAATTAATAAACCTTAGGTCATCCACTTGAGGGAAATTTGCTACTGTCCTACAAACCTCTGCACTTGGAGGCCCAACAACATCTACAATAAGAAGGTTGTGTAGTAGACATCAAGCTCTTTTCCGGCGCCGTTGCCGGGGAGGCTAGGTAAGCGGCACTCACACCCCGTCAACTAAGCTCTTTTCTGGCGCCGTTGCCGGGGAGGTGAGTGCTTGAAGGTATATCTTTAGATCTTGCAATCGAATCTTTTTGTTTCTTGTTTTATCACTAGTTTATTTATAAAAGAAAAACTAAAAAAATGGATTTGAGTTTGTCACATACGCTTCATCTTTTTAATATCTTTCGTGAGAATGATGGAAAGGAAAATTGTGCTCAAGTGCTAGAAGAAGAATGCATTAAAATGTTTGGTACTAGATCTTTGTATGATGAGAATGACTACAATGTTGTTAGTATGAATTCCTTGAATATCCATGATGCTAATGATATGCAAAGCCACAAGCTTGGGGAAGCTATGTTTGATGAAGATGATTTTTTTTGTTCCCCAAGTTTTGATGAGAATATTTATATGATGAAAGCATGACTCCTATTTATGATGATTATATTGATGAAAGCGGGTTTGGAAGAGTGTCAACTTTAGGAAGTAATGACCCCACTATTTTGGAGGATGTTGAATATTATTGTGATAATTATGAAAGTGGATTTGGAGAGGTCATGACTTTATTTAGTGATGAATCCACTATTTCGGAAGAGGTTCCAATTGATTATGAGAACAAAGTTGCTATCTATGATTATTATTGTGATGACTTGTATGCTATTAAGAATAATGATAACCATGAAACTTGTTATCATGATTTTAGTTTTCAATTGGATTATGCCTCACATGATAGTTATTTTGTTAAGTTTGCTCCCACTACTATTGATGAGAATAAATTTGCTTATGTGGAGAGTAGTAAATTTTCTATGCTTGTAGATCATGAAAAGAATGGTTTATGTGCTGGTTATATTGTAGAATTAATTCATGATGCTACTGAAAATTATTATGAGGGAGGAACATATGCTTGTAGGAATTGCAATAATATCAAGTTTCCTCTCTATGTGCTTAAAATCTTGAAGTTACGCTTGTTTTGCCTTCCTATGCTAGTTCATTATTGTTCCCATAAGTTGTTTGTTCACAAAATCCCTATGCATAGTAAGTGGGTTAGACTTAAATGTGCTAGTCATATGCTTCATGATTCTCCCGTTATGTTTCAATTCTTATCTTTTATGTGAGCATCATTGTCATCATCATGCCTAGCTAGAAAGGCATTAAAGAAAAGCGCTTGTTGGGAGACAACCCAATATTTGCCCTTACTGTTTTTGTGTGTCCACATGATTATGCTACTGTATTAATTATGTTTTATAGCTTTTGTTTCAATAAAGTGCCAAGTAAGACCTTTAGGATAGCTTACGGTGATAGTTGTGTTGATCCTGCTGAAAATCAGAAACTTTTGCACCTAGTAAATTAGTTTTGCTGATTCACATAAACGTGATTTTGATCTGATTCTTTTTGGTCTGGATGGGTACACAAATATCTTAGGACTTCCTAATTTGGTAGGATTTATGTAGTTCCAGAAGTACACGGTTGATACAGATTACTACAGACTTTTCTGTTTTTAACAGATTCTGTATTCTATGTGTTGTTTGCTTATTTTGATGAATCTATGAGTAGTATCGGAGGGTATGAACCATAAAGAAGTTGGAATACAGTAGATATTACACCAATATGAATTTATAATGAGTTCACTACAGTACCTAAGTGGTGGTTTTATTTTCTTATACTAACGAAGCTTACGAGTTTTCTGTTGAGTTTTGTGTTGTGGAGTTTTCAAGTTTTGGGTGAAGATTCGATGGACTATGGAATAAAGAGTGGCAAGAGCCTAAGCTTGGGGATGCCCAAGGCACCCCAAGGTAACATTCAAGGACAACCAAGAGCCTAAGCTTGGGGATGCCCCGGATGGCATCCCCTCTTTCGTCTTTGTTCATCGGTAACTTTACTTGGAGCTATATTTTTATTCACCACATGATATGTGTTTTGCTTGGAGCGTCATTTTATTTTGTTAGTATTTGCTTGATGTTATTTAGAATAATGTTTTTCATATTTATTTTCAATAAAAATGTCAAGGATAGCCTTTACCATGCTTATTTTGCTAGTATACATGTTGCTGTTTGAAAGCAGAAAGTTTACCGTTGTTGCAAAAATTCCCTAGAAAAGTCAGAGAATGGTATAATGTTGAAACTTTTTGCATATTGAGATATGATTAATCTTCTACAGCGTAGTTTTTTTCTCATAATTTTTGGAGTTAGGGAAGTATGATGAATCTTGCATTCTTTACAGACTATACTGTTTTGGCAGATTGCTGTTATGTTTGCATTATTTGCATATGTTTGCTTGTTTAATGATTATATTCGAGGATAGGAGTATTAAATATGCAGAGACATTTAGTACGCAATGTTGAATAATAATTTTAGTGATTTGTTACAGTAGAAAATGATAAGGTTTTGCATTGGTTTATACTAACCTATCTCACGAGTTCTTGTTGAGTTTGGTGTGGATGAAGCTTTTGATAAAAAGAGAAACCATGATATGAGAGGAATTAAGGAGACACAAAAGTTTAAGCTTGGGGATGCCCAAGGCACCCCAAGATAATATTTCAAGAAGTCTCAAGCATCTAAGCTTGGGGATGCCCCGGTAGGCATCCCACCTTTCTTCTTCAACCACTATCGGTTAGTATCGGTTGAGCCTAAGTTTTTGCTTCTTCACATGAGTTGTGCTATCCTTGCAATATCATTTTATTTTGTTTTGTTTGTTGTTTGAATAAAATACCAAGATCTGAAATTCTTAAATGAGAGAGAGTCTTCACATAGTTACATACTTATTTAGCTACTCATTGATCTTCACTCATATCTTATTGGAGTAGTTTGTCATTTACTCGTGTGCTTCACTTATATCCTATGAGTAAATGGTTGAGTGAGTTGAATGTCATAAATCTGAAATTATATATGTTTCATTTGCTTATCCCATGTGGAGTAATGACTTCACATCTAAGAAGTAGAGGTTGTAAATTTATTGAAGGTTAGCAAGCATTGTATTGGTCATTTGAACAATTCGTGAAAGAATATTGAAGGAAGAGAGATTCCACATATAAATATATTATCCTAGACATCTTTTATAATTGTGAGCACTCATTAAGTATGACATGCTAAAGAGTTGATGTTGGACAAGGAAGACAACGTAATGGGTTATGTTTTCTCACATCTTAGTTAAAGTATATTGTCATGGATCATTCAAACATGTTGAGCTTGCCTTTCCCCCTCATGCTAGCCAAATTCCTTGCACCAAGTAGAGATACTACTTGTGCTTCCAAATATCCTTAAACCCAGTTTTTCCATGAGAGTCCACTATACTTACCTATGGATTGAGTAAGATCCTTCAAGTAAGTTTTCGTCGGTGCAAGCAATAAAAATTTCTCTCTAAATATGTATGATCTATTAGTGTGAAGAAAATAAGCTTTATACGATCTTGTTATGGAAGCAATAAAAGCGACAGACTGCATAATAAAGGTCCATATACAAGTGTATAAAGTGACGTTCTTTTGCATTAAGACTTTGTGCATCCAACCATAAAAGCGCATGACAACCTCTTCTTCCCTCTGCGAAGGGCCTATCTTTGACTTTATGTCTTTTACTTTATGCAAGAGTCAAGGTGATCTTCACCTTTCCCTTTTTCATTTTATCCTTTGGCAAGCACCTCGTGTTGGAAAGATCCTGATATATATATATCCAATTGGATGTAAGTTAGCATGAACTATTATTGTTGACATCACCCAAAGGTGAATACGTTGGGAGGCAGCACTATAAGCCCCTATCTTTCTCAGTGTCCGATTAAAACTCCATAACCATAAGTATTGCGTGAGCGTTAGCAATTGTAGAAGACTTTATGATAGTTGAGTATGTGGAGTTTGCTAAATCGAAGCTCTGACATAGACCCTTCCTGAAAATAAGATGAATTGTAATTGTTTGATGACTAAGAATGAAGTTTGCTAGTTTTCAAGAAATTTTATGGTCTATGCTTTAACATGTGAATAGCTTGTTACTTGATCTTGAGAAGTTTTATGACATATAATCATGCTAGGAAAGGTAACTGAAATTATTATTGATAAAACTTGTGCACTGATACGTCTCCAACGTATCTATAATTTGTGAGTGCTCCATGCTACTTTATCTACTGTTTTGGACTATATCGGGCTTTATTTTCCACTTTTATATTATTTTTGGGACTAACCTATTAACCGGAGGCCCAACCCAGAATTGCTGTTTTTTTGCCTATTTCAGTGTTCCAAAGAAATGAAATATCAAACGGAGTCCAAACGGAATGAAACCTTCGGGAACGTGATTTTCTCACCGAACGTGATCCAGGAGACTTGGACCCTACTCCAAGAAGTGCCAGAGGTGGTCACAAGGGTGGAGGGCGCGCCCCCCTGGGCGCGCCCCCTACCTCGTGGGCCCCCTGTTGCTCCACCAACGTACTCCTTCCTCCTATATATACCTACGTATCCCCGAACGAACAGGAGGGGAGCCAAAAACCTAATTCCACCGCCGCAACCTTCTGTATCCACGAGATCCCATCTTGGGGCCTGTTCCGGAGCTCTGCCGGAAGGGGCATCCACCATGGAGGGCTTCTACATCAACACCATAGCCCCTTCGATGAAGTGTGAGTAGTTTACTTCAGACCTTCGGGTCCATAGCTAGTAGCTAGATGGCTTCTTCTCTCTTTTTGAATCTCAATACAATGTTCTCCCCCTCTCTCATGGAGATCTATTCGATGTAATCTTGTTTTTGCGGTGTGTTTGTTGAGACCGATGAATTGTGGGTTTATGATCCAGTATTATCTATGGAAAATATTTGATTCTTCTCTGAATTCTTTTATGTATGATTGAGTTATCTTTGCAAGTCTCTTCGAATTATCCTTTTTGGTTTGGCCAACTAGATTGGTAGTTCTTGCAATGGGAGAAGTGCTTAGCTTTGGGTTCAATCTTGCGTTGTCCTTACCCAGTGACAGAAAGGGTTGCAAGGCACGTATTGTATTATTGCCATCGAGGATAACAAGATGGTTTTTTATCATATTGCTTAAGGCGTTACTCTGTTTTTAACTTAATACTCTAGATGCATGCTGGATAGCGGTCGATGAGTGGAGTAATAGTAGTAGATGCAGAATCGTTTCGATCTACTTGTCTTGGACGTGATGCTTATATACATGATCATTGCCTAGATATGCTCATAACTATGCTCAATTCTGTCAATTGCTCAACAGTAATTTGTTCACCCATCGTAGAATATTTATGCTCTTGAGAGAAGCCACTAGTGAAACCTATGGCCCCCGGGTCTATTCTCATCATATCAATCTCTATCGCTTTATTTACTTGCTTTGTTTTTACTTTACCTTTTACTTTTCACTTTGCATCTATCTATCAAAAATACCAAAAATATTATTTATCATCTCTATCAGATCTCATTCTCGTAAGTGAACGTGAAGGGATTGACAACCCCTAATCGCGTTGGTTGCGAGTAGCTATCGTTTTGTGTAGGTACGAGGGACTTGTGCGTGGTCTCCTACTGGATTGGTACCTTGGTTCTCAAAAACTAAGGGAAATACTTACGCTACTTTGCTGCATCATCCTCTCCTCTTCGGGGAAATCCAACACAGTGCTCAAGAGGTAGCAAGAAGAATTTCTGGTGCCGTTGCTGGGGAGGCTCACGCAAGCAAGTCAACAAAACCAAGTACCCATCGCAATCCCTATCTCTCGCATTACATTATTTGCCATTTGCCTCTCGTTTTCCTCTCCCCCACTTCACCCTTGCCGTTTTATTCGCCCTCTCTTTCCCAATCTCCTCCTCTCTTTCCCATTTGCCTTTTTCCCGTTGCCTTTCTGTTTGCTTGTGTGTTGGATTATTTGTTGCCATGGCGCAAGATAATACCAAGTTGTGTGATTTCTCGAATACGAATAATAATGATTTCCTTAGTACTCCGATTGCTCCTCTTAATAATGATGAGTCTTGTGAAATCAATACCGCTTTGCTGAATCTTGTTATGAAAGATCAATTCGCCGGCCTTCCTAGTGAAGATGCCGCTACTCATCTAAACAATTTTGTTGATTTGTGTGATATGCAAAAGAAGAAAGATACAGATAACAATATTGTCAAATTGAAGTTATTTCCGTTTTCACTTAGAGATCGTGCTAAAGTTTGGTTTTCATCCTTGCCTAAAAATAGTATTGATTCTTGGAACAAGTGCAAAGCTGCTTTTATCTCTAAGTATTTTACTCCCGCTAAAATTATCACTCTTAGGAACGATATCATGAATTTTAAACAACTTGATCATGAGCATGTTGCCCAATCTTGGGAAAGAATCAAATTAATGCTTCGCAATTGCCCTACTCATGGTTTGGATTTATGGATGATCATACAAAATTTTTATGCCGGATTGAATTTTGCTTCTAGAAATCTTTTAGATTCGGCCGCGGGAGGCACGTTTATGGAAATTACATTAGGAGATGCTACCAAATTGCTTGATAACATTATGGCTAATTATTCTCAATGGCACACCAAAAGATCTTCTAGTAAAAAAGTGCATGCTATAGAAGAAATCAATGTTTTGAGTGAAAAGATGGATGAACTTATGAAGATGTTTGCTCCTAAAAATACTCCTCTTGATCCCAATGATATGCCTTTGTCTACCTTGCTTGAGAATAATAATGAATCTATGGATGTGAATTTTGTTGGTAGGAATAGTTTTGGAAACAACGCGTATAGAGGGAATTTTAATCCTAGGCCTTATCCTAGTAACCCTTCTAATAATTATGGAAATCCTACAAAAACTCTTATGGAAATTTAATAAGATGCCCTCTGAATTTGAGAGTAGTGTTAAAGAGTTTATGAATTCACAAAAGAATTTTAATGCTTTGCTTGAAGAGAAATTGCTTAAAGTTGATGATTTGGCTAGGAACGTTGATAGAATTTCTCTTGAAATTGATTCTTTAAAGTTTAGATCTATTCCTCCTAAGCATGATATCAATGAGTCTCTCAAAGCCATGAGAATTTCCATTGATGAGTGCAAAGAAAGAACCGCTAGGATGCGTCCTTCCAAAGATGCCTTTATTAAAGCATGTTCTTCCAATTCCTATGAAAATCAAGATGAAGATCTAAAAGTTATTGATGTGTCCCCCATTAAATCTTTTTTTTGCAATATGAATCTTGATGAAACTGAATATGATCTTCCTTTACCTAGAAGGCGTTCTAAGAATTTGGAGTTTCTAGATCTTGATGATGAAGTTGATGAAAGTGGGATTGAAATAAATAAAAGCTGAGATGTTGCTAAACCCACTATTTTGGATCTCAAGGAATTTAATTATGAAAATTGCTCTTTGATTGGTTGTATTTCATTGTTGCAATCCGTGCTAGATTCTCCTCATGCTTATAGTCAAAATAAGGCCTTTACCGAACACATTGTTGATGCCTTGATGCAATCTTACGAAGAAAAACTTGAGTTGAAAGTTTCTATCCCTAGAAAACTCTATGATGAGTGGGAACCTACTATTAAAATTAAAATTAAAGATTATGAGTTTCATGCTTTGTGTGATTTGGGTGCTAGTGTCTCTACTATTCCCAAAGCTTTGTGTGATTTGCTAGATTTCTGTGATTTTGATGATTGCTCTCTAAACTTGCATCTTGCGGACTCCACTATTAAAAAACCTATGGTAAGAATTAATGATGTTCTTATTGTTGAAAATAGGAATTATGTGTCCGTAGATTTTATTGTTCTTGATATAGATTGCAATCCTTCATGTCCTATTATTCTTGGTAGACCTTTCCTTAGAACGATTGGTGCAATTATTGATATGAAGGAAGGGAATATTAGATTCCAATTTCCCTTAAAGAAGGGCATGGAACACTTCCCTAGAAAGAAAATAAAATTACCATATGAATCTATCATGAGATCCACTTATGGATTGCCTACCAAAGATGCCAATACTTAGATCTATCCTTGCTTTTATGCCTAGCTAGGGGCGTTAAACGATAGCGCTTGTTGGGAGGCAACCCAATTTTATTTTGTGTTTTGTGTTTTTGCTTCTGTTTAGGAATAAATAATCTATCTAGCCTCTGTTTGGATGTGGTTCTGTATTTTAATTAGTGTTTGTGCCAAGTAGAACCTATAGGATAACCTACGATGATAGTTGATTTGATTCTGCTGAAAAACAGAAACTTTGCGCGCACGAATATAATTTTGTTAAATCACAGGAACGTGATTTTGCATTGATTCTTTTTTCTGTTGTTCAATAAACAAATTGTACAGGACTTCCTATTTTGGTAGAAGTTTTAGAGTTCCAGAAGTTTGCGTTAGTTACAGATTGCTACAGACTGTTCTGTTTTTGACATATTCTGTTTTACGGGTGTTGTTTGCTTATTTTGATGAATCTATGACTAGTAAAATAGTTTATAATCCATAGATAAGTTGGAATACAGTAGGTTTAACACCAATATAAATAAAGAATGAGTTCATTACAGTACATTGAAGTAGTCTTTTGTTTTCTTTCTCTAACAGAGCTCCCGAGATATCTGTTGAGTTTTGTGTTGTGAAGTTTTCAAGTTTTGGGTGAATTCTTTTGATGGATTATGGAACAAGGAGTGGCAAGAGACTAATCTTGGGGATGCCCATGGCACACCCAAGATAATCCAAGGACACCAAAAAGTCAAAGCTTGGGGATGCCCCGGAAGGCATCCCCTCTTTCGTCCACTTCCATCGGTAATTTACTTGGAGCTATATTTTTATTCACCACATGATATGTGTTTTGCTTGGAGCGTCTTGTATTATTTGCGTCTTTGCTTGTTAGTTCACCACAATCATCCTTGCTGTACACACCTTTTGAGAGAGCCATACATGATTTGGAATTTGTTAGAATACTCTATGTGCTTCACTTATATCTTTTGAGCTTGATAGTTTTTGCTCACAGTACTTCACTTATATCTTTTGAGCGTGATAGTTTTTGCTCTAGTGCTTCACTTATATCTTTTAGAGCACGGTGGTGGATTTCTTTTAAAGAAACTATTGATCTCTCATGCTTCACTTAGATTATTTTGAGAGTCATTAATAGCATGGTAGTTTGCTTAATGTTAATATACTTAGTGTTCAAGATATGTGAAACTTTCTTTTGAGTGAATTGAATACTAAGATAAGTTTGATGCTTGATAATTGTTTTGAGATATGGAGGTGATAATATCAAAGTCGTGCTAGTTGGGTAATTGTGAATTTGAGAAATGCTTATGTTGAAGTTTGCAAGTCCCGTAGCATGCACGTATGGTTAAAGTTGTGTAACAAATTTGAAACATGAAGTGTACCTGGCTTGTGCATCCTTATGAGTGGCGGTCGGGGACGAGCGATGGTCTTTTCCTACCAATCTATCCCCCTAGGAGCATGCGCGTAGTACTTGATTTTTGATGGCTTCTAAATTTTTGCAATAAGTATATGAGTTCTTTTGACTAATGTTGAGTCCATGGATTATACGCACTCTCACCTTTCCGCCTTTGCTAACCTCTTCGGTACCGTGCATTGCCCTTTCTCACCTTGAGAGTTGGTGCAAACTTCGCCGGTGCATCCAAACCCCGTGATACGATATGCTCTATCACACATAAACCTCCTTATATCTTCCTCAAAACAGCCACCATACCTACCTATCATGGCATTTCCATAGCCATTCTGAGATATATTGCCATGCAACTTCCCACCATTCCGTTTATTATGACATGCTCCATCATTGTCATATTGCTAGCATGATCATGTAGTTGACATCGTATTTGTGGCAAGGCCACCGTTCATAATTCTTCCATACATGTCACTCATGATTCATTGCATATCCCGATACACCGCCGGAGGCATTCATATAGAGTCATACTTTGTTCTAAGTATCGAGTTGTAATTGCTGAGTTGTAAGAAAAATAAAAGTGTGATGATCATCATTATTAGAGCATTGTCCCAAGTGAGGAAAGGATGATGGAAACTATGATTCCCCCATAAGTCGGGATGAGACTCCGGACGAAAAAAGAGAGAGAGAGAGGCCAAAAAAAAGAGAAAGGCCCAAACAAAAAAAATGAGAGAAAAAGAGAGAAGAGACAATGCTACTATACTTTTACCACACTTGTGCTTCAAAGTAGCACCAAGATCTTCATGATAGAGAGTCTCTCATTTTGTCACTTTCATATATTAGTGGGAATTTTTCATTATAGAACTTGGCTTGTATTTTCCAATGATGGGCTTCCTCAAAATGCCCTAGGTCTTCGTGAGCAAGCAAGTTGGATGCACACCCACTTAGTTTTATTTTTGTTGAGCATTCATAGCTCTAGTGCATCCGTTGCATGGCAATCCCTACTCCTCATGTTGACATCAATTGATGGGCATATCCATAGCCCGTTGATTAGCCTCGTCAATGTGAGACTTTCTCCTTTTTGTCTTCTCCACACAATCCCCATCATCATATTCTATTCCACCCATAGTGCTATATCCATGGCTCGCGCTCATGTATTGCATGAAGGTTGAAAAAGTTTGAGATTATTTGAGTATGAAACAATTGCTTGGCTTGTCATCGGGGGTATAGAAGTTGGGAACATCTTTGTGTGACAAAAATGAAGCATAGCCTAACTATATGATTTTGTAGGGATGAACTTTCTTTTGCCATGTTATTTTGAGAAGACATGATTGCTTTGATTAGTATGCTTGAAGTATTATTATTTTTGTGTCAATATGAACTTTTGTCTTGAATCTTTCGGATCTGAATATTCATATCACAAGTAAGAAGATTTATACTGAAATTATGCCAAAGTATCACTCCGCATCAAAAATTCTTTTTTATCATTTACCTACTCGAGGACGAGCAGGAATTAAGCTTGGGGATGCCTGATACGTCTCCAACGTATCTATAATTTTTGATTGCTCCATGCTACTTTATCTACTGTTTTGGACTATATTGGGCTTTATTTTCCAATTTTATATTATTTTTGGGACTAACCTATTAACCGGAGGCCCAACCCAGAATTGTTGTTTTTTGCCTATTTCAGTGTTTCGAAGAAAAGGAATATCAAATGGAGTCCCAACGGAATGAAACCTACGGGAACGTGATTTTCTCACCAAACATGATCTAGGAGACTTGGACCCTACTCCAAGAAGTGCCAGAGGCGGTCACGAGGGTGGAGGGCGCGCCCCCTACCTCGTGGCCCCCCTGTTGCTCCACCGACGTACTCCTTCCTCCTATATATACCTACGTATCCCCGAACGAACAAGAGAGGAGCCAAAAACCTAATTCCACCGCCGCAACCTTCTGTATCCACGAGATCCCATCTTGGGGCCTGTTGCGGAGCTCCGCCGGAGGGAGCATCCACCATGGAGGGCTTCTACATCAACACCATAGCCCCTCCGATGAAGTGTGAGTAGTTTACTTCAGACCTTCGGGTCCATAGCTAGTAGCTAGATGGCTTCTTCTCTCTTTTTGTATCTCAATACAATGTTCTCCCCCTCTCTCATGGAGATCTATTCGATGTAATCTTCTTTTTGCGGTGTGTTTGTTGAGATTGATGAATTGTGGGTTTATGATCCAGTATTATCTATGGAAAATATTTGATTCTTCTCTGAATTCTTTTATGTATGATTGAGTTATCTTTGCAAGTCGCTTCGAATTATCCTTTTTGGTTTGGCCTACTAGATTGGTAGTTCTTCCAATGGGAGAAGTGCTTAGCTTTGGGTTCAATCTTGCGGTGTCCTTACCCAGTGACAGAAAGGGTTGCAAGGCACGTATTGTATTGTTGCCATCGAGGATAACAAGATGGGGTTTTTATCATATTGCATGAATTTATCCCTCTACACCATGTCATCTTGCTTAAGGCGTTACTCTGTTTTTAACTTAATACTCTAGATGCATGCTGGATAGCGGTCGATGAGTGGAGTAATAGTAGTAGATGCAGAATCGTTTCGATCTACTTGTCTTGGACGTGATGCCTATATACATGATCATTGCCTAGATATGCTCATAACTATGCTCAATTCTGCCAATTGCTCAACAGTAATTTGTTCACCCACCGTAGAATATTTATGCTCTTGAGAGAAGCCACTAGTGAAACCTATGGCCCCCGGGTCTATTCTCATCATATCAATCTCTATCGCTTTATTTACTTGCCTTGTTTTTACTTTACCTTTTACTTTTCACTTTGCATCTATCTATCAAAAATACCAAAAATATTATTTATCATCTCTATCAGATCTCACTCTCGTAAATGACCGTGAAGGGATTAACAACCCCTAATCGCGTTGGTTGCGAGTAGCTATCGTTTTGTGTAGGTACGAGGGACTTGTGCGTGGTCTCCTACTGGATTGATACCTTGGTTCTCAAAAACTGAGGGAAATACTTACGCTACTTTGCTGCATCATCCTCTCCTCTTCGGGGAAATCCAACGCAGTGCTCAAGAGGTAGCATGCACCTGCTAGCATTCACACTTCATAAATTCTTTTATCATTTACCTACTCGAGGACGAGTAGGAATTAAGCTTGGGGATGCTGATGCGTCTCCAACGTATCTATAATTTATGAAGCATTCATGCTATTTTATTATCTGTTTTGAATGTTTATGGGCTTTATTATACACTTTTATATTACTTTTGGGACTAACCTATTAACCGGAGGCCCAGCCCATATTGCTGTTTTCTTGCCTATTTTAGTGTTTCGAAGAAAAGGAATATCAAACAGAGTCCAAACGGAATGAAACCCTCGGGAGCGTGATTTTGGAAATGATATGATCCAGAGACTTGGAGTACAAGCCAGGGAAGCTTCGAGGAGGCCAGGAGATAGGAGGGCGCGCCCACCCCCTGGGCGCGCCCCCTGTCTCCTGGGCCCCTCGAGGCTCCCCCGACCGACTTCTTTCGCCTATATAAGTCCACATACCCTAAAAACATCGAAGACAGACAATAGATCGGGAGTTCCGCCGCCGCAAGCCTCTGTAGCCACCAAAAAACTCTCGGGAGCCCATTCCGGCACCCTGCCGGTGGGGGGATCCCTTAGTGGTGGCCATCTTCATCATCCCGGCGCTCTCCATGACGAGGAGGGAGTAGTTCACCCTCGGGGCTGAGGGTATGTACCAGTAGCTATGTGTTTGATCTCTCTCTCTCTCTCTCTCTCTCTCTCTCGTGTTCTCTCTATGGCACGATCTTGATGTATCGCGAGCTTTGCTATTATAGTTGGATCTTATGATGTTTCTCCCCCTCTACTCTATTGTGATGAATGAGTTTTCCTCTTGAAGTTATCTTATCGGATTGAGTCTTTAATGATTTGAGAACACTTGATGTATGTCTTGTCGTGCTTATCTGTGGTGACAATGGGATATCACGTGATCCACTTGATGTATGTTTTGGTGATCAACTTGCGGGTTCCGCCCATGAACCTATGCATAGGGGTTGGCACACGTTTTCGTCTTGACTCTCCAGTAGAAACTTTGGGGCACTCTTTGAAGTACTTTTGTGTTGGTTGAATAGATGAATATGAGATTGTGTGATGCATATCGTATAATCATGCCCACGGATACTTGAGGTGACAATGGAGTATCTAGGTGACATTAGGGTTTTGGTTGATTTGTGTCTTAAGGTGTTATTCTAGTATGAACTCTATGATAGATTGAACGGAAAGAATAACTTCATGTTATTTTACTACGGACTCTTGAATAGATAGAACAGAAAGGATAACTTTGAGGTGGTTTTGTACCCTACCATAATCTCTTTGTTTGTTCTCCGCTATTAGTGGCTTTGGAGTGACTCTTTGTTGCATGTTGAGGGATAGTATATGATCCAATTATGTTATTATTGTTGAGAGAACTTGCACTAGTGAAAATATGAACCCTATGCCTTATTTCCTACCATTGCAATACCGTTTACGCTCACTTTTATCATTAGTTACCTTGCCATTTTTATATTTTCAGATTACAAAAACCTATATCTACCATCCATATTGCACTTGTATCACCATCTCTTCGCCGAACTAGTGCACCTATACAATTTACCATTGTATCGGGTGTGTTGGGGACACAAGAGACTCTTTGTTATTCGATTGCAGGGTTGTTTGAGAGAGACCATCTTCATCCTACGCCTCCTACGAATTGATAAACCTTAGGTCATCCACTTGAGGGAAATTTGCTACTGTCCTACAAACCTCTACACTTGGAGGCCCAACAACGTCTACAAGAAGAAGGTTGTGTAGTAGACATCAATTGGGCACCGATCATGGAGTTTACCTCCGTGGATATCTTTCAACACTCGCCCTTGGGCGACGTGCTAAATTCACTTAAATCTCTCTTCCTGTCCGGAGACTCTTGGCCGAACTATGTCCGGCTCGAGTGGGAAGCGGACGACGAAGAAATTCGTTCCCCACCCACCACCCACTTAATAGCCACTGTCGACGACTTAACCGACATGCTTGATTTTGACTCCGAAGACATCGACGGTATGGACGACAATGCTGGAGAGGAACAGGAACCACCGCCCTCAGGGCGCTAGACAGCCACCTCATCATATGATATATATATATATATATATATATATATATATATATATATATATATATATATATATATATATATATATATAGTGGACACTCCCAAAGAAAGCGATGGCGATGAGGCAACGGAGGATAATCCCCTTGAGAAGCAATCAAAGCACCGACGTCATCGACGCCCCTTTAAGCCTTGTCATAGCCAAAATAGCGATACCGGCACAAAAGACAATAACACTTCGGATAACGCCGAGGACGAAAACAATCCCGCTCAGCCAGGCTTCAAGCAGGCCGAACGGGAGGATGAGCAAGCTAGCCCTAGGGAACATGCAATGGATGGAGAATGAGAGGATGACAATTACATGCCCTCTCCGAAGACGAGGTGAGCCTCGGCGACGAAGAATTCATCGTGCCTAAGGATCCCGTCGAGCAGGAGCGCTTCAAGCGTCGGCTTATAGCCACTGCAAAAAGCCTGAAGAAAAAGCAGCAGCAGCTTCAAGCTGATCAAGATCTGCTAACTGATAGATGGACTGAGGTCCTGGCTGCCGAGGAATACGGACTCGAGCGCCCAACCAAAAGTTACCCAAAGCGCAGGTTGCTACCTCAACTCAAGGAGGAGGCATTAAAGCCTACACTACCAGCGCATGATGCGGCTGACCGACCACCTCGTGGCCGAGACAAAGTGGCGTATCAGCCCGAAGTCCAGCCCGCACCCCGTCGCCAAACAAGCAAAAACACGAAGGCCCAGGGCTACACGTATGAACTGCGAGACAAATTGGAAAACAAAGCAGGACAGTCATGACCGATCTATGAATCAGGGGGCGCGCCGCAACGCATGACAATGACCGTCACACCGGATATACTAAAAACAAATCCGGCTGGGCTGAATACAACAGACCAGACTCATTTGAACTGCGTCGTGATGTAGCCCGGCATAGAGGCGCCGCACACCCCCTATATATGCTTCACTGACGAAGTAATGGATCATGAATTCCCCGAAGGGTTTAAACCCGTGAATATTGAATCATACGATGGTACAACAGACCCCGTGGTATGGATTGAAGATTTGCTTCTCCACATTCACATGGCCCGCGGTGATGATCTACATGCCTTCAAGTACCTCCGACTAAAACTCAAAGGACCAGCTCGGCATTGGCTGAATAGCCTGCCGGCAAACTCTATTGCAGTTGGGAGAACCTGGAAGACGCATTCCTTGACAACTTCCAAGGCACTTATGTGCGACCACCGGACGCTGATGACTTAAGTCACATAACCCAATAGCCCAGAGAGTCAGCCAGGAAATTCTGGACTTGGTTCCTAACTAAAAAGAACCAAATTGTCGACTGTCCGGATGCCGAAGCCCTAGCGGCCTTTAAGCATAACATCCACGATGAGTGGCTCGCCCGACATCTTGGCCAAGATAAGCCGAAGTCCATGGCAGCCCTCATGACACTCATGACCCACTTTTGTGTGGGCGAGGACAGCTGGCTGCCTCGTAGCAACAGCACATCAAGAAATCATGGCACTTCAGATGCCAGAGATAGCAACGGCAAGCCCCGACGCAACAGACACAAGCGTCGCAACAATGGCGACAACGCCGAAGAGACAGCAGTTAATGCCGGATTCAACGGCTCTAAGTCTGGTCAGCGGAAAAAGCCATTCAAAAGAAACAATCCGGGCCCATCCAGTCTGGACTGCATACTCGATCGCTCGTGTCAAATTCACGACACCCCCGATAAACCAGCCAACCACACCAACAGAGAATGTTGGGTGTTCAAACAGGTCGGCATGTTGAATGCCGAAAACAAGGCAAAGGGGGCGCATAGCAATGACGATGAGGAGCCCCGGCCGTCGAGCACAGGAGGACAGAAGAAATTTCCTCCCCAAGTGAAAATGGTAAACATGATATACACAACCCATATTTCCAAGAGGGAACGAAAGTGTGCACTAAGGGACGTCTATGCGATGGAGCCAGTCGCCCCAAAGTTCAACCCATGGTCTTCTTGTCCGATCAAGTTCGATCATAGGGACCATCCGACCAGTATCCATCATGGCGGTTCGGCCACGTTGGTCCTCGACCCCATCATTGATGGATTCCACCTTACAAGAGTCCTTATGGATGGTGGTAGCAGCCTGAACCTGCTCTATCAGGATATAGTGTGCAAAATGGGCATCAATCCCTCAAGAATCAAACCAACCAAAACCACCTTTAAAGGTGTCATACCAGGTGTAGAGGCCTATTGCACAGGCTCAATCACACTGGAAGTAGTCTTCGGATCTCCAGACAACTTCCGAAGTAAGGAGTTAATCTTCGATATCGTCCCCTTCCGCAGTGGCTATCACGCACTGCTCGGACGAATCACATTCGCCAGATTCAATGCGGTGCCGCACTATGCATACCTCAAGCTCAAGATGCCAGGACCTCGCGGGGTTATAACAGTCAATGGAAACACAGAGCGCTCCCTCCATACAGAGGAGCACACTGTGGCCCTCGCAGCAGAGGTACATAGCAGCCTTCTTAGGCAGACCTCCAATTTGGCAATAAAGCCCCCGGACACCGCCAAGCGAGTCCGGTGTACTCTGCAACAGGATCGTCCGGCACGCCTTGAGCTTGCCTAGCAATTCGGCCTCCGCCCTAGTCCCAGTCAAGCGGACAAATTCGTGCCGTGCGTACATAATTACGCACTTAAAATACCATGGGCATAGGCGGAGGCACAGCTATAATGCGGTCCACAATGTGGCTCAACCACCCCAGGACCCATATACCTTCACTCTTTTCTTTCTTTCAGGACCCTATTTTCTGGAAGCTCTTTCCGATAGCCTAATTATCGGACCCATCACGGGACGGAAACAACAAGGAGGCAAGGGGCTTTGACGTACAAGGGAATCCCTAGGTGGTCTCTGATAACAATCATTATACCTGTTTTACATACCCACACGCAGCTTGCCCTTGGTTATGACATGTCAAATAGTCCTATTTCGCTTATCGCACTACTTGTATACATACACCTTGATGTATTATTTAAATAACAATGGAAAATAATGTACATCGTTAGCTTATTATTACATTTCTTTATCTTTTTCCTTGACTGCTTATTTATTACAAATTGCACCCGTACATTCTGGTACGTTCAAACCGCTAGGGGCTTTAGTGTACCCCATAACACGACAAGAAAAGTCTGAACACTTTCGACAGTACGGCACCCCGAACTTATAGCATTATATGCATCAGCTCCGAATCATGTCTTGGGTCAATAGTTGGGTTTGCCCGGCTCCCATGTTTTGCTGCCTTACGGTCCGCTACATCGGCTAAGGTGGCGCAGGGAGAACTACTGTGATTGTGTCCCAGTTCTTTCGGATGAGCACCTTAGTAGAGAAAGCCAAAAACTGACTGTCATGATGTGGTGAGAGTTGGTCGCTGTTCGAGAGGTTTCAAATCCTTAAAGATTTCTTCCGCTTTGGGAGAGGAATTGGCCTTGTCCGATTTAGGCGTGTATAGCGCCCCAAGTTCGGCCTTCCGAATACCAGGGGCTACACCAAAATTTAAAATTATAGACTTCTATGGCTAAGTGAGAGTGATAAAGTTGTATAGTCCGATTGCCTTGTTCATTGCACTAAACACCTCCTTAAAGGACCAAAAATTTGGATAAAGAGTGTTTAGATTTATCCCGAACACCCCAGTACTGGTTACATGGGGGTAGAAGCCGACGACTGGCCAACTCTCAGATTTTATAAACGGCCGCAAAGAAGGTAATATTTTAAATCAACAAGCGTTATATAGCGCACATGAACTCGTTTTCATATTACAGGATCAAATGACTACATTCATTCAAATATTACATCGTTAGTACATTCGTCCGCCACAAGGCAGGCACCCTTCAGAACACCGTCATAATACTTTTCAGGGTGGCGGTGCTCCTTGCCCTTCGGCGGCCCCTCCGTCACTAGCTTCTCGGCATCCATCTTTGCCTAGTGCACTTTCGCGCGGGCGAAGGCCCTGCGCGCACCTTCAATGCAGACTGACCGCTTTATGACTTCAAGCTGCGGGTAGGCATTTACACGCCGCTTCACGAGGCCGAAGTAGCTGCTGGGCAAGGGCTCGGCAGGCCACATCCGGACTATAAGGTCCTTCATGGCCAGTTCGGCCGCCTTGTGCAATTCGACCAGTTGCTTCAGCTGGTCGCTCAAGGGCATCGGATGTTCGGTCCCAGTATATTGAGACCAGAACAACTTCTCCGTCGAGCTCCCTTTTTCGGCCTGGTAGAACTCCGAGGCATCCGATATGCTGCGCGGCACATCTGCGAACGCTCCTGGAGAGCTCCGAATTCGGGTAAGTAAAAGGAAAGTCTCCTTCACATGCTTGCTTTGCATAATGAATGCCTTACCTGCCGCTATCTTCTTTGCCGCCTGAATCTCCTGGAGGGCCTTTTGGGCTTCGGCCTTGGCATTAGTGCGCTCTGGAGGGCCTTCGCAAGCTCGGACTCTTGCGTCTTAGAGTCACGCTCCAAGGACTCGTATTTTTTGACGAAATCCTAGAGCTCTTGCCGGACCTCGTCGACTCGGGCCTCTTGTTTCTCGCGCTCGGCGCGTTCCTTGGCCGCTTTGTCTTCGGCCTCGGTTAGCGCCTTCATAAGGGCCGCCACTTTGGTCGTGGCCCCTATTCAAATTCATGACGCTCCTATTAGCGTCAACAATTTTTTCTTTATAAATATACAGATGGGGTATTGTGTACCTTTGTTTTCCTCGAGCTGCCTCTTCATGAGGCCAAGCTCTTCCTCGGTCCGCTCCAGGTCCCGCTTCAGTCCGGAGACCTCCGTAGTACGAGCGGCAGCGGCCAGCAGCAACGCCTGCTTATTCACATAGACATATTCTGATTAGACTCCTGCCGATGTTATTTGATCCTCTGTTCGGCCTTTCTTTTCGAACACCAAACAGAGCATCAGGGGCTACTATCTACACTGTGAGACTTCCTTACAATTTTATTACTTACCTCAAAGCCTGTTAGGAGGCTGGCGCAGGCTTTGGTCAATACGCTTTTGCCGGATCGGACCTTCTCAATCACCATACTCATAAGAGTACGGTGTTCTTCATCAATGGAAGCGCCCAGAAGTGCTTCCAGCAAGTTGTCTGATGCCTATGGATGGACAGAGGTCATCGGCACAGGCGGCTCGCCCCCCTTAGTGAGGGACTGCATGCCTGAATCCAGAACCACTGGAGGCTCCGGCGCAGGATCAGTATCCGGCTATGGGCCCAACTTGCCGCGGCCCCCGTCATCAGAATCCATGGGGGTCTTCCCCCCATGTGCCCAGCATCTGGGATTTTGCCTTTGGGTGTCTCCAGAACTGTCTCCCCTTGGTCCGATATCCTCTGAGACAACACCTCGGTGTCGTCCGCGGGCCGGGGGGAGGTGGCCGTCGGGAGTGAATCGCTGTTCATCACCGACTGGCCCAAAGACCCATCCAAGGAGGATACGTCGATGTGGGCTTTGGACGGAGTGCACGATCATATTTGACATGATAAGAAGCAATAAAGCAAAACATACCAGAAGTGTTATAGTGTCCGGATACTTACGACTTTGCCAGGGGCTTTTCCCTGGGCAACCACTCCTCATCGCTGTAGGCAGCTGTTGTGGAGTGGTCCGGAGGGAGGGTTTTTCCCTTCTTGGACCCTTCGGCCTCCCCAGACGGGGCGGCCTTCCTTTTATTCCCCCCTCCCCCAGTTGGGGGGGGGGGTGGACTTTCCTCTTCCCCCTCCTCGTTTTCGTTGGAGGAGCGCGCCTCAGTGTCTTCAGATGATGAGTCTGATACAACCTTGCGCCGGAGACCTTTCTTGTTGTCCTTCTTCTCTGGAACCTCATAGGGCGCCGAAAACAACATCTCCGTTAAGAGAGCCGTAGCTGGATCTTCAGGTAGTGGAGCTGGACAGTCGATCCACTCTGCTGTCGCTACCTAGTCCTATTAAATTGGCGTGGAGGCTTAGATTCCTCCCACGAATATACTAGGGAAAGGAACATCTTGTAAAATATAAAGAGCTTACCGGATTGGCGGGGCGCTTTGCGCTGAGTCCGTGATCCTCGGTAATGGGAGGAGGTACCTCGGCAGCCTTGAACAACACCTTCTAGACGTCTTTGTGCATCGTGTCAAAGAGCTCTCGTAGCCTCTGGTGTTCGGCCAGGTCGAACTCCCACATATTGAAAGCCCGTCTTTGACACGGAAGAATCGGCGGAAGAGGATGACCTGGACCATGTTGACAAGCTTGATTTTCTTGCTTATCATATTTTTGATACAGGTCTAGAGTCCGGTCAGCTCCACCGATGAACCCCAGGCTAAGCCCTTCTCTTTCTAGGAGGTGAGCCGCATGGGGATGCCAGATCGAAATTCGGGGCCGCCGCCCAGTTGGCATCGCGCGGCTTGGTGATATAGAACCACCCCGATTGCCACCCCTTCACGGTCTCCACATAGGAGCCTTCGAGCCAGGTGACGTTGGGCATCTTGCCCACCATGGCGCCTCCGCACTCCGCTTGCTGGCCGACCACCACCTTCGGCTTCACGTTGAAGGTCTTCGGCCATAGGCCGAAGTGGGGCTTGATGCGGAGGAAGGCCTCGCACATGATGATAAACGCCGTGATGTTGAGGATGAAATTAGGGGCCAGATCATGGAAGTCCAGCCCGTAGTAGAACATGAGCCCGTGGACAAATGGGTGGAGGGGGAATCCCAGTCCACGGACAAAGTGAGCAAGGAATACAACCCTCTCGTGGGGTTCCGGAGTAGGGACGATCTGCCCTGCATCCGGGAGCCGGTGCGTGATGTTTGCGGCCAGGTATCCGGCTTCCCGGAGCTTCGTCATGTCCTCCTCCGTAATGGAGGAGACTATCCACTTGCCTCCTGCTCCGGACATGTTTGGAATGGCTTTACAGAGAAGGTGAGAACTTGGGCGCTGGAGATCGAGCGTGCGAGAATGGATGAGCAGGGGAAGAAGAAGGCGTGGGTGAAAAAGAGGAATCCTTATCTCTTTATAAAGGCGGTAGAAACTGTGCGCCTCCCCACTTGCCCCATAAAATCGCTTATTCCCTAAGCGCCGCGATTGATGGCGCAGTTGGGTTACCCACACCCATATTGATGAGAATCCCGTGATAAGGGGACACGATCTTTGCTTCGACAAGACGTGCCAAGGAAACCGCCTCGCAATATGTGCAGCGGCTGGTAGAGAAAAATGGTTCGAATAATGACCGGGCCATGGCGTGATGTCACGCCGTGAAAAGTTGTCAGCAGATTAGATTTGTGGAATATTGTACTCTCTACGGTGGTATGTGGAATTTGTTTTGCAGAGCCGGACACGATCCTTGTGTTCAAAATCTTCTATGGAGTATTTGGAGAAGGAAACCGCCTTGCAATGCCGAAGACAATCTGCACACCGGACTCATCGTCATTGAAGCCTGGTTCAGGGGCTACTGAGGGAGTCCTGGATTAGGGGGTCCTCGGACAGCCGGACTATGTACTTATGCAGGACTGTTGGACTATGAAGATACAAGATTGAAGACTTCGTCCCGTGTCCGGGTGGGACTCTCCTTTGCGTGGAAGGCAAGCTTTGCAATTCGGATATGTAGATCTCCTTCTCTGTAACCGACTCTGTGTAACCCTAGCCCCCTCCGGTGTCTATATAAACTAGAGGGTTTAGGCCATAAAAAAACAACAATCATAATCATAGGCTAGCTTCTAGGGTTTAGCCTCTACGATCTCATGGTAGAGCAGCCCTTGTAATACTCATATCATCAAGATCAACCAAGCAGGAAGTAGGGTATTACCTCCATCGAGAGGGCCCGAACCTGGATAAACATTGTGTCCCCTGTCTCCTGTTACCATTAGCCTTAGACGCATAGTTCGGGACCCCCTACCCGAGATCTGCCAGTTTTGACACCGACAGTCAGTGTTCCGCGCACACCCAATAGGGCCGCCGCCGCCACGGTGTCGGGGACTGAGCCGCCACCGCCATGGTGTTGGGGAATGAGCCGCCACCGCCACGATGTTGGGGACTGAGCCGCCGCCACGGTGTAGCCTCCTAGCTGGAGCTATCCTCTGATGACGGTGGGGTGGCTGAGCGACGATGGCGGACCGGTGCCATTGGCGATTGTGGGAGAAGCAGACGAGTTAAGCTACAGGGAGGGAGGGGAAAATGCGACGCAAGACTCGCCGGCCGTGAGAGTTTATATAGCAGGCCGGTAAGCATTGGGATTTTGGGGGATTTCACCGAGTCGGGCGGGAAGCTTGCGCGGGAACCTGTGAGGTTGCATGGGAACGGACTCACCGACGATTCATTGGCGCCACTTCGAGCCACCGTTTGGCCATAAGAACGCCCTCGCGCGCCGCGCAAGCTTGCGCTGTAAGCCGTCTGCGGCAGCGGGGTGACAAGACGTGCGAGAGGAGGACGAAAGGACACAAACACATATGGTTAACACAAAAAAATGTTTGCGATTTAGTTACCTACTATACCCCCGTTCTGGTTTATAAGTAGGATTTAACTAATAAAATACTACGCCAAAGATTATATCATTGGATTCGTATTTGAACATAGTTTCCAGTTATACAAATTTTGTAACATGCATTAACACTTTTTTGGTTAAATTTAAGGTTATATACCAGCAAGCATTTGCCCGCAACACACACGACTTATTCCATCACAAAAAACTTGGATGGATCAACTGTATGCCACGTATCGCACATGCAACTCTAATCTAATTCATGCTTGATGTCTCCGACATCGCTCGCACAGTTCATCTTATTTGCCAGGTATCACTGTGCCATCCTCTGCTCGCGTCCCTCAGCAAGCTCTGCTCACAGTTAGGCGCCGCAACACACTGTGCTCGCCATTAGGCGCCGCGGCGCACTCTGCTCGCATCCGACGGCGTGCTCGGCTTGTGGACAGCTTTTCCTTGCGTGTTCAACTGCTATATGGTTGCTCGCCGTTGAGGCGACCGTGGAGCGCTCTGCTCGCATCCCTCCGCACGTGCTCTGCCAGCGGTTGGGCATGCGCACGATCATGTCGAGGGTCCCATATGCATGTGGTTGCACCGCGCGTGTTGCCATGGGATGCATTTACGTGCGGCACGATGGAGTTACGCGCTGCAAATTAGTACTGCCATCAGGGCCTGCCGATATTCCTGGCCGTCCGGCTTCCCCTTTAATTTCCACGGCCATTATAAACTTAGTCTCTTCAACATTTTGATCGCGCCCCACAACACTACAAGCACACCCACGACGACACATAGAGAGGGGATGTCTAGCGGCGCTCCAATGGAGTTCGGCGAGCATAGAGTGGAGACCCACACGAGGGAGACGGATCTCTCGGTGGTGTACACCATCGAACCGGCCGTGGTGGACGACTACATCAACAACGTTGAGCAGTTTCTTGCTCGAGACAAGTACAAGGCGGTCGGCATCGACCTCCAGTACACCGCCGATCGTCCCGGCATTGATCAGAAGGTTGTCGTCGCCCAATAGTGCGTGCTCCCTCATGTCCTCATCTACCACTACTGCATGGCCACAGAGCCCTGCGACCGTTTCAACAGGTTTGTCAACAGCACTGACAACAAGTTCTCCATGGTGGAAACCACCAACAATGTAAAAGCGCTCACCGTTACGGGGTTAGCCTGCAAGAACCTTGTTGAAATCCGTGAGCACTACAGGGTCTGGGGCAGCACGAAGAAGGACTCCGTGGTTGAACTCGCCTCGGCCATCATCGACCCCTACTACTAAAAGATGAAGCAGGATGCCCAGAGAACAAGTCCTGTATCCCAGCACAGGGCCTGGATGCGGCAACTGGATGAACCTCACCTCAGGTTCGCGGCCAAGAGCATGTACACATGCTACGAGATGCGTAGGCGGATCGTTGACATGAGGAAGTGCCTCGTTTCCCAAATCGATGCTAGCTACAAGCAGAGCAAGCGTCACAAGAAGTAGATGATGATAAGATGATCGTTTATGCTAGTTAATCATACATGTAATATATAGTTTACTTTGGTGTGTGGAAATGTCATGTGTGTAGTGGCCACCTATGTAATTATGCATGTAATAGTTTACTTTGATGTGTGCAAATGCCATGGTTGTAGTAGCCACCTATGTAAGTGGATGTTTAATTTGGTTATCACTACAAAAAAATACACTTCTATGATGATACGTGTTTGTCACAGTAGGTCGCGTTTTTTCATGCATGTACATCCATGACAAATTTATGACAGAATCAAGATAGTCATACATGTGCTGTTGTAGAAGTGTTCCATGACATTACCAAAATTATCATCACGGAAGTGTCCACTTTCATGATGATAAATCGCGCGTCACAGAAGTGCTTTCGTCAAGGGTGACCGACACGTGACATCCACCGTAACGGAACGCCGTTAAGCTATCGGGTCGGGTTTTGGATCTGATAACCCATTAACAGCCCCGACTAATGGGGATTTTCCACGTGTAAAATCATCATTGGCTGGAGGAGACACGTGTCAGGTCCGCGTTGGCACAGGTGTCACTCATCCAATGGGCGAGACGCTCCTATGATATGTGGACACGTGGACCGGCCCATCAAGTTTAATTGGGCCGGCCCAACTAAAGGCCCACAAGTTTTTGCGGACCATAATGGGCCGGCCCAGCTAAAGGCCCACAAGATTTTGCGGAACATAATGGGCCGGCCCAGCTAAAGGCCCATGAGATTTTATAGGCCATAATGGGCCGGCCCGGGTAAAGGCCCACAAGATTTTGCGGGCCATAATGGGCCGGCCCAGCTAAAGGCCCACAAGACTTTTGTGTGCCATAATGGGCCGGACCAGGTAAAGGCCCACAAGATTCTTGTGGATCATAATGGGCCGGCCCAGCTAAAGGCCCGTGAGATTTCGCCGACATTAATGGGCCGACCCAGCTGTAGGCCCACAAGATTTTGAGGACCCTAGTAGGCCGGCCCTTTAACTGGCTGCCATGTTTTGGGCCTAATGCCGGCCAATATTTGATCCGGTCCATTAATGGCCTGCCACGTTCCGGGCCTAAAAGTGGCTCATATGAGATCCGGCCTGTTATAAGCCTACCACGTTCTGGGCCAAATTACGGCCCAGATCAGGTCCGGCCCTTTAAGAGGCTTTGGGCTCAATTATGGCCCATATCAAATTCGGCCCGTCAACTGGACACTATGCTTTGGGGCCCACTTGCTAAAGGCCCACTTAGTAATTCGGCCTGATATTAGTTTTGGCCTGTTAAGGGCCCATTTAACATTTCGGCCCTATATTAATTTCGGCCTGTTAAAAGCCCGTCATATAGTTGGGCCTAACTACGGCCCAATTTGCATCCGGCCTGCTCGCGGCCGATATCTTATTGGGCCGAACAAGGACCGAGACAATTGTGGCCTGTTAAAAGCCCGTGATTTGATTCGCACAATCATGGGCCGGGGTTCATTTCGGGCTGCTGCTGGCCCATGAGCTGTTCGACACATTTCAGGCCCAACCTACATCGTGATTGCATGACGGCCCGATTATGTACCATAATTTTACGGGTTGGCCAGTTTACTGCGAAGACAGGATATATATATAGTAAAATAACTGCAGCATCATGAATAAGAAAAAACCTAGACTATACAATAAAGAAATTACGACATATTACATCCACTGGGCATCAAAGTTCGCCACTATGATAATAAAGCACAAGTAGACAACAGATTACATACACTAGGCATCAAAGATCGCCACCAGTGCAAATGAACACACCGACAAAATAATATACAAAACCGATAGCACTTCAATAGAGTTCAAGAAAGGTTAGCCCTGCTGGGGAGCTGCAGTGCAAGCAGCTGAGCAAGATGATGAGACTGTGCTTGTTCAACACTTATATCTTCCTCACTCTGAAAGATAAACAAGCAGACAGATGACAGGTTTTGCACGTAAAAGTACCAGTGCTGACAATTCATCACATTTCTTACTGACGAATAAAGTGACACAGTTTAAAATTGTATTAACACAATATGGTATTGTTCAGGTCAAGACATGGCAGGAAATGACATTGTGAAGGAGTTGGCAGCTTCACGACAACACTGGATTACAGATCAAGAACTCATAGGTACCAATGGTTAGTGTGCTGTCAATTTATACCATTTCAGATTGGCAAATAAAGAGACGGTTTAAATAATAGTAGAATGATATGACATTGTTCATAGTTAAGACATTGCAGAATATGACATTGAGCTGTAGTGGGTAGGTTCACCACACCACTGGATTACGGATGAAGAACAGAAGCATACATGCAGTGCCAAAGAAGATCACTTGCTCTGTATAGTTTAATTTACATGGTATGAAGAAGGAACTTGGTTGTACAACTGAAAACTTAAATTGAGAAAGGACAAACTTTTGTTTATGAACTGCATAATAAACTTTAAATAAGCAATTTGATGCAAACACCAAAAATAAACAGCTGTTGCAGTCATGCCTAACCAAATATATACAACAAAGTTTGAAGGCTTGAGATGGACAAACTTACATTATTGGTGAAGACATGCTCTATAAAGGCCTTGTCCATGCTGATGTGGGGGGGGGGGCAATTCAAGAAGTTTACCACAGAATCTTCTTCAAAAGCATTGCCTTTATTCTACATTTTGTTAAGAGTAAATATAGATGTGATAATATACGAAAAAATGGAGAATATTTAAGATAAGATGAAGAGTGATGCTACATAACCAAGTAGCTATAAATGTAAGTGTAGTGATACAGCAAAAAGGTACAGCCAAGAGCAATGCACAACTAAACTTCTTCAGTACCAACCTTATGGTAAGAGTAAATATAGATCTGATGTGTAGAAAATGGAGGGCAAAGGAAAATAAGCTGCAGAGTGATTGTACATGAACAACTACCTGTCATTTTAAGTACACTGATAAAGGACACCATGTACTTACAAGAGCAATGCAGAGCTAAAAAAACATTGGCATTGGATATATTCTACACTAATGTAACCATTCATACAGATCAGATAATTTGGAGCGAACAATTGATAAGCAAGCTATCATGCATACTGCTGTCACATAATGAACCAGGTATGTATGCAAGTACAGTGATACAGGACAACAGGTACTAACAAGAGCAAAGCAACGGGCAGCATATTTGCGATATCCTATCGTTCTTTTCAAACCGGAATTCTTCTTCGAGCAGATTTCCTGCAAAAAAGATCCGTAAGGCACATGCGGAAAAGTAGAAGTTCAAATTTTCATGTGATTTCATAGACAGTACCTCATCCTGGGAACGAGACCAGTGCATAACAAGGTTTTTCCATTCAATGTCTTCTAAATTTAGCACAAGAGACTTCACCGGAAATTCATTTATAGACTTGCCATCAAAGTGTGATTTCCTCAGGTAACACCGATACTGCTACAATGCTTCCTTGAAAAGCACAAGCAAGCTTTGCTCGTCATGACTATCCAGATTGACCCTCGCCTAGTTACAACAATGTAATGTAAATCATTGATGTGTTCAATCAGCAGAAAACAGGAAAATAATAACCATGAATAATAGTACTTACACGTAAATTGGACAGGAAGATGTGAAAATGGTGTTTGTCTTCACTATAATCTTCCCATGATGGGAATATATGCACGTAGTCCCTAACAACATTGAAAGCATTGTCTTTTAAACTGGGAATAAATGGAATGGGGTTCCCATCTGCAGGAATTGGTCGTCTCTGCAGTTGGGATAGGTCTTCGACTGGTGGACTTGCTGTACTTTTTGCTGGAGTGGGATTTTTCTGTGGTACAGCTGGTGCTATGGCAAATGAAACCGGTATACCTTTTGCTGGAGTGCAGGTCCTATGTGGTGGGGCTAGTGGTGTGGCCAGTGAAGTATGGGTACAGTCTGCTGGAGTCGGTCCTACGTTTTGTGTCACTAGTTGTACAACCAATATAAGTGGGGTGCTGTATGATTTCTCCGGCACCACCACGTTTTTCAAGGACTTTGCTGGTTCTCCTTCAGGTTCGGCAATCACCCTCTTCCTTTTTGATGTCTGATGCACAAGAACAACATTTGAGTGGAAAAACATGGTATGATGACAGATGGAATATGTATTGATAATGGATGGGCATGGCATCTCGACATATATGATGAGTAAACTAAGCAGATGGCGGTGCAACAAAGTAGAAGAAATGCAAGACAACATATGCAAGATACCCGCAATCAATAAAACATTGCCAAATTAGAACAGGCACCTTGATGAGTGAACAGGATAGGCCATCTGCCTTTGACTCCTCGAGGTTAGAATAGTCATTAGGATCATATTCTGAAAAAGAATCAACAGGTGGGGAGCGTATGAGTTTCATTGCATCCAGAATGGCACTTAATGCCTTGGTGCCAATTTTGTAAGTCATTGCAGTGTTTAGCTGCAAGAGTGGACTGCTCCTAGTGCGACACAAAGCAGCTACACAGATCATAGTGTAGATATAACGGGAAAACCTTAAGCATCAGAGTAAAATCAGCAAAGTGGAACTTGCTGGAATATATGTGCTAGAATTGCCGGTATGGCTAGAAAGGCTTCGGATACTAGATCTCTTCAAGTGAAGGTGCGGTACTGTTAATATCAGTGTAACTCTCAAAGGCGACACAGCTCCGCGCATTTCCTTGCTATTCTTATAGGATTCAAGTGGGCAGGCCACTACAAATCCTATTCCTATGTTTACAAGATCCTATGAATCAAAGAGGCTCAAAGTGTCCATCACAACCAACCGTATAGACCTCTACACTGCAAATGTCCCTGCTCATCTTCAGTACAAGGAACATACTCTACTACTAGCATACTTCCTCCGTTCCAAAATATAAGTCTTGGTAGAGATTTCCACTATGGATCACATACAGATGTATCCAGATACATTTTAGAGTGTAGATTCACTCATTTTGCTCCATATGTAGTCATGGTGGAATCTATACAAAGACTTGTATTTAGGAACGGAGAGAGTACATATTAAAGAAGAACGAAAGAGGAGCATGGTAAAGAAGAGCAAGCAGATTTTGAATAATAAAATGTTGGTTACGCAGTGCCCACACATGATGAACCAGAGCGCATTAAGAATGCAACTCCAAGCTGTCTCTCGACCATTTCAGGCGGTTGGATGAAGATCCTATGTCTCCTAACCCTTCTTCGTCCTCGTCTCTAATTCTTCCCATACAGAACACCGCACGGGCCGCCGGCCGGACCACCGGCCCCCACCGCCTGTGGTCCTCCGCCACCCCCACCCCCACCCGCGCCCCAACCCCTACCCGCGTCGAGTTTTCTTCATTCGGCAAGGCCCCACAACCACCCGAGCCCCTTCGATCACACCGGCGAACTCCGACGAGCTCTGAAAATCGACTGACCCAATTTTGAAATTTAGTCTACTGTGATTTAACTAGTGTGGAATATAAAAGGGGAAGACCATAAGCATTGGGAGTATAGTGTTGAGCGTGCCATGTCGGATCTGAAGGCGCAAACCAGACAAAGGCAACTTCCCAACCAAGACAAGAAATCAGAGTAAAGCAGTGGCGATCTATTTTCTTGCTGCGATAAATAAGTTGAGCAGATACGAAAGAGTACCGCCTCTGGTGCGGCACCATGTACGCATCTGCTGAGAATTTGATGGTGCTGCGGTAGCGATTTCTATTGGCGGCGTGGAAGCAGATCTAGGAGGGTAGACGGTGGCGGCGGGGCGCGGTGGACGAGACGGTCGTAGGAGCAGCGCCGGCAAGGTGGACGATGCCGGGGATGAAGCGAGAGGACGGGATGCAAGGATCCTGGTCCGATGGCATGGATGAGAGAGGTCGATCTCTTGTAATGGATGGTGGCATCGGGGTATCAGCTCCGGCATGGTGGAGGAGGACGGCGGTGGATGGGGTGGCGGACGGCGGCGGACGGAGGGGGTGGGGTGGAGAGGGTGTTTTGGCGCCCACGGAGTACGAATGGAGAAAAGGGAGGTAGAGAGGAAGGTGGAACCATGTATTCAGGGCGTGCTTGTCTCAAATGCGAGGAAATTTACAAACTTAGCCCCCGTTTCAAATTTCTTCTACATCACAACAACATTAGTCGGTTGGGGATAGGACGGTAATCTCACATACACCGAATATTTGCCGACGAGAGTTTGTTTTTGGTGCCCACCATGTATGAATATGAATCGGGGAGGGAGTCGATTTCGGCCGAGGACACACTGTGTTTTGGCGCCCACCGTGTATGAATCCGGGTGAGAGGCGGTTACGTCACGTTTGGGTGAAATTACAAACCTACCCCTATCGAAACCTATAGAAATCCAGCAGATAGGCTTTGCGTGGCAGGGATAGGCAGTAGTGATTTCTATCTCACAGATTTTGGTTTCGGGCGGTTACTTCGACTTTCCCCGCTTCGTTCAAATTTTGCAGAGTGCACGTTTACCGTGCCAACTCAATTCGAATCCCGTTTGTATTCTTTTTTTTGGGCGGGATCCATTTTCAATTGGAATTACATTCTATATACATCATTTTTTATATATACTTTCAAAAGCACAACAAAGAATTCTGCTCCTTTATATGTATAATATGATTTACAAATACAACGATCTCGAAATCTTAAGGTTGAATTCGATTTTTTTTAACCAAATTATGTTCTACTAAAATGTATGGATCAGTAATATCTACATATTAAATAACATAGATGTGCGTGAATTCATATGAGTATGCATGTTTGATAGATCAATTTTGGTTCGAGTATGGATTACATGTATCATCATCTCGAATTCAAATATTTGAATCCCTTTTTTGTTCACTCCTTTCACGCCCATCTCTCTCGCATGCATGCTCCTTCAGGTAGCTATCACTCTCTTTTCTCCAGCTCACCCGCACGCTCACTTCATGTTTCTCCTATCCTCGCAAACATGGTCTCTCGACGTCTCCCTTGAGAAGTGTCACACTCTCCCTATCATTGTACATTACACGATTTTCATTATCTCTCACGTCTCTACTGTTCTTTGGTACTCTGTACCTAAGCTTTCTTTTTCACCGCCACACACACAGTCTCCACTCGTCTTTCACTTTGTCTGTCTCTCTATGGGATTCTCTCACACACCCTATATGTCTCTATAGATGACTCATACCACTAAAATTACTCTCTCTCTCCCTCTGTCTCTCTCTCTCTCCTGTAGACACAACATTTGTTGTGGTCTCCTTTTCGACTCCATCCCAGACTGACATTATTCATTTATTTACCGATCAGACAACCCTGACTACCGTCTCCTCTCTCTCTCTCACAGACACACACACACAACTCCTTCTTCCACTCCCCTTCCCGACCACCGTCTCTCTCTCACACACACAAAACTCTTGCTTTCGCACCCCGACTCGTACTTCTCTCACAAACATTTATCGACTAGCTAGCCTCTAGATAGGTTTATACACCAACACACTCGTGCTTCCACCATCGCATACATGTCTCTCTCCTGCTCCTTGTATCTATGTAGATTTTTCTTCCCTTCTTGAGACACACCCTCTCGATCGTGCGCACACGCACTATCCCCTCATTTTAAGCTGATACCTATCACACACACACTCCTTTTGTCTTTGTCACACATGCACTCCGTCCTCCTCCACTCTCCCTCTCTCTCACACACACATGGGCTTTTTGCAACAACTAGCAAGATGCCCATGCGTTGCACGGAACATCAAGATGCATTTGTATGAGTAGTTTATCTTGTGGGGGAAAAGGATGAACGAGGGAAGGCCTTATTTGCAAATGTGGAGAGGGGTGTGGGTATCTTTTTGCTAAATTGCCATAGTTTCCTTCCTATTCGTCAGATATAGATCAGATGGCCTATATTGCAGGATGGCAGGCACACGATCATCACCGACAATGCTTTTTATAAGAGTAGGGATAAGAAATAGAGTTGGTGATGATGGTGGGCCTGCCATGCCGCAATGTAGGTCGTACGATTTATATCTGATGGATAGGAAGGAAAATATGGCAATTTACCCGCACTCTTCACCACATTTGCAGATAAGGCCTTCCCTCGTTCATCCTTTTCTCCCACAAGATCTTGATGTTCTGTGCAACGCACGGGCATCTTGCTAGTAAGAGTAGAAATTAGACATATACCACTTCTCGAATCTTGAAACCAACAACATTCCTCCATTATCTCATAAAAAACGCCAAAGGAATATATTTTGAGTGAAACATAACATATTTTTAGTGATATACGTATTTCAAAACTAGATTTTTTTCCCTATCAAATCGGTGAATATGTAATAATCTACTTTGATCGTGTGGCAATGCATTGGCACATTGCTAGTAGTTATTATAATTTTTTGGACACCAGACAAATGGTGGAGTACATACACGAAGAGAAGAGGCGCACACACGCAGTCGGCCTCTCGCTGTCTCGCAAACACGAGTGTTACGTAAAGGCGACGTTAACAAATAAACCCTAAAACCCTAGGTGCACGATTGTTGCATTCGCGGGTACCGGGTACGTGGTGGAGCACCTTTGTAGGAATAGTCGGCTCGCGTGATAATTTGATCCGTAGGAGTTGATGGTCGGGACCACAGGTGAACGACTTGGAGCGCGGTGGCTCACCAGTTGCCAGAGATCGAGTAGCCACGTTTAAAGTATAGTTTTTTAGCGGGGTTAAGAGTTCCGATTTTCAATGGTGCGTTATAAGTAGTAAGTAGTTTTTAGAACGATTGGTATGGAGCAAAAATGGAATTCATAGTACTACGTACCTCCTTGGCGTATGATTGTATGGTTTTTTTGCGATGGAGGTTGTATGGGTTTAAGTTGCGAGATGTTGAACCTGGTAGTTCTAGGGCAAATACTATGGTTTAGATTTAGATGCTGGTTTTCAGTAATGAAAACCGGAAGGGGAAACCCTTCTTTGATTAAAAAAAAGTACTACCTCCATTCTGGTTTACTAGTCCCCATCATACTTTGGGTCAAAGTTTGTACATGAATTTTACTTGTAAAATGTGAATGGAAAACGAGATTTTGTTATACCCAAACAAAAAAGGACTGGAGGGAGCGATTGCTCTGACACGGACGCGACCTCTCATAGCGCAGGCATTGAACCGATGCGCCGGCCAAGAGGGCCGCACTCGCTGCAGGCCCGGCTGAGCACGCCTCCTCGTCGTGTGCAACCAGCTTAAGACTGCCCCGCCTGCCTTCATTGAATCCGCGCGTGTGCCGGCAACACGTCCTTCCGCGAGCCGGCAGGCATTTTAGAACACAAAAATTGACTAAAATATAATTAATTTACGCATGGTCTTGACTTGTTGTGCTCGCACTGGTAGCAGGAACTAGTAGAGCTTTTTCTTTATTTATAACTCTCCTCACATTTTTTTGGCTTTGAAATGAATCATGGTTGTGGACATTATGTATGAAATGTGCAGATATCTGTGAACATGAGTTTGATGTGGAAGTTGAACTTGGAATGTCGGGCTTGCGCGTGAACTATACCATGTCCAATGCTTCGTCTGTTATTGTTTGGAAAGTAATTAATGTTATTACATGACCCAAAAAAAACATTTTGTGCCATATCAGTAGATGCACGGACATCACAACAGGCATGCTAACTGGATAAACATTTGAACCTAGCTATTATGAAGGAAATTTTGTATTGACAACAGTTTTAGATAGTAGGAGACGCCTAGCCTGCTCTGCCTCTGCTAGCTTATTTCTGGCTTCTTCCATCTCTTCTTTGGCTTGGGTGAAGAGAGCATCTGATTGCTCTTTTCGCTTCTTCAGGAACTCAGCTACATTCTCAAGATCTGCTGCACGCTTTCTTTCAGCCTTTATTAATGCCACGAGGACACGAACAGCTGACGACTCCACCTGGCTTGTGTGTAATCCAACATCATCTGGGAATTTGCACCTTGTGTCTAATCCAACATCATTAGGGAACTGGAACCTTGTGTGTAATCCAGCCTCATTTTGGAAACATGATCTCGAGGTTGACCATACATCCCTCCTCGCAGGAACTGCATCCTGACATGAAGTTACTTCTTTTTTAGATCAATACTCAGGGCAACCTAGATCCATTTAGTAGAAGCCAGATAAACAGAACTCGGAGAAGTGAATTCAAAAGGAAAAAAAATATAAAAACAGACTACAAGGTGAGAACACCCACTTCCTACATCAAGCTAAAAACGAAAGCATTAGGATGATTAAGACTCTTCTTATTACACATCGAAGAACACCACGCTTAAGAGAAACATAAACTACAACATATACACATCGAAGAACACGAGGCTACATGAAAGTAATTGAAAGGGTGTTACTTACCAAAGCTCGTTTTACAGGTTCGGTGCAACTCCTCTTTAACTTGCCACACTCCTTGAAGATGTCCCAAATATCCCGTGTTTGGTCTTCATTGCTCCTCTTCATGTTCGCACTCGTGGTTTTAAAATCTCAACATGGCAAGAAAAATATACTACTAGTAATACTCGCGCATCTTGTGGGTAACATTAAAGCACTCGTCTGCCATGTTAGAGCATCTCCAACAGAATCGCAACGCGCGGCGCTTTAAAAAAGCGTTTATAGTGCTGAGATCGAGAAGTAGATAGAGTAGAGGATAGCTCTCAGCATAGATAGATAAAAAATATAATTTAACTACTCCTCGTCGTCCGACTCCTTCTCGGTGATGTCCTCCTCCAACGTATGACTGTAGGCGTGAAGCTACCGATCGTCATCGGATTCCCAGGGCGACGCTGCTCCTAGCCTCATGTTGAATGGAACGTCCACTTTTCGCCTACGCTTGTCCTCGCGATAGGCGGCTCGCTCCGCCCTCCCCTTATCCCTCTTCGCCCTCCTTTGCGCGTAGAACTCGCTCTCGTTGATGATGTCCTACGGGAAGTGTTGGTGCCACAACGCCATGGCTTCCTCGTCCATCTCGGTGATGCCGAGACGGTGCTCCCGCCTCCGGTTGTCGCGACGATCTTCGTCGGTGCTAAGCTGCGGCAGAGGCGCGAGCTCCTGCGCCCGCTCCCGCGTCGGCACGTTGGGGAAGTTCAATGTTCTATGAGGCCACCGGAGGTGCCACGCCGCTGCATCGTACGCGCGGGCGGCCTTGTTGGCGGTGTCGAAATTGATGAGGCTGAGGCGCATCCCGCGGAACCGGATCTCAGCGGAGAAGCCGCCGGACGGGCGCGCACGGATGCCGCGGTATCCCCAAGTTTCCCAGCAATGCGACGGCATGGTGGCACGGCGGCGGCGAGGCGAAAATGAGCTGGGAGAGAGCGGTGGCAAGGCATAGAGCGGTGGGAGGGCGTTGGACTTTATAAAGAGCGCCGGACGCCGCACGCCAAAACTAGCGCACGCCCGACCGCTTTTTCCCGCGCGCGCGCGATCCTTTCCCGACGTCTCTACTATCTCTACTCTCTTCTATACTGTTATATTTACTTTATATTTAATATTTAATATTTATCTCTACTTCCTTTACTGTCTACTTTTTTCCTCTATACTTTTTTTTCTTGCAATATAGTCCGTCTGATTTATATCTGACAGATAGGAAGGAAACAAATGGGAATTTTGCAAAAAGATACCCATACCCCTCTCCAGATTTGCAAATAAGGCCTTCCCTCGTTCATCCTTTTCTCCCACAAGATAAAGTACTCATACAAATGCATCTTGATGCGTGCAACGCATGGGCATCTCGCTAGTTCTAAAAACATTTCCATCATTTGCCGCACTACTGGTTGCAGATGAAAAACCTACCCAAGCACAACGCGATACAGGAGCGACGCACAATTACAAGCTGATATTATGTTGGACAATGGAGGCTATAACCAATTACTTTTACGGGAACAATAGCCACCAGGAAATTTGAAGGGTAGGTATGAACAAAATTGGAACTGCACATGTACTGCTAAGTGATTCAATACACACATTACCAATCGAGGAGGAGAACTATGGTCGCGGCGGCCTCTGTGAGTCATTGTCGGCAATGGGAGTCAGTTCATTGTCCATGACGGCGGTACTTCTGCGCTTGGCATCGGCTTCCGGGAAGCAGATCCGAGACCGTGGAAGACGATGCCGGGGAAGAGGCTTCGTGTACGACGACGACGGTGGACCAGCTCCAGTGCGGCGTACGAGGTCGTCGATGAGGCAGATGCGCTGCGGTGGATGAGTACACCGATGTAAAAGGGAGGAGCACGAAGGCTTCGGTGCCGTGGAGAAGTCTATTTTGCGGTGGGGATAGAAAATGGGGAGTATTCAGGTGTACTACTCTGGGTGCCGGGGTGGGGTTGGCTAGGTAGGGTGAACCTGAAGTTACGAAAACAACCCCCTACCAAGCGTTATCCGTAGGCCTGTTCCGAAGGCTATGATGGTAACTTCCCATTGCTCGAATCAGGGTCGCGGGAGATTTTCCTGCCGACCTCAAAATTTTGTGACACTGGACTCCCCGTGTGGCGTGTTGAGTGATTCGGCTAAGCAACTAGCGAGTAGTAGTAGTAAACTCTGCATGTTAGGTTTGACCGAAGTCAAACTTCCTAAAGTTTGACCAAGTTTATAGAAAAATATAAATATTTACCATAAACAAATACGTATGATGTGAAAGTAAATTCAATAATAAATCTAATGGTATTTATTTGTTATTGTATATGTTAATATTTTTTTTATAAGCTTTCTGAGAGTTTACAAAACTTGACTTTGACCAATGCGAATACGCGGACTTAAATAAAAACGGAGGGAGTACACATTTGTTTTCTTAGTTTGTAGTGAACTAATCATTTTTTGAAATTGTGAAATAAATATATTAGGCTATTGACTTCGAATGTAATGGTCTATACAATTCAATAGTTACAATCATCGTCGAATACCAAGATGTATACAAGGTCTATAGTACTTCACAACATGCTCAAACTCACATAATCCTAGTCAAATGAGAATCTAAATGCACTTCATAGTTATTACTTTGTAGGATGCAACAAAAACAACCATAACTCTATGTCAGCCATTAAGAAGCAACATTTTGACATATCCCAATGTGTTAATGAAACGTGCAGAGAGAGCTTTTGAAGATGGAGCAGATAGGGCGGGAAAGATTGTATGTATGTGGACGAGAGAGTAGGAGACAAACCTAACGAAACAGAGAGAGAGATAGAGAGAGAAAGAGAGAGGAAGAAGTTAGGTCTGTGAGAAAGATGGAGACATGTAATATACGTGAGATGCGTGTGCATCTGGATTCTGTATACATGGAAGGAGAAGAGACAACATGTTTGATGAGAGAGCTGGAAAAACATGGACGAGAGGGGAAGGATCTCGTGGGTTGAGGGATTGACAATTTTGTGCGGGGGAGAGAGGGATTGGTAATTTTGTGCAAGAGAGAGAGAGAGGGTGGGGGAGGAGTCAGTCAGCTGTCGTCACATCACCCTGCTTCCAAATGACCCCGCATTCTCTAGCGCGGTGTGGTCGCCGTCTTCGATCTGCTCGATGCCCTCTTTGAAGATTCAGGTGTTGTGCATGTTGGGGTGCAAAGAAGCACAAGCAAGAGTGGTCGCCGTATAACCTTGGATGGGGATGAATTGTGTGCTTGGGGGAGTGTGTGTGTGTGTTGTGTTGCTTGTGTGTGTGTGTGTGAGAGAGAGAGAGATATTGAGAGAAAACAAACCTAAGGAGAGAAATGGGTATTCACAAAGAGATTGTGCGGGCCTTGAGGTGGGCAGGGGCCGGGTGAGGGTGTCAAAATGTGCGCGTTGATGCATGTGTTGCATGCGACCGTGCGAGGGACGGACGAATCAAGAGAGATGGTTGTTGTGTTACAGATGCTCCTCTCTCTCTCTCTGTCTCTCTCTCCCTCTCTCTCTCTCTCTCACTCACACACACACACAAGTAAACTAGAAGACCATTCTCTCATGTATACACAACGTATCGGCATCTGTCTATGTCTCACTCATGCATGATCATTTGCACATTCACACCTCTCTATGTCTGTATCACATGCACACCGTCTCCACATTGCCCTTCCGCCAGAACACACATATGGACACATACACACGTTCTCTCTCAGTCACACATAGAAAATCAGTATTAAAAAAACTAGGGCGCACCTAAAACGTCCAAATCCAATAAACACGAACTGGGGCTAAATTCAAATATATGGAAATATTGCAGCGTCAAGAACTTTCCCAGGAAAACAAAGTTGAGTAATATTCGAGGATTGTTTTCACACACAAAAAAATGTTCGGTGGATGTCCTTCGAGCGCGACACGGTGACGCACCGTTCGATCGACCACGCGGCCGCGGTTCACGCGCTTGCACAGGATTCCGTATCGTGGCTGTGGTACTAACTAATAGAAGCGCTGCCCAAGTCTAATGTTTACGTGTACTGATGACCCACAAGTGTAGGGGATCTATCGTAGTCCTTTCGATAAGTAAGAGTGTCGAACCCAACGAGGAGCAGAAGGAAATGATAAGCGGTTTTCGGTAAGGTTTTCTCTGAAAGCACTGAAATAATAGGTAGTAGATAGTTTTGTGATAAGATGAATAGTAACAAGTAACAAGTAAATAAAGTAAATAAAGTGCAGCAAGGTGGCCCAATCCTTTATGTAGCAAAGGATAAGCCTAGACAATTTCTAATAATGAGGAAGGAGCTCCCGAGGACACATGGGAATTATCGTCAAGCTAGTTTTCATCACGTTCATATGATTCGCATTCGGTACTTTGATAATTTGATATGTGGGTGGACCGGTGCTTGGGTACTTCCCTTACTTGGACAAGCATCCCACTTATGATTAACCCCTATTGCAAGCATCCGCAACTACAAAAGAAGTATTAAGGTAAACCTAACCACATCATTAAACATATGGATCCATATCAGCCCCTAACGAAGCAACGCATAAACTAGGGTTTAAGCTTCTGTCACTCTAGCAACCCATCATCTACTTATTACTTCCCCATGCCTTCCTCTAGGCCCAAATAATGGTGAAGTGTCATGTAGTCGACGTTCACATAACACCACTAGAGGAAAAGACAACATACATCTCATCAAAATATCGAACGAATACCAAATTCACATGACTACTAATAGCAAGACTTCACCCATGTCCTTAGGAACAAACGTAACTACTCACAAAGCATATTCATGTTCATAATCAGAGGAGTAATAATATGCATAAAGGATCTGAACATATGATCTTCCACCAAGTAAACCAATTAGCATCAACTACAAGGAGTAATCAACACTACTAGCAACCCACAGGTACCAATTTGTGGTTTTGATACAAGATTGGATACAAGAGATGAACTAGGGTTTTGAGAGGAGATGGTGCTGGTGAAGATGTTGATGGAGATTGACACCCTCCCGATGAGAAGATCGTTGGTGATGATGTTGATGATGATTTCCCCCTCCCGGAGGGAAGTGTCCCCGATAGAACAGCTCCGCCGGAGCCCTAGATTGATTCCCCCAAGGTTCCGCCTCGTGGCGGCGGAGTTTCATCCCGTAAGCTTGCCCATGATTTTTTCCAGGGTAAAAGCTCTAATATAGAAGAAGATGGACACCGGCGGCCCACCAGGGGGCCCAGGAGATAGGGGCGCGCCCAGTGGGGGGGGGGGGCGCCCTCCACTCTCCTGGACAGGGTGTGGGCCCCCTGGTGTATTTCTTTCGCTCAATAATTCTTGTAAATTCCAAAAACATGTTTCCTGGAGTTTCAGGATTTTTGGAGCAGTGCAGAATAGGTTTCCAATGTTTGCTCCTTTTCCAGCCAGAATCCCAGCTGCCGGTATTCCCCTCTTCATGATAAACCTTGTAAAACAAGAGAGAATAGCGATAAGTATTGAGATATAATGTGTAATAACAGTCCATAATGCAATAAATATTGACATAAAAGCATGATGCAAAATGGACGTATCATGTACTAGTACGGTTTTCTTTTAAGTTTGACCAACCTTATATAAAACTAAAGTAAGCTCCCCCACGCGCACTCATCAATATGCCGCCGCCGCTGTTGCGCATGCCGGCGCCTGCCTGCTCCGCCCAACAATTTCTCGCCCATCATCGCCGTGTCGCCGCCATCCCTGTGCCATGAAGCCGAAGGCTCGCCCGCTCACGTCGTTTGCAGTCCCTCCTCGCGATGCCGCCGCGCTGCCAAGCACGTGAGCAGCTGGTGGAGCCGCGTCTGTGCACGCAGCGTACAAAGAGGAGGATGAGCGCGTGCTCCAGCACGCCGGCGAGGAGGAACTAGCGTGTCATTGTCGTCTCCGCTCGCGCGGAGGAGGTGCGCATGGTGGCTATCGTGGCGGAAGCCGACCGCGCGGGCGTTGAGCCCGCAAACCGGGTGCGGACGCGTAATCTACCTTCGAGACCTTGAATGCCATGTGGATCCTCCAATCTGAAGGAGCAATTTGGGTCAATCGACTCATGTGAGCCATTTGATGCAACATGGATGGATAGAAGGGCTTCTTCCACCTCTTCTGCCATCTTCTTCCTTCGCTTCGTCGAACTTCTTTCACAAATCGACTGACCCAAATTATACTACTAGTACGAACGTATTAAGTACAGTAGGAACACGAAGATACGAGCAGTAGTACCAACTGCAAGAAGAACAGTAGTAAGACATAGTACTAGTACTACTGTACGTACTAAAGAGTTCAAATAACGAGAAAGAACATACTAAACATAGTTTTGCTGGGGCCTCAGTACTAAGCAACTAGTCCGCTTGACACTGCAGTAGAACCAGCATGAGCGACAGCACTGCCACCTACTAGGAGTCTGAGTCCACGTCCTTGACTTCGTCCTCGTCCCTCTTCCTCTTCCTCTTCGCCGACGCTTCTTTGCTTGACCCGGACACTGGGCTCCGTTTCTTCATCCAACCCTTGTAGATATTTAAACAAAGGTAGGCATCCATTGCTGCATATAGGATGTGATCTTCATCTAATGTCTTCGACTCCCATGCATGATGAAACTCGTGATGAGGTTTCTTGAGTTTAGCGTACGAAGGATCAATCATGGCTGCTGCCAGGGTCAACATTGAAGGTTTAGAGGAGGACACCAGGCTTGCCTTCTGGAGATCGAAGGGATGGCCTACAACGAGACCTATCTGACGCAGGACATCCCTGTCGTTCTTAAAGCCTAGAGTAACGAATTTCACTCTTTTGTCCTTGAGGAAGTTCTTAAAATCCTGGTACTCAACGTCGGCATAGCATATGTGGTAGACCAAGCAAACATTATGTACGCGAACCTAGATCAAGACGGGCTTCTTCCTCTCTTCGTCCTTTAGATCCTTCTCTCGTCCCAGGACTGTGGTGTACTCAACATCTAGCCCAGTGACCCACTCATTCGTTGAACTATTGAACATGCGTAGGAAGTGAGCAAGCCATGCTTTCACCGTCGCGGATCCACGTGTGTATATGACCATGAACTGATCGCCGGTGATGGCTCTAACCTGGTACTCAGCAGTAACCATGGAGATTTGGGAGGCCATGGATTTTGGAGGAGGGTTAGGAGAAGTTGAACTGTTGTACCCCGCAAAAACTGGGAGCGAACTAATGTGAAAGGATGGGACGACTGGGAGCGAACTGTTGTAAGGTAGAAGACGGGGATGAGTAGGGCGTGCGAATGGCGTGGGGTTGCTGGCTTGCCCGGTGGATAAACGGCTGCAAGCCCCCAAAGAGTTCTCGAGAACTATGCGGGACCCACTAGATGTCATGTCTACTAGACCCATATCGTAGGCCTGATGGTATAGCTTCTGCCTGTTCGCATGCCATGCCGGCGCGTGGATGTAACTTCACTTAATTCCGTCAACCGTGCGCCTCCCACGACCTTCACCTCCCTCGTGCGGTCGCGCCCTTTGAGACTTCGACCGACTATAAATGAGCAATTGTTTTTGCCTACTTCGCATGCATGATACTCCCTCTGGTCCTTTTTACTCCCTTCAACCGTTTGCAAAGTGTTTGACCAAATTTATACTTTTTTTGAACACCACCTTATATTAATTAACCAGCCACACCAGTACACTCATTCAATACAATATTCACCACATAGGGCGGTATGTTATTTACAAGAATACCATCTAATCTATTGTCAAAGCTATACTTAGCGATTAAGTGTGCCACCTTATTGGCCGAACGGCTAATCTTTGAAAATTGAAGATTGTTGATCAACTTCGAGATGCTCAACACTTTCATCTTCAGGTCACGCATAGCAGACCTGTCATAGTCCCCCGATGCAAGAGACGCTACCACAAAAGCGCAATCAGTCTCTAAAATTACAGGATTATGAAGAGAAATACCTATGTAGAGACCGACAATGCAAGCCCTAACCTCCGCTTCCTCCACGCTTTGACAGGCATCAATGAAATCCCACGACCAAATTTATACTAAAAATATCAATATCTACAATACTGATTATAATGAGTATAAGAACTACGTTTTATAATGAGTGTAAAAATATTGATTTGACATTGTGAATGTTGATACATTTTTCTATAAGTCTGGTGAAAGTAGAGGTACATTCACTTCAGAGAAAACTTAAATGCACAATGCAGACTAGTTCCTCCGTCTAGGTGCGTGCCATGTCCTATCTTGTCATCACAACAAGGTTAGCTATTAGACTACCACTACCTCCTCCTAGTTTAAAGGGCTTGATTCAAAAATTTCACCTACTCTTAGCAAGATAGTAGAGGCAGTGGAATAATTTTGAAGTCGGCAAAAGTACTCAACTAGTGCTGTCGTTCTTCACAAAAAAATGTGTTTACCAATGCATGCATGAACACTAGTTACTCTAACCCCCCTCTCTTCTTTAATTCTTTGCCACATCAGCATGTTTGCTAGTATTCCCGTGTGCATGAACCAGCTAAGATACCACCATTATGGCCAGCCTTAATCATCACATGCAATAATTTAGTGCACCTTGAAATATGAACACGTGTGGGGCGTGTATGTTTTTATTGACTTGAGACTATACCTAGCCCGACATGCAAGATGACTTATTATGCATCGTTTCCCATACCTACAGGAAGTCCATTCGTCTCCAAATCTTTTCCTCTCCATGTGTTGAAACAATATGCCTACCAAACTCTCCTTCTCCCTCCAGCGGTCCCACCACTCCACCCCGTGTGAAAAAATCTGCATGCATGACTCTCCTCCCCCCACGCTCGTCCAATCCGTTGTGACCAGCAATATTTCCACCCCTTCGCTCCCCCGTAATTTACTCCAACAAATATGCCCACATAGTTGTTACTTAACTGCAGGTGCATTGGGTCACTGACATATGGGCCCAACAGGGGTTCGGCCCACATGTCAGTGATGCAACTGGACCTCCAGTTGAGTCAGTGTAGCTCAGTCCATATCTTACGTAGGTGTGCCATTGCTCGCTATAAATATTGTGCCTCCCACGACATCGCTATCTCCTCCCCTCATGTTCACGTTCATCGCTATCTCCTCCCCATCCCTCTCATGTCGACCACCATGGCATCGCTCCTCCCAAGCCCTAGGAGCCCCTCGCTGCACCGCGCGGACGGTCACGCGTCGCCGTTCCGTTCCTCGCCGCCACTAGTCGAGGAGGACGTGTCGGTGTTCCGCTCCTCGCCGCTACGCGACGTGTCGCCGTTCCGTTCCTCGCCGCCACTAGCTGAAGAGGACGCGTCGGCGTTCCGCTCCTCGCCGCGACACAACGCATCGCTGTTTCGTTCCTCGCCGTCACTAGTCGAGGAGGCCGCATCGGCGTTCCGCTCCTCGCCGCGACGTGTCGAGGTGGACGCGTTGGCGTTCCCAATCTCGCCAGCACGCGCGTCGAAGGACGCGTCGACTCCCCGCTATGAGGAGAACGCCGCACCGCCCGTCGAGCCCCCCCAGCCTTGAGGAGCTTTGGAAAGAAATGGATGTCGCCTTGTGGGAGGCTTTGCCTCCAGCAGAGCGTGCCAAAATAGAGGCGGAGAAGAAGGCCGGGGAAGAGAAGCGCACCGCGGAACAAGCTGCCTGGGAGGCCTATGTCGCGTCTTATAGAGTCAGGCAATTGACTCTTTGGCAGAAGGCTCGTGTGAGGGCCGTGAGGGTGGTGGAGGACGCTCGTGCCGACGCCCTGAGTGCAGTCAGGCCCAAGCACCTCATCTACGCTTTGCGGCACATGTACCGGGTGCATGCTTCCAGTGAGGTGGAGTACCTGTTGGCGTCTTATAGAGTCAGGCAAGCCGCCAATCAGTACCTCACGAGTTGTGAGGCTGAGGAAGAGGTGTTGTGTCGGCGCGCTGGGAAACGGCCGCGCACCAGGGCACTCGTGGCGTGCCGCAAGCACTCCTGCGAGCGCCGTGGCTTTTAGGAGGAGTATAATTTTTGTTTCGTAAGGCGATCTCATTAGTTTTGGGACGCAAATGATAAATCCCGAACGTTCAGGAATTTTTAGCGTCCTTAATTAAGTATGTAAAAGGGAAAGTTTGGGAACCTTGTGTATTCGTACGCATTTTGCAAGTACGTGCATATAGCATAAACTTTACTATATACTATCGCACTACACGTCTCTCTCGATATATGCTTGCATACTATGCTACTCCCTCCGTCCAGGTCAATAAGTCATCTTTGGTTGTGCACCGTGACCAAGAAGGAGGGAAGACTTATACACCTAGACGGAGGGAGTACTACTATTACTTATGTACGTGCAAATGCACGTTTTAACATTACGATTCGGTTTTTGTAAAAGTAGAAAAACAACACTAGTCAAGCTTGTGAAACGATTCAATGCAAAACAAATGCAAAAATGCTCGTTTGATTGTTTACTTTTAGCTTCCTTCTCTGTGGTTATTTCTCTGTCGTACTTTGTACGGAGTATCTCACTGGTTGGAAAGGCATGAAAATTCCCAAACCGCTTCCTACACCCTCTATCGAATTTTTTTTCCTAACAAGTTGTGCCGTGCAATTGGAATTCCAACTTGAGTACTACTACTAGTAGGAGTACCAGGGGCCAGTTCTTTTAGGCTTCTAGATTAGTAATCCCATAACTACTACCTCCATCCTAGTTTATTGGTGTCCATTGTAATGTGTCAAATTTTGATCATAGATTTAACTAATGAAATGTTAGTGCATGTCACATGCACTACTCCATCTGTCTAGGTGAGTAAGTCATCTTAGGCTGTGCACCGTGACCAAGGAGGAGGAGAAAATGAGAAACCTTAATGTTTATTTGCTAATTAATAGTATTGCATGCAATGAACTAACCACTGCATGTCGTGTTTGATATCTCAAGTCATTAAAAGCATGCACACTCTTTATCTCTTACTGGTTGATATGTCAAGAAACAAGAAACGAGGTAGAAGTTAATGCACCGTGCCTAAGTGTTCTGGGATTATTTGGTTTTCGTAAGATGACTTACACACCTAGACGGAGGGAGTAACATTTTATCAGTTAAATCTTTGGTCAAAATTTAGCACAAATTACAATGGTGAGGAATAAACCATGACAGAGTAGTAGTTTAGAAGCCCAAATAAATGAGTGAGGTGCCTTATTGTTACTCTCCACTATGACTAGTCTTGTGGGAAAAGCTGGGGAAGCCACCAAAAGAACTGGCCCTAGGAGTAGTGGCTAGGGATCGAGTGTGCGAGATGAACCGGAGAAAGTAAATGCAGAGAGATGAAATGCAAAATAGGTGGAGGGATGTGATGGTTGCTTGTCCGTTTATTTTACCAGGCCACTTATTACTGGGAGTGATTGGGTTTTGTGATATGACGGCTTTATTGCCGCGCCACGAGCGGGGTGAGAGGTGAGACTCCCGTGCAGCGCCGCCCTCTACACTTGTACTACATCGGTCGTGGTTTATTAGTCCCGCATTGAATTTGACTGAAGATTTAACTGACAAAATGTTAGTGCATGTCAACAAAAACTATATCGTTGGATTCGTATTTGAACATAGTTTTGAATGATATAATTTTAGCTGACATGCATCAGTATTTATCGTACTATATATAATGTTAGTTCAATTTTTGGTCGTACTAATCTATAGTAATAAGGTGCCCGTGCGTTGCACTGAAGAGCGAAATGCATTGATCAGGGAGTTGTTTATTTTGACAAAGGATGTGGGGGTCATCTCATATGTAACGGGTATCGATAGGTTTCTTCGGATATTATCTCATCTCTAGAGCTCACAAACATCCGGGTGAAATAGATAAAAAGGTATCTTTTGCAAACAAAAGCGTTCAACTGTTCAACCTGCATCCAAAACTTGTGAAGAAATAACACTTGTTGTGCTTTGCAAGAAATGATCTTTAAGAATTAGTTTTGGAGTATCGATTGTTATACATGTTGGCTATAGATGACATGGCACTTTCTTATAGTCAACAGTTGGCTATACTATTAAGTAATATTAACCATGCCCTTATACACCTAGACGGAGGGATTAAATCAGGATGACTTGAAGGGGGCAGAGGACATGTAAGAAATGGTTCATCGTAAGTCTTTCACCAGTACTGTAGTAGAAATTCATACATGGAAGATTCTAGACAAAACCATAAATGGATACGCTTTTATTCATGCGCGATACTCCAATAGAGCAAGATCCTGCATGGAAGTCTCCACATGCTTAGACAGTGGATTACATTGAGCGAAGACTAATGATCAACATTTAACTTGATAATGCGTAATTTTTTTAGAAGAACAGGGAGGCTCCTCCCCGGTTCCATTATCAAATGAAACCCAAAGTGTCTTACTTCAGCTCACCGAGAGGAGCAGTTCAAAGGTAGGACTGCGGCGAAAGCCACTCAAGTTTAACGAGAAGCTTACATAATCAGAAGCGGCAATGACACGGGCCATAAGCACCCACACACACACTACATGTTTTCTAAGTGCACTTGATAATGCGTATGTCCAGGTGAACGTCCTTGGAGTCCCCGTGCACCGCGTCGGCGGGTAAAGGATGCCATGGGTTTTCCAAGTCCACATTTGCGGGATAGTCCCAGCTCCCCAGATTCCAAGTCCGTTCGATGAGGCCGGTGTTGCCGCCCACGCGATCCGGAGGGGTAGTAACACTAACCACGCACCCGTACATCTGCCTTGTCTTAGTGTCAGCGTCAGCGGCGACGCCCCTGACGCACATTATAGAGACAGGGCGGCGGCCTGCGCAGGCCTCTCCAGTGCCCACGATCAAGAGGAAGACGCTGTCGTCCTCCTCCGAGACTAGCAGGCGGCGGTGATCCTCCAACGACTCCGGCATGGTGAACCGGTAGCACGTGTCGTACTTGATGTTCTCCGCCAAGGGCTAGCAGTGACCGCTGCATGCATCCGTGAGGTGATGCACCATGTCCGCCGGCGAGCCACAAAACGGCATCGGGCACTCATAGCAGTGGACGAAGGGCTCCTTGGAGGCATCGACCAGGCCATCCATGAAACGGGAGTGGCTGTAGGGGACGTTGCCCCAGTTGAATATATGAGCAAATTACTACGAGATTTAATCCGAATAAGCACAAAATAAATCATGACGGCTATAACAGAGATGGAACTAATCATGTGGACTAGCATAGTAGTAGGATACAGAGTAGAAACATGAATTCTACCACGATTTCGAACAGGAAGGACAGAAACACATACGGTGCAACAGGAGCAGCACCGTTGGTGTTGAGGTTGTCGCCCATGTCGTTGAGGAAGAGGTTGCCGAGGTCGGGGAAGAAGTCGTCGTCAGTGAAGTCGTGGTTGCTAGCAGTCGCGAGAGTGCGCTCCCTAGATTTCAACAGCGCCCGCCGAATGGAGCGCAGGAGGGAGTGGCTGTAGGGGACGTTGCGGCTGCCGAATGGAGCGCAGGAGTAGCACACGAAGCAGTAGTTGGTGTCCTTACTAGTACTCCCTAGTCTCTATCTATCTATATCTACTCTTATAGAAAACCGAGTTGGTGATGATGGTATGCCTGACATCTTGTAATATAGACCGTCCGATCTATATCTGACGGATAGAAAGCCAACTATGACAATTTTACAAAAGATACCCGCACCTCTCTCCACATTTATAGATAAGGCCTTGCCTCGTTCATCCTTATCTCCCACAACCTCGTGCTCCTCCCTATGTCTCTATCTCTACTACTCTTCTTTGTTTTTTTTATAACAAATCAAATAGTGATGCGCCGTCCGCTGCACGCCCGGCTGAACACGCCTCCTTGCATCCATCATCACCAACCGAGTCTTTTATAGGAGTAGGAGTAGAGAAAAAACCGAGTTGGTGATGATGGTGTGCCATGCAATGCACAGACATCTTGCTATTTTTTTTGCATATAAGTCCAAACACCACGTAGACACGGTGTTTGAGCACGGTTCGTAGTTGTTCCATGCTCGGGCATTGAAGTTTGTAACTATTTTAGATTAGAATATACTACTCCTCTGGTGCTAGTAGTAGAGCAGAGTCCTACTCTACTACTCTACTCTAGCAAGCTAGGGCACAGTACTGTAGTAGGTACTGTAGGGAGTACCAGTACTGTGATCACTCAAGCAACTTGTCTAGCATCTATATGACCCTACGCTGCTGGTATGTGTCTCGTAAGTCAAGCGGCATGTTGTAGTCATCATCACCTGTCCACTTCCCGCAGCACATATTCGCTTCTCCATCTTTGTCCGCACATAATCTCGTCCAAGCTTCCATCCCCGCTAAGGCGCCTCCCCCCCTCGTCTGAAACCCGAGCACTAACAATGGCAGAACCGAGCAGCGTCCGCTGAAAGAGTGGTTGTAATTCGCTCCCCACAGAGGTAAGCAAGCTCATTGTTTCGCGTGTGGACAATCTCAGTACCATGCCACTCGCCGCGTGCTCGTCGAGGCTGTACCGTTTATGCAAAGCCCTCAGGCCAGAGCTTTTTAAGCCAGCTCCTTGCTTGCTGATGCCGCCTGATCTTCAGAAACGGCATGTCACGCAGCATAACAATCATAGGGTGGCGAGCATCAACCCCTTCACTGCGATCCGATCCCCGTCAGCCTCAGCTACATTAACGGTATGTACTGGGTCGGCATGAACATGTATTGGATGGTGCTCGTCGACGATCGCGGCAGCTGGATGCTCGTGGAGGTCTACACACGGCGATTGATCCCCCTTCCTTCGATTAACACTGCACTGCTTTGGCACCGCGACCCAGAATACTCGGAATCTTACAGTAGCCAACATGATACCAAGTTTGATTTGCTCAAGGTTGTAATCTGCCAAGTGCCCACAAGATCTGCGAATTATAAAGACTTCAGGCTAATTGCATTCTTCAACCGCGGTCTCGTCTATCTGACAGGTCACTGCGGTAAGTGGATAAATCTGCACGTCCATCGCAGGATCATACATCCTCCATGGTTCTTTGATGCCATTGAACACAAGGGCTTCATTTACGCTGTCAACTCCTTCTATGGCTGGACGTATTGCTGGCCTACTCCAGTCATCGCTACAAACGGCTATTACAGCAGTATGTTACTTTCCTATGATATCATGATGGCTTGCTTATATTACTGTCAACATTTACTGAAAAAATATTCATGCTCATAACATGCTGTTCTTAAGATTGACTAAATCAAGAGCCCTTTTTTATTTGACTCCAACTTGATATGATGTTGTAGGCCGCCTGGTGTCCCTACCCTTCCTAATCCCAGAACATTTCAAAGAAAAGCGGCATGGCAGTTGCAGGTGGTTCCTGGCTCGATCAGACGACGGCGAAGGATTGATGATCGTTCGCACGTACCGGACGTGTTGTTTCACGGAATACAATCACAGGCACTGCAAGGTCTTTGAGCAGGATCCCAGCTTCTCTGGGCCTTCAGGAATTTTTGACTGGAGACTGGTAAGTAGCCTTGGTACACGCTCTCTGTTTGTCAGACTAAATTATCTGATTAACCAGGAGATAACCGATGGCAAGGATCATGATGGCAGCGCGGTTTCGTTCATCAGGCAAAACTGTGTGTACATAGCATACCATGCGTCTCTGCATGCACCATACCCTGATATGTGCCACCACGCTCTGCAGTCCAAAGTAGGAGAGAGGGTCGTAAGTATCAGACTTCGACCTGCTGGCTGGAGTTTCCCCCGTCAGGCACCCATCTGGTTCAAGCCGTCAGCCAATCTCCACAGCTTAATAAATAGTAACGTCTAACTGAGCCAGTTAGTTAGATGCGTACACTTGGTGTAGTAGGATCTTTATTTAGTTTGATGCATACACTTGTTCTTTTTTGGTATCCCTTTTGTAATGATGGCTGATGTTTGGTTTGGAAGAGAGAGCTGCGTCTTCACGCTTCTAGCCTGCTTACTGCTTCTGTTGCACCCCCAGCCCTGGTTGCTGTTGCTGCTGTTTTCAATGTACAATCAGTAGTATATTTCGTCTGTTGGTTGAATAAATGTGTTGTTAGAACGACAAACACAATGTTTTGGAAGTCGTTGCACGATTCGACCCTTTAGTGCACCGTACCGTACGTAGCTCATACTATTTTTCGTACGGAACACATTTTCCACTTGTTGATAACATGCAACCCACTGATGAAGGCCCAATAGAGAAGCCCATAATTAACTGGAAGGGAGGCTCTCACATGAATCCGGCCCAGGTACATGCTCATGGTCTCCTAAACATAAATAAGTAAATAAATAAATAAAGCTAAATGCTCATGCACCAGTTCTTTGGGAAAATAGGTAGCCCAGTATTTCTTTTTGAAGAATACCCAAGCTAGGCCTATTTGTTTTCTCTGAATTACTGGGCTGCAAATCTTTCAAGACGAGGAGGGATGCATTCCGTCCTAGCCAAAGAGTATGGTCAATGTCTGTTAAAAGTAATATCAAAAGGGGTTGAAAATTCCAAAAAATTTATAGCAAATGGGATATTAGTTTTTCTGGTTTTTGTTCTTCACTGATATCTTATACGTATTTAATTGGATTTAACATGACATAGTACTAATTTATTTTTAAATTTGTTTAGTATGGCTATTAATTTTTGGATTAAGAATATTTCGTTCCCCAGCAAAAATTTGCGAATTTTCAAAATTTTCCACACATTTAGTTAATTTTTTGACCCTAGTACTGACCAGAAAATGGCCAGCAATTCTAAAAATGGAAAATGGACTGCAATAAATTCCATATGAATTAGAAAATGAGTAAAAATTATAAAAATAATAGCAAATGGGCTGTACATGCCACAGATTTCGAGGCTGACTTGTTTACGCAAGGCTTTGTGAGTGAACACACGATTCTAGCAGCAGTGACTGTTGGATGTCCATCCAACGGCCGACGTGCTTCTTCAATCTCTGATCTTCCTGCTCCAGCTGCCTAAACTAGCACCGGCGGGACTGCCTGCTCCCTCCTCTTGTGGCCCGCTGTGATGCCGCGCAGGCTTCCCCAGCCCACCCTACTCCCTCCGCTGGCCTGGCCGCACGCAATCAACTGCCTCCTTATTACATGAAAAAAATGATTCCTCCCACTGATATCTGGGACGCACCAGTTGGGAGGCTGACATGTGGGCCTACTACGTTGACGCGTACGCAGGGCTTGTCAACTTAGTCAACAAACGATTCTAGCAACAGTAACCGTTGGATTTGAATCGAACGGTCCCGCTGCTTCTTCAATCGCTGCTCTTCTTGCACCAGCCGCCCAAACCAGCGCTGGGGAGACCGCCTGCTCCTGCCTCCAGTGGCCGGCTGTGCTGCCGTTGAGGCCTCATCGCCCCCTACTACTCCCACAGCTAGCCAGGCCCTGCGGCGACGGCAGCCTCACACCGCAGCCGAACCAGTGAACCCTCGTACTCCTCTTCGCATGGGCATCCACTGCGCGTCTTCCCCGGCTCCGCGTCGTCCCCTTCCTAGGCCTCGCCATCGTCCACCGCCTTGGTGCTCTCGGCACGACGTGGTCAATGTGGTCAACGACATTCCATCGAAAGAGTACTGTACGTGGAAAGGCTGACAGCTGGGTCCATGGCCACAGCCCAGTTTTTTTGTGATTTGCCAAGTAAGTCGCTTTGTCAGGCCTATTGGGCTGCAAATCTTTCAAGACGAGGAGAGCTTTCATTCGGCTGGTTGAGAAAATGGCCCATTAGTAATGAGAAATGGGCTTTACATTTTTAAAACACATCAAATCGGCAATTAGTTTCAAATATATTTTTTTCATTTTGAGATTTTAAATTACATTAATTTTTATGCGTGGAGAATTTGTTGGATTTTATATTGATATACATTTATTTTTAAAATCAGTTTGAATGTGAGTCAAAATTTCGGGATTAAAAACAGTTCGGACCGCACCGAAATATGCAAAATTTCGTATAATTTTTTAACCGTGGCCACAATATGGGCTGTAATGCTAACAAAAAGAATATGGGCTCCAAAAAAACCTTAAGAATTAGCAAATGGCTGTAAATTATTAGAAATAATGGCAGATGGGATGTATGCTGTTTTCCACAGATTTGAGGCTTTCCTAAAAAAAGGTTGACGCACAAGCAGTGACTGTTGGATGGCCATCCAACGGCCGTCGTGCTTCTTCAATCTCTGCTCTTCCTGCTCCAGCCGCTCAAACATGCGCCGGTGGGACTGCCTGCTCCCTCCTCCCCGGCAGCCGGCTCCAACAGCTCGGACCCACCAGCTATATCTTTGCATGCAAGGAAGTGCCTCCTTATTACGCACAAAAAAAATGAATACTCCCCCTGTTAGCTGGGACCCAGTATAGTGGCAGGATGACTTATGGGCCTACTAAGTTGACGGGGACGGAGGGCTTTGTCAACTTAGTCAATATGCACGATTCTAGCTCCAGTGACAGTACGATGTCCATCCAACGGCCGTAGTGCTTCTTCAACCTCTGGTCTTCTTGCTCCAGTCGCCCAAACCAGCACCGGTCGTGCCTCGTGCTCCTGCCTCCCGTGGCCGGCTGTGATGCGGCGGAGGGCTCACCGCCCCCTACTACTCCCACCACTGCCCAGGCCATCCCTCTACTCACCCACACCCCCTGTTATTCTGCGGCGACGGCAGCCTCACACCGCAGCGAACCAGTGAACTCTCGTACTCCTCTACGCATGGGCATCCACTGCCGCTTCTTCCTCGGCTCCGCGTCGTCCCCTTCCTAGGCCTTGCCGTCGTCCACCGCCCTGGTGCTCTCGGCGCGGCGGGGTCAATGTGGTCAAGGAACGGCTTCCATCGGACGTGGACTATACGTGGAGAGGCTGACAGCTCAGTCCATGGCCGCAGCAAGGAAGTGCCTCCTTATTACGCGCAAAATAATTATTCCTCCACCTGACAGCGGGGACCCACCGTACGGGCCACCATATTTCGCGAAAAAACGTTTCCCCCCTTACTGCTGGGACCCACCAGCTACACCTTCGCACGCAAGGAAGTGCGTCCGGGAAAAACAAAACAAAACGATTCGCCCCCCTGACTGCTGGGACCCACCAGCTACATCTTCGCATGGAAGGAAGTGCGTCCGGGCAAAAAAAAACAATTTGCCCCCCTGACTGCTGGGACCCACCAGCTACATCTTCGCACGCAAGGAAGTGCATCCGGGTAAAAAAACAAAATGATTCGCCCCCCTGACTGCTGGGACCCACCAGCTACATCTTCGCAGGCAAGGAAGTGCCTGACAGTCGGGACCCACCTGGTCGAAGCATACGTAGCGTTGTCATTCTGGTCGTGAATGTGTACGTACATACTGGTCGATGTAGAGGCGTGCACGTGTCGTAGTAGAGGCGTGCACGTAGCATGTACATGCACGTACATCGGTGAGGGTGCAAGAAAGAAAATACGGCCACATACGTACATACGGGCAGGGTCTCGAACACCTACTCGTGCATACGTACATGGCTGGGTCAGAACGGAGAAACAACGTCGTCATCGTGTTCATGGGGAGCCAACCGGCTGGTTCAGAACGGAATGCGTGGTCGTGTTCATCGGGAGGGCTTGGACGGAACAGGCAACGGAAACGAGGCCTGGCGTACTGCACAATGGAGGAAACGGCCTTGTGTTTGTCCGGCCATGTTCGAAATGGGATCTTGTTGATTGGGAGGGGCCTAACGTACCGCAAAACGGAGGAAACAGACCTCCTACGGTCGAAACGGGGGTCCTATTGATCGGGAGGGGTGTGGCGTACAGCAAAACGGACGAAACGGACCTCGTACGGTCGAAACGGGGGTCCTGTTGATCGGGAGGGGTGTGGCGTACCGCAAAACGGACGAAACGGACCTCCTACGGTCGAAACGGGGGTCCTGTTCATCGGGAGGGGTGTGGCGTACCGCAAAACGGGACTCCACGAGATACTATTCATCTCCACCGTCGACCTCCTCCAGCCTCCCCGGGCTACCGTCGACCTCCTCCAGCCTCCACGGGCTCCTGTTCATCCAGCCTCCACCGCACGCTACTCCACCGGCTACTGTTCAACCACCCCTCCACCGTCTACTGTTCATCCAGCCCTCCACACCATGGGGTCCTGTTCAACCACCCCTCCACGGGCACCCCTCCACCGTCTACTGTTCATCTACCCCTCCACACCACGGGGTCCTGTTCATACAGAGGCAACGCCACCGCTCACTGTTCATCCAACCCCCCTCCCCCCTGCAATGCTCACTGTTCATCCAATCGATCAGCTTCAGTTAGCAGCAGTAGCGAAGGAATCGCTTGATCGGGTTCAGTTAACAGCCATCGATCGATCGCTCGGGTTCAGTAACGCGTAGCCTGCAGTGCAATCGCTCTGGTTTAGTTAGAGCCCAATGCCTCGCTCGGGTTCAGTTAGAGCCAACGCCTCGCACGTGTACGAGAGAAACGCGCATCGCTCGGCCCCCAACCTCCCACCGTAACCGGGAACTCCCCAAAATTTTCCTCCCCCTCGCTTCTACCCGATTTTTTCCTTCATGGACAGCCCAAAGAATGTCATGCAGCTGCGTCTCCGGCCCGCCCAGGACGAAAAGCCCATTTTCTGTCATGATTTTTTGTCATAGAAGTAGGAGCCCGCCACATCTATGATGATACCGGGTTTTGTCACAATTATCGTCATAGAAGTGTCATATGTATGACATCATTTTTTTCATTCGGCCCAAAATGTCACGGATGTGTCTTTTTTTGTAGTGTATGCAACCATGTCTTTATAAGTGTGTGTATATATATGTTGTTGCTCTATATGCAATCCCATCACAAATACACACGTCATATTAGCAACAACCATTGATGTTATTATCGGTCTTTGCACACATTTCTGATTACAGAACTGTTTGCCGCGTATCACATACATCTTGTTATATTAAACCGTTTCTTTTCTCTTGTCTCAACACAAACAATTCATCTGAGTGAACCGCATGCCATATATCGCACACACCTTGATCTGGCTATCCGTTTCTTTTGTGTTGCCTAATCACAAACAGTTCATCCGAGTGACCCGTATGCTGTATCACACACACCTTCATCTAGCTGCCCATTTCTTTTGTTCCTCCTCATCGCAAACAGTTAATTGAACTGAACCATATGCCCTGCATCGCACACGCAACTAAAATATGAATTGTGTTTGATGCATCTATCATCGCAAACGTTTTGCACCTATGTTTGAAGGTTTTTTTACACCACCGTTTGTGAGTATTGCATCGCACACAGTTTTGTCGAAGGGTCTCTGATCATAGTGACGCGTTAGCAGCATCCTGCAGTAGTGCCAGCTCCTCAAGTCGCTGCATTTGTATCTTTTACTATTTCCCAGGCCCCCTCATAGATAGGATCGATCGGCTATTCGAGAGCCACCTAAATTTTTACTGTTAAGAGGTAAAACTGCTTCATGCAGTCGAATCTAGTAGTACTACTTCATGCAGTCGAATCTAGTACTACTTGGTTGAAACAGGGAAGAAAGGGGTTGGGGTTGGGGGAAGATTTGTTACCTAAATCTAGGACTTGGTCGAAAGAGGAAATAATGGGGGCGAAAAGTAGCAGAGACTAGCTATCCATCTGGTCTCTTGGTCTATTAGGGAAATAAAGGAAAACACAGTACAAACTTTATATAAACCGATCTATTGGTTGAAAAAGGAATGAAAGTGGGGACTGGGGGACAAGTCAACGGAATATACCCAGCACTAGATTTGCTAGCCTCACACAGTATAAGGTGGCTATACCAAACAAAAATGGGACCAACCTAGATATCCTGTTTGGATGTTTGTTGCCCCAAGCCCCTCTTATGTAATGCCACTGGTAAAATGTAGCAGTCCCACTGTTAAAGTAAGGACACGTTAAACCAATGTTGTTTTCAATGTAGTGCCTCTAGTAATATGAATCAATGGCACTGTTTTTCATGTACTGCTAAATTCCCCATTCAGATAAGTTGCTTCTTTTCGTTAGAAATGCAACTGTCCTAGTCCGCCTACTCTCCCGTGCCCAAATACCAACTCTTTAGCAGCTATTAATGTAATGTTGCCGGTAAAATGAAGAAATGGCACCATTAAAGTAATGTCGTATTTAACGGTTGTCATAGTTAATCCTAATGCCCACACTAATATCTAGCAATGTTGTTGCTTTAGAAATTGCTACTGTCCTTGTAGAATAGCCATTCCGATAAGGACATGCTTCTTTTCATTTGATGTATGTTTCATCACTTGTTAGTCACCCTCCTTTCCACCTTTTTGTCCAAACAGAGATATACATTTCACGCTTGATCTTAGTTGAACTGCACAAAATGACATCCAAATTATAGTTGAACATTCCACAAGCTTCATGACCAACCTTGATGTTGCTCAATTTTATTGCAACTAATGAAGAATAAGATGCTAGCTCATGGGACCAAGTACTTGCTAACTGCATGATGCAAACATTGCTTCATTTTAGGTGAACTGCACAAAAAGGTCCCATGAATTGAATCATCCATGTTGGTGACTGGTGTCATCCCTTCTATGATGGCATTGACTGCAAATATGGTTCCCATCATGAGGATGTTCCTTTTTGGTCCAACCGTTTGCCAAGGATCCTGCATGTTGACTCTGCTCTTGTGCTACTGTTTTGGCACTGCCATGATAAAGCAGTAATGTTATTATTTTGCACCTTAATCTAGTGGCACTATTAATTTGAGGCATTGTTTTGGCATCGCTAGTGCCACTGATTTTTTTATATCAAAAGAAGGGGTTTCCTCCGATTTCATTAAAGAAACCCAATCATAGAGAACCATTATCGACAACATCTTAGTGTAAATGGGTAGTTATGCAACTACTACTAGAATGGACCGACTAAGGAGACAAGTTCGCCACATAAGCTAGGCAGGTAGGGGACGCAGCCCCGGCTCGACCAAGTTTGGATTACAACCCAAAAGCTCACAGAAACATCAGGGGGGAGATAGGGACTGAAAGAGCCAGCTTCAGCATCCTAGTCTAAGCACTCCCGGCCTCCATCCTTGCAATGCACGGTATACCTTGCTTGCCACCTGCTCGACCCTAGTGCCACTAATAAAATGAAGTAATAATACAGTTAAAATAGAGCTAGTGTCCTCTCTATCATTTCATTTCCAATGTAGATAAAGAAAGTGCTTCTCTTTGTTAGTATATGTTTCATCAACTAGTCCCATGGTTAATGTTTAAGTGTTTCTGCAAACTGGGGTGCTTAATTTTAGTTGATCTACACAAAAATAGAGATTGGAATGTCTCAAGGCCCCTCCTTGTACTACCGCGGTACATTGATGTTCATCACTGGCAGAAGGTGTATCGGGGAGAATTGGGTCGATTTCAAGTTGAGGCATACCGTATGAGGCGTCGCAGGGCCCATCTCGCCCTCGTAGCATGGCATACTGTGAAGCTATCACAATATTTCCCCATTAACAAAATGAAGCTTCTTCTATTTATTAGTATATGCTTCATCAACTAGTGCCACTATAATGTAATCACGCTTTTTCATTATCTATGCAAACAGGGTTATTCAGTTGCATTTTGGTGGAACTACACAAATGTACGGATGGAACCGACATATATGCAGAGTGCGAGGTGCCAAGTAAAAATTACCAACACCAACCATGCTCCATGTAAGTATTGGCATCCACCACTGGTGGGATGGGTGGCGCTCTCTATGGATGGATCTTTCTCGGCAGCAAATCCTCTAATCAAACCTAGTAGCTTATATTGGCACTTTTCTAGGGAGTAATCTTTTCAAAAATAAGCACTAATCGAGTTTTGTTTGTTTGTACACATTGTCACAACTTTTTTTGGTCCAGAGCTATTTTAGGGTGATTGGCGTAGTACTCGGAGTACTACCCAATACTTACTCGTATGATTTTCATTAGTTGTCACACTGATTGTAAGCATGAGTACATGGAAGATTAGGCTAGTGCGAAGCTTACCTTAAACCCTACTGATAACCCACAAGTATAGGGGATCGCAACAGTTTTCGAGGGTAGAGTATTCAACCCAAATTTATTGATTCGACACAAGGGGAGCCAAAGAATATTCTCAAGTATTAGCAGTTGAGTTGTCAATTCAACCACACCAGAAAGACTTAATATCCGCAGCAAAATATTTAGTAGCAAAGTAGTATGGAAGTAATGGTAATGGTGGCAAAAGTAACAGTAGCATTTTTTGTAGCAATCGTAACAGTGGCAACGGAAAAGTAACTAAGCAAAGGTCAATATGTGAAAATCTCGTAGGCTATGGATCAATGATGGATAATTATGTCGGATGTGATTCCTCATGCAACAGTTATAACATAGGGTGACACAGAACTAGCTCCACTTCATCAATGTAATGTAGGCATGTATTCCGAATATAGCCATACGTGCTTATGGAAAAGAACTTGCATGGCATCTTTTGTCCTACCCTCCCGTGGCTGCGGGGTCCTATTGGAAACTAAGGGATATTAAGGCCTCCATTTAATAGAGGACCGGACCAAAGCATTAACACTTAGTGAATACATGAACTCCTCAAACTACGGTCATCACCGGAAGTGGTCCTGATTATTGTCACTTCGAGGTTGCCGGATCATAACACATAGTAGGTGACTATTGACTTGCAAGATAGGATCAAGAACTCACATATATTCATGAAAACATAATAGGTTTAAATCTGAAATCATGGCACTCGGGCCCTAGTGACAAGCATTAAGCATAGCAAAGTCATAGCAACATCAATCTTAGAACATAACAGATACTAGGGATCAAACCCTAACAAAACTAACTCGATTACATGGTAAATCTCATCCAACCCATCACCGTCCAGCAAGCTTACGATGGGATTACTCATGCATGGCGGTGACCATCATGAAATTGGTGATGGAGGATGGTTGATGATGACGATGGCGACAAATTCCCCTCTCTGGATGTGACGCCCGGATAATCAGGCTACAGTAATCCCACGTTAACGATGCCACATCACCTCGGTTACTGTTGCTAATCTCTCGTTAGTTCAAAACCGGTTCAAAAGTCAAATTCAAAATATGTCAAACAACAAAAATTTTCAAACTTTAAAACTAAAATGTTTGGAGTGTGCTAGTTAATGTATAGGAATTTAAGGTGAAGGAAACACACCTTTACAGGATGCATAAGTATTTTAAATTGAATTATAACAAAAAAAATCAAACACAACCCCCCCCCGCCCCGGCCAACTAAAGTCGGGTCGGCTCGTTGAGTACCCGCAAGTGATTCAGATATGGGGGCTGAAAGGACAAGTGGCTCCATCCCGTTAGAGGTGGGCCTGGGTTCCCGACGCCCCCGACTGTTACTTTGTGGCGGAGCGACAGGGCAGGTTGAGACCACCTAGGCGAGAGGTGGCCCTGGCCCTAGTCGGTGTTCGCGGTTACTTCATAATAACACGCTAAACGAGACCTTGGTATTTGATCTGAGTCTGGCCACTGGCCTATACACACTAACCAACTACACGGGAACAGTTATGGGCACTCGACGTCGTGGTATCAGCCGAAGCCTTCTTGACGTCAGCGACTGAGCGGCGCACGCCGGGTTGGACCGCGTAACACAACTTCCTTTGTAATGGAGGTTGCTAGGTCTGCTCACCGGCCGCATTCGCAACGTGCAGGTGTGCAATGGGCGATGGGCCCAGACCCCTGCGTGCATAGGATTTAGACCGACGTGCTGACCTCTCTGCTATGCCTAGGTGGGGCTGCGACGTGTTGATCTTCCGAGGCCAGGCATGACCAAGGAAAGTGTGTCCGGCCAAAGGGGATCGAGCATGTTGGCTTATGTGGGGCACCCTTGCAGGGAAGTTGATCTATTCGAATAGTCGTGTTCCTCGGTAAAATGACGACCCGGAGTTGTACCTTGACCTTATGACAACTAAAACCGGATACTTAATAAAACACACCCAGACAAGTTCCACAGACAACCCGGTCATCGCTTTTCCACAGGGTGACGAGGGGAGGATCGCCGGGTAGGGTTATGCTATGCGATGCTACTTGGAGGACTTCAATCTACTCTCTTCTACATGCTGCAAGATGGAGGCTGCCAGAAGCATAGTCTTCGATAGGACTAGCTATCCCCCTGTTATTCTGGCATTCTGCAGTTCAGTCCATCGATATTGCCTCTTTACACATATACCCATGCATATGTAGTGTAGATCCTTGCTTGCGAGTACTTTGGATGAGTACTCACAGTTGCTTTGCTCCCCCTTTTCCCTCTTCTTCTTGGATGCTGCAACCAGACGTTGGAACCCAGGAGCCAGACACCACCGTCGATGACGACTCCTACTACACTGGAGGTGCCTACTACTACGTGCAGGCAGCCGACGACGACCAGGAGTAGTTTTGGAGGATCCTGGGCAGGAGGCCTGCACCTCTTTCGAACTGTATCCCAGTTTGTGCTAGCCATCTTATGGCAACTTGATTAACTTATGTCTGTACTCAGATATTGTTGCTTCCGCTGACTCGTTTATGTTTGAGCACTTGTATTCGAGCCCTTGAGGCCCCTAGCTTGTAATATGGTGCTTGTATGACTTATTTTACTTTTAGAGTTGTGTTGTGATATCTTCCCGTGAGTCCCTGATCTTGATCGTACACATTTGCGTGCATGATTAGTGTTGGATTGAATCGGGGGCGTCACAAGTTGGTATCAGAGCCGACTGCCAATAGGAATCCCCCTTCCAACTCCTTGGTCGAAGTTGAGTCTAGTCATTGCAAAACTTTTACTAACATGGCCGTGTGGCTTACGGGCCCACGTCGCCATTGGGTGGTATTAGGATCTTTTATTCCTTGTCTATGCTCTAGGACTCTCATCTCTCTTCTATTCGGGTTAAATGATTTTGCTAATTCTAACTCTAGGTTCTCGTAACTATTTCTCCAGAAGAGCCCTCATTCCGGAAGATCACCTGCTTCGTCATAAGATTCTAAGGATATCCCTCGATATTTTCCCGAGACCCTTGTGCTCATAGCCTTTGCAATCCACTGTCACTGATATATCCCTATGGATATCTGTATGCACATGTCATTCTCTTGATCATTCCTCGTCGCTCTTGTTGTTACAAGATGCCTCAAAATATTCGCCGTTGTCCCGAAAATCCTTTGAGTTTCCTGTCTTGTAGTTTTATTTTGCATGAAAACCCTTACAAGTTTTTCCTCACATTTATCGAGGATCCGTTCTTCTCAATTATTCATGTGTCCCACATAATTCTTCGGAATACTTTTCGATCTTTCATAAATCCTCTATAGCCTGTTATTCTTGAAATTCTTGCCTGCTTGCATTATGGTTAATTCCATATGACTAGTAGTCCTCGATAACATCCCTTGTCTTAGTCATTTTGAGCCTACTGATTCAATATGTGCATATGCACGCAGTCATTAGATTATCCTTCTTAAAATTATCTTCCCGACTCAGACGTCATTCCGGACATGAGTTGGTTCTCGACAATTCAAACCTTTATTGATTGTCCAACTAAGTGTTTTCAACTTATCCATCCTTGATCAGAGCGTCTGCTTCTGATCCTTCGTTTTGGAAACCATAATTTATTTCTATTAAAGCATCAGACTAATCAGGTGATTCTTGAATCTGATGCCTCTGCATTCTTTCTTCCTCTGAGTGAGTACCGATACTCACATCAGCTCCGTTATGGATCGTCCGATCCATTGTTGGATTGTTATCCAACAGTGTCCTTTATATTCAATCACCTTGTGAGTTTTTCCTCTGATACATAGTGCCTTTGGTAAATTGTATCATCTGCTTGGCCAACCATGCTCTACTTTCGAGCTTGTGTATTACTTTTGAAACTTGTGGTATATGTTACTAAGATGCCTGATGGGTTGAACCTATGCCTTCCCCTAATCCGTGAGAACCCGAAAGTTTTCACAAGTCATACTCTCTCGGTGTTCTACCAGATAAAATTCCAACACTACAGTTTTATCAAAGTGAGAGGTGAATGAAATGATATGCATTAAAGAAGTGGGAGTCGACCTTGAACTTTGTGTTCATGCCCATGAAAATGATGTAGACCATCTCGGAAGCTTCTTGCAAAATGATTATCCAGCTGTATGATTCTTTCGGTATTCTTGAAATTAATTCCTTACAGTTATGGTTCTGGCCATGCTGTCCTGATCTAATATATCTGATGGGAGTTCATACCAATGTCTCATCTATTTTTGGCAAGGTTGAAGTATCTACTGCCATAGGTTAATGACCCGGTTCTACTTCTATCATGTTCTACCTTCGAGTATTACCCCCGGAATCTCGAAGATGTCTTGCCATTGCACCACATCTTACTAACTTTGTTGAAGTAATGTCTTTCCTTGTCATAATCAATCTACGGGTTCTGGGTTTTTGTCAACCGAGGACACCGACTAGTGAAATTATTCCGCACTACAAATCAAATACCCCTAGTATTTTTACTAGGAAATTCTGAACTCAATATGGTCATTCCTAGACTATCGGCTGCATCCTGGTCTTACTATCTTTGACTATGCTACCTTGTCCTTCTCTGGTGCACGAATTCTTCAGTGTGTGAGCATGACTTACATCGAGCTTTCAACATCCTGTTGCTTGTATTGAAAGGAAACCTTGGTTCCGAGCTTGCATCTTATATATTGATCCTATAACTTGCCACTTCATCATTCCCTTGCTTGTTGCCATTGTTTGATTGCATCCTCTCGAAACCTCCCGGCAAATGTGTCGGATCACCTTCAACACTTTGACTTCTTCCGAGATGTCAACTGTGTTCATGATGAGAAATACCCTCCTTGCCCTCGATGATTTTTATTATCATCGACAACACCCTTGGCTTCCTTTCATCGTGGACTTGTCCACATTACAAATACAACTTGCTCTCCAGCTAGTGTTGTGTTCTGCCTTGAAGTATTACTGTCTTTTCTGTCGAGAATGTTGTGGGGATTGCTCCACCTCTTAGAAATTCCCGGTATGATGATACTTCTCACCATCACCAATCTTCCTTGGTCCCCGTGTTGTTTTTAACCAGGATACCAATATGCTAACGATGCTGTTTGAGTTCTGTACTTCTAGCAACCCTATTGCTTTGAAGTTAACGATCGACAATTCGTTCTTAGACTGTTGGTTATTGAATCCTCACTCTAACATTGATCTTGCTGCCTAAGGTCATATTTCGGGACACCTTTCAACTAATGATTGATGGTGTATGTTTTCCTAGAGAATACAACATTATATCATTTGAATTGACAAGTGTCATCTTCTTGTTCACATTATTGTGGAAATCTATCCGTTTGGAATTCTCGATGAATTGTCGCTGAGCTCATCAGCCACCTTCTCATCCCCTCCTTGGTTTAATGATGAACTATTGTTTCAGGAACTCGCTCCCATAGTTCATTTCCCGAGATTCTTGCAATGTCATTTCGTCGATTTGTGTTGCACCTTTTCTTCTCGGACATCCTGAGTCTAAGGTATCATGACACCAATCGGATGTGAATCTTGGTCAGATATGATGGTTGTCACAACTTTCCAGGAGTTATGATGCTGGTCCTTTGATGACCCTGTAATATGATGTCATGCCTAGCACCCCCCTGGCTGGAGGACCTATCATTATAATTTCTTTTGCAAGGATAACCATTCTTCCTGGAGGAAATTGTAGGACTTATTTTATAAGTTGCTCCTAATGGATCATGTATGTATCCAAAGTCTTTCCCTTGGTTGAAACACCATATCATTGCTACCTCGAAGCATGACTATGATACCCCGCTCATCAACAAGAACATTGGAGGCGCGATGCTAAAAGTTTCTTGGTCAGTTATCCAAACACCGTTGTATGGGTAACATCTTGATTAATCCTTGCCTCTTTATCTGAATGGTTGGGTACTGTCTCTCCTACCCTGTATGCCATGTTCTGCTTGTCCATGGGAGGGATATACTCCTAATAATTGTGTGTAATCACAATTTTTGTTTCCATTGTTCTGTTTAATCTGATAATCACGTTTTCCTTTCCATTCTTTTGTTTAACCTTTCCTGTAATCTGACTTAACTGAGCAGAGATAATTCCCTGCTTAGTTAAGCACCTTGTTGTACCATCTGTCTGTAAGACCCTGTTACTATTGTTGATGACATTCCGGTAACCACCGATGGGTGAGAACTTTGCCAATTGGTTCGCCTCGTTCAACGAGCAGGGAAATGGTTCTGTTTGTTTCCCGTCCTTGGTACCGACATTGTTATCGACATAGCTGACAAGCTATCCACTGACATGCCTCCCCGTCGCGGCTGTGCAAGATGTCACCACCCTTCCTACTTTCAACCCACATGGTGGGCCCATAACCCACAGGTCCACTGGATGAAACCTGACTCTTCTTTACAACCTGGATTCTAATGTATCCTTTGCACCTGCCTTCGTATGTGATTCACGAGCTAAATTCTATACCATTATTCATCCTGGAATCAAACACCATGTTATTCTCGTTGTTCAAACCCCATTCCAGCTTCTGTCTAGTCATCGAATGATTGCCTACCCATTTGAAACTTTGGAACCATCGTATATTGCACTCAACGAATTCACTGAAATACAACTCGTGGGGTACCTCGTGTATTTCCCGTTGAGTTCACCGTCAGATGCCTAGCTTTGGGGAGATGCGTTCTTCCGGAGTTTTACCCCTTGGTCACGTTCGTAGGATGATACATCTCCAATGTATCTATAATTTTTTATTGTTCCATGCTATTATATTACCCCTTTTAGATGTTTATGGGCTTTATTTTACACATTTATATCATTTTTGGGACTAACCTACTAACCGGAGGCCCAGCCCGTATTGTTGTTTTTTTTGCCTATTTCAGTATTTCAAAGAAAAGGAATATCAAACGGAGTCCAAACGGAATGAAACCTTCGGGAGCGTGATTTTTGGAACGAACATGATCCAGAGGACTTGGAGTGCAAGTCAAGAAGCAATCGAGGCGACCAGGAGATAGGAGGGCGTGCCCACCCCCCTGGGCGTGCCCCCCCTGTCTCGTGGGCCCCTCGAGCGGCCATCGATGTACTTCTTCCTCCTATATATACCCACGTACCCCGAAAACATCCAGGGAGCCAACAAAAAACAATTTCCACCACTGTAACCTTCTGTATCTGCGAGATCCCATCTTGGAGCCTTAGCCGGCGCTCCGCCGGAGGGGGAATCGACCACGGAGGGCTTCTACATCAACACCATAGCCCCTCCGATGAGTTGTGAGTAGTTTACCACAGACCTTTGGGTCCATAGTTATTAGCTAGATGGCTTCTTCTCTCTTTTCGGATCTCAATACCATGTTCTCCCCCTCTCTTGTGGAGATCTATTTGATGTAACTCTTTTTGCGGTGTGTTTGTCGAGATCTGATGAATTGTGGGTTTATGATCAAGTTTGTCTATGAGAAATATTTGAATCTCCTCTGAATTCTTTTATGTATGATTGAGTTATCTTTGCAAGTCTCTTCGAATTATCAGTTTGGTTTGGCCTACTAGATTGATCTTTCTTGCCATGGGAGAAGTGCTTAGCTTTGGGTTCAATCTTGCGGTGTCCTTACCCAGTGACAGCAAGGGTTGCAAGGCACGTATTGTATTGTTGCCATCGAGGATAAAAAGATGGGGTTTATATCATATTGCTTGAGTTTATCCCTCTACATCATGTCATCTTTGTTAATGTGTTACTCTGTTCTTATGAACTTAATACTCTAGATGCATGCTAGATAGCGGTCGATGTGTGGAGTAATAGTAGTATATGCAGGTAGGAGTCGGTCTACTTGTCACGAACGTGATGCCTATATACATGATCATGCCTAGATAATCTCATAATTATTCGCTTTTCTATCGATTGCTCGACAGTAATTTTTTCACCCACCGTAATACTTATGCTATCTTGAGAGAAACCACTAGTGAAACCTATGGCCCCTGGGTCTATCTTTTACCATATAAGCTTTCAATTTACTTTTATTTGCATCTTTACTTTTCCTATCTATATTATAAAATACCAAAAATATATTTATCTTATCATACTATCTCTATCAGATCTCACTTTTGCAAGTGGCCGTGAAGGGATTGACAACCCCTTTATTGCGTTGGTTCTGAGTTATTTGTTTGTTTGTGTAGGTGCGTGGGACTTTTGAGGAGCCTCCTACTGGATTGATACCTTGGTTCTCAAAAACGAAGGGAAATACTTACGCTACTATTGTTGCATCACGCTTTCCTCTTCAAGGAAACCCAACGCAAGCTCAAGACGTAGCAAGAAGGATTTCTGGCGCCGTTGCCGTGGATGTCTTTGCTCAAGTCAAGACATACCAAGTACCCATCACAAACTCAGCTCCCTCGCATTTACATTATTTGCCATTTGCCTCTCGTTTTCCTCTCCCCCACTTCACCCTTGCCGTTTTATTCGTCCTCTCTTTCCCTATCTTCTTCTCCTCTCTCTTTCGCTTGCCTTTTTCTGTTTGCTTGTGTGTTGGATTACTTGTCGCCATGGCGCAAGATAATACCAAATTGTGTGATTTCTCCAATACCAATAACAATGATTTCCTTAGTACTCCGATTGCTACTGTTAATGATGTTGAGTCTTGTGAAATCAATACTGCTTTGTTGAATCTTGTTATGAAAGATCAATTCGCCGGCCTTCCTAGGTAAGATGCCGCTATTCATCTAAACAACTTTGTTGATTTGTGTGATATGCAAAAGAAGAAAGATACAGATAATGATATTGTTAAATTGAAGTTATTTCCATTTTCACTTAGAGATCGTGCAAAGATGCTTTTATCTCTAAGTATTTTCCTCCCGCTAAGATCATCACTCTTAGGAACGATATTATGAATTTTAAACAACTTGATCATGAGAAAGTTGCCCAATCTTGGGAAAGAATGAAATTGATGATTCGCAATTGCCCAACTCATGGTTTGAATTTATGGATGATCATACAAAAATTTTATGCTGGTTTGAACTTTGCTATCTTTTAGATTCGGCCGCGGGAGGCACGTTTATGGAAATCACGTTAGGAGATGCTACAAAACTTCTTGATAATATTATGGCTAATTATTCTCAATGGCACACCGAAAGATCTTTTTAGTAAAAAAAAGTGCATGCTATAGAAGAAATCAATGTTTTGAGTGGAAAGATGGATGAACTTATGAAGTTGTTTGCCACTAAAAATACTCCTCATGATCCCAATGATATGCCTTTCTCTACTTTGATTGAGAATAATAATGAATCTATGGATGTGAATGTGTTGGTAGGAATAGTTTTGGAAACAATGCTTATAGAGGAAACTTTAATTCTAGACCGTTCCCTAGCAATTCCTCTAATAATTATGGAAATTCCTACAATAATTCTTATCGTAATTTTAATAAGATGCCCTCTTAGTTTGAGAATATTGTGAAAGAATTTATGATTTCTCAAAAGAATTTTAATGCTTTGCTTGAAGAAAATTTGCTCAAAGTTGATGATTTGGCTAGGAGCGTTGATAGACTTTCGCTTGATGTTGATTCTCCTAAACTTAGATCTACTCCTCCTAAGCATGATATCAGTGAGTCTCTCAAGTCCATGAGAATTTCCGTTGATGAGTGCAAGGAAAGAACCGCTAGATTGCGTGCTAAGAAAGATTGCTTTGTAAAGGCATGTTCTTCTAGTTTCCTTCAAAATAATGATGAAGATCTTAAAGTTATTGATGTGTCTCCTGTTAGATCTTTGTTTTGCAATATGAATCTTAATAATAATGGGACTGGATATGAGTCAACTTTAGTTAGAAGGCATCCCAATAATTCAGAGTTTTTAGATCTTGATGCTAAATTTGGTAAAAGTGGGATTGGAGAGGTCATGACTTTAAATAGCATCGAACCCACTATCTCGGATTTCAAGGAATTTGATTATGACAGTTCTTCTTTAGAAGGTTGTATTTCCTTGTTGCAATCTGTTGTTAATTCTCCTCATGCTTATAGTCAAAATAAAGCTTTTACCAAACACATTGTTGATGCCTTGATGCAATCTTATGATGAAAAACTTAATTTGGAAGTTTCTATACCTAGAAAACTTAATGATGAGTGGGAAGCTACTATAAAGATTAAAATTAAAGATCATGAGTGTTTTGCTTTGTGTGATTTGGGTGCTAGTGTTTCCACGATTCCAAAAACTTTATGTGATATTCTAGGTTTCCATGATCTTGATGATTGCTCTTTGAATTTACACCTTGCGGATCCCACCATTAAAAAGCCAATGGGAAGGATCAATGATGTTCTCATTGTTGCAAATAGAAATTTGGTGCCCGTAGATTTTATCATTCTTGATATAGATTGCAATCTTTCTTGCCCTATTATTCTTTGTAGACCTTTCCTTAGAACGATTGGCGCGATTATTGATATGAAGGAAGGGAACATTAGATTCCAATTTCCGTTAAGGAGAGGCATGGAGCTATTTACAAGAAAGAAAGTCAAATTACCTAATGAATCTATCATGCGAGCTACTTATGAATTGAGTGCCAAAGATGGCACTACTTAGATCTATCTTCGCTTTTATGCCTAGCTAGGGGCGTTAAACGATAGCGCTAGTTGGGAGGCAACCCAATTTTATTTGTGTTTTTTGTTTTTGTTTCTGTTTAGTAATAAATTTTGCATCTACCTTCTGTTTAGATGTGTTTTTATGTTTTAATTAGTGTTTGTGCCAAGTAGAACCTATAGGATAACCTATGGTGATAGTTAATTTGATTCTGCTGAAAAACAGAAACTTTGTGCGCACGAAATTAGTTTTGTTAAATCACAGAAACGTTCTTTTGTGTGATTCTTTTTGCTGCTGATCAATAGACAAATTGCCCAGGACTTACTATTTTGGTAGGATTTTTAAAGTTCCAGAAGTTTGTGTTGGTTACAGATTGCTACAGACTGTTCTGTTTTTGACAGATTCTTTTTTTCGTGTGTTGTTTGCTTATTTTGATGCATCTATGGCTAGTATTAAGTGGTATGAACCATAGAGAACTTGGAATACAGTAGGTTTAACACCAAAATAAATAAAGAATGAGTTCATTACATTACCTTATGTGGTAGTTTTATTTTCTTTCACTAACGGAGCTTATGAGATTTCCTGTTGAGTTTTGTGTTGTGATGTTTTCAAGTTTTGGGTAAAGATTTGATGGACTATGGAACAAAGAGTGGGAAGAGCCTAAGATTTGGGATGCCCATGGCACCCCAAGATATTCAAGAATAGCCAAAAGCCTAATCTTGGAGATGCCCCCGGAAGGCATCCCCTCTTTCGTCTTCGTTCATTGGTAACTTTACTTGGAGCTATATTTTTATTCGCCACATGATATGTGTTTTGCTTGGAGCGTCATGTATGATATTAGTATTTGCTTTTTAGTTTTCCACAATCATCCTTGTTGTACACACCTTTTGGGAGAAGCCCACTTGATTAGAATTTATTAGAATACTCTATGTGCTTCACTTATATCTTTTTGAGCTTGATAGTTTTTGCTCTAGTACTTCACTTATATCTTTTAGAGCACGGCGGTGGCTTAATTTTGAAGAAATTGCTAGTCTCTCATGCTTCACTTATATTATTTTGAGAGTCTTTTATAACAGCATGGTATTTGCTATGGTTACAAATTTGGTCCTAGAATGATGAGCATCCAAGTTGGGTATAATAAAAACTATCATAGAAAGTGCATAAAACACTAGGATCTGTTTGATGCTCGATAATTGTTTTGAGATATAGAGGTGGTAATGTTAGAGTCATGCTAGTGGGTAATTATTAAATTGAGAAATACTTGTGTTGAAGTTGGCAAGTCCCGTATAATTCACGTATGGTAAAAGTTGTGTGACAAATTTGTTACATGAGGTGCTCTTTTGATTGTCTTCCTTATGAGTGGAGGTCGGGATCGCGCGATGGTTAACTCCTACCAACCCTTCCCCTAGGAGCATGCATAGTAGTACTTTGCTTCGAGGGCAAGTAGACTTTTAAAATAAGTATATGAGTTCTTTATGACTAATGTGAGTCCATGGATATACGCACACTCACCCTTCCACTTTGCTAGCCTCTATTATACCGCGCAACTTTCGCCGGTATCATGCACCCATTATTTACCTTCCTCAAAACAGCCACCATACCTACCTATTATGGCATTTCCATAGCCATTCTGAGATATATTGCCATGCAACTGTGACACCCCCAATTCAATCGTACACTAATCATGCACGCAAACGTGTACGATCAAGATCAGGGACTCACGGGAAGATATCAAAACACAACTCTATAAACATAAATAAGTCATACAAGCATCATAATACAAGCCAGGGGCCTCGAGGGCTCGAATACAAGTGCTCTATCATAGACGAGTCAGCGGAAGCAACAATATCTGAGTACAGACATAAGTTATACAAGTTGCCATAAGATGGCTAGCACAAACTGGGATACAGATCGAAAGAGGCGCAGGCCTCCTGCCTGGGATCCTCCTAACTACTCCTGGTCGTCGTCAGCAGCCTGCACGTAGTAGTAGGCACCTCCAGTGTAGTAGTCACCATCGACGGTGGCGTCTGACTCCTGGGCTCCAACGTCTGGTTGCGGCATCCGAGAAGAAGAGGAAAACGGGGGGAAAGAGGGAGCAAAGCAACCGTGAGTACTCATCCAAAGTACTCGCAAGCAAGGAGCTACACTACATATGCAAGGGTATATGTATAAGGAGGCCATATCAGTGGACTAAACTGCAGAATGCCAGAATAAGAGGGGGATAGCTAGTCCTATCGAAGACTACACTTCTGGCAGCCTTCGTCTTGCAGCATGTAGAAGAGAGTAGATTGAAGTCCTCCAAGTAGCATCGCATAGCATAATCCTACCCGACGATCCTCCCCTCGTCGCCCTATGGAAAAGCGATCACCGGGTTGTCTGTGGAACTTGTCTGGGTGTGTTTTATTAAGTATCCGGTTCTAGTTGTCATAAGGTCAAGGTACAACTCTGGGTCGTCCATTTACTGAGGGACATGGCTATTCGAATAGATAAACTTCCCTGCAGGGGTGCACCACATTTCCCAACACGCTCGATCCCATTTGTCCGGACACACTTTCCTGGGTCATGCCCGGCCTCGGAAGATCAACACGTTGCAGCCCCACCTAGGCACAACAGAGAGGTCAGCACGCCGGTCTAACTCCTATGGCGCAGGGGTCTTGGCCCATCGCCCATTGCACACCTGCACGTTGCGAACGCGGCCAGAAGCCGAACTAGCCCCCTTAATACAAGAGCAGGCTTACGTTCCAATCCGGCACGCGCCGCTCAGTCGCTGACGTCACGAAGGCTTCGGCTGATACCACGACGTCGAGTGCCCATATCTTTCCCGCGTAGTTGGTTAGTGCGTATAGGCCAGTGGCTAGACTCAGATCAAATACCAAGATCTCGTTAAGCGTGTTATTATGAAGTAACCGTGGATGCCGACCAGGGCTAGGCCCACCTCTCACCTAGGTGGTCTCAACCTGCCCTGTCGCTCCGCCACAAAGTAACAGTTGGGGGCCGTCGAGAACCCAGGCCCACCTCTACCGGGATGGAGCCACCTGTCCTTCCAGCCCCCACATCGGAATCACTTGCGGGTACTCAACGAGCTGATCCGACTTTAATTACCATCTGTAAAGTATATGTATGTATAGTATATACCCGTGATCACCTCCTGAGTGATCACGACCCGATAGTATAGGATGGCAGACTGACAAGAATGTAGGGCCAAAGATGATAAAGTAGCATCCTATACTAAGCATTTAGGATTGCGGGTAAGGTATCAACGACTATAGCAACAATGACAGGCTATGCAACAGAATAGGAGTAACCGAACAGTAACATGCTACACTACTCTAATGCAAGCAATAGAGAGAAGAATAGGCGATATCTGGTGATCAAAGGGGGGGGGGCTTGCCTAGTTGCTCTGGCCAGGAGGGGTCTTCAACACCGTAGTCAAACTGGGGGGTCGTCGACAGCCTCGGGGTCTACCGGAAAGAAGTAACGGAGGGGGAACACAATAAATAACAGAGAAATCAAAGTATCACAAAGCGTAGCATGGCAATACGCGCTGCTAGTGGTGACCTAACGCAATAGTAGGTGATACCCGCGAAGTGGGAAAACATCCAGGAAAGTATCCCCGGTGTTTCACGTTTTCGGACAGATGAACCGGACGGGAAAGTTGCATGTTTTCTATGCTAGGGATGTGTGGCGGATGAATGGGCTGTGTATCCGGATTCGTCTCGTCGTTCTGAGCAACTTACATGTACAAAGTTTTCCCATCCGAGCTACGGTTTATTTTCTATTAATTTTTAAAGTTTTAAATCATTTTCTAATTTATTATCTATTTAATTCTAACATTATCCAGAATAGTGTAAGCTAACATCATCATGACGTCAGCATGTCATCAGCAGTCAACAGGGCGTTGACTGGGTCAATCTGACGTGTGGGACCCACCTGTCAGGGACTGTTTAGCTAATTAACAGTAGTTAATTAGGTTAACTAGTTATTAGGTTAATTAATCTTAATTAGTTGATTTAAACAGAATTAATTAAGTTAATTATTTAGTTAATTAATTAATTGATTGATATTTCTATTTAATATTATTTTAAATTCCTTTTTTAAACGTTCTAGGGCGTGGGGTGTGGGACCCCACATGTCATTGGCCTAAGTGCCTTAGCGGGCGCACGGTTACGGGCGCCGGGTGGGTCGGGCGACGAGCGCCAGCCCGATGAGGCAACGCGGGGCAGAGGGCGTGCGGCCTGGCTCCGACGACCGGAGCAGGGCGGCGCGGTTGGCTCAGAGGGCCGCCGCAGCGGACGGCGGACGTAGCGGGAGTGGGATGAGGCGCCGGACGACGACGGCGCCCCGGGCGGACGCGGCCAGGAGCCGCAGCGCAGAGACGGCGGTGGGAGCAGGCAGCAGGGGGCAACGGGCGCCGTGGCTACGGCTGGATGGCGCGGGTCGTGCGCCCGGGAGCGCACCGGAGCGCGTGGGCGCGCGCTGGGTCGAGCAGGGGCGAACGGGGTGCGGGAACGGTGACGTGCAACAGAGAGGGGGCGAAGACGAGAGGGAGGCCGTGGCCTCACCGGCGTTGCAGAGAAGAGGGTCGGCGAGGCTCGGTGGAGCCTTTGGGGAGGAGGACGGGGATGATGGCGACGTAGAGGAGGAGGTCCGGCGAGGAGGAGTCGAAGAGGAGGACGGCAGGGCCGCTCTGCAAGGCAGCTCCGACGACGGCGGGGTCCAACGGCGTCGAGGTCATGCCGGGGCTCGGGGAAGACGGGCGCGGTGCCGGAGGGTGAGGAAGAAGGCCGGGAGGGGGCGACGAGGACGAGGCATTCGGCAAGGTCCGGCGACGGGGCCGGGCGGCACCGGGCGGCGGCGTCGGGGGTGAGTGCGATGGCGCCAGGGACGCGTCGGGGGCGGGCGTCACGCTCTATCCAGATCGAGTGAGAGGGCAAGGGGGTCATGGGGAACGTGGGGGTTTCATCCCCGATCCAGATCGGATCGGGAGGGGGAGAGGGAGTGGCGACATGGGGAGGGGAGTGGGAGCGTGTGGGTTAGTGTTTCGGTTGCCAGGGGTTATGGGGAGTGGGGTGGCCGGCTGGGCCTTTGCCCAGTTGGGCTGGTGGCCTGCTGGGCCGAAGCCCACTGGGAGGGGGTTTACTCCTTTTATCTTTTTTTTGTTTGTTTTTTCTTCTGTTTTTATTCTTTTATTTATTTTTCTGTTACTTTTAGTTTCACTTTTATTTTAGATTTATGACTTATAAAAGTAGTCCCTAATTTAGTCTAAATAATTATACTACGGCCACATAAGTTTGGGCAACTAGATAGAATAGTTTAATAAGTTATTAATTGTAAAAAGCATTTGATTAATTGTTTTGCTACTATTTTATTTACTTTAGGACAATCAAACACTTTCAAAGAGGTTGGTTTCTTCATCAATATTACTTATGCATTATTTGGCTCTCTCCAAACATTTTAGTTTTAAGATTGGAAAACTTTTATTATTTGTTTGATTTTGAATTTGGATTTGAATCGGTTTCGAACTAACGCGAGATTAGTAACCGAAATGGAGGTGACGTGGCATCGTTAGTAGAGGGTTACTGTAGCTTGATTATCCGGGCGTCACAATTCTCCTCTACTACAAGAAATCTCGTCCCGAGATTTAAGAGGCGGAGTAAAGGGGTAAGCTTCGGGACACGAAATTCTAGCGAGTGTTCTTGGTCTTGGTTGCTCTTCTCGAAGAGATCAATCCATTATGTTGATGTCTTCATTTCTCTGCTTCAGGTCATCATGATCAAGTCGGCATCCTTTCTTCGAAAACTCCATCGTACTTAGGGAAGAATAAAGGGTGTGTATTCCGGGAGAACAGACCTCTGCAAGGTTGACTATCGGGTCGATGGCATCAGGAAGGTGGCAGAAAGTAACTCTCGAATTGAAACTTAAGAAAATATCGAGAGCAAAGTAAGGAGGTATCATGGGAAGTTTCGAGCAGGCAGGCAATCGTTCGATGTCTGAATTAGGGCGTGAAAGGAGTTCAAAGCAACGGATTACATATCGTATCAGATAGCAGAATTGATGATCTCTAGGAAGGTGGCTCATGATCTGCATACGAAGCCAAGCGTGAGGAATAACTTGGGAAACAAGGGCGTACATGAGAGTCAGGTTTCGATCCTGTGGAACTGTGGGTTATGGGCCCACCATGTGGGTCAAAAGTAGATAAGGGGCGCTGACACCTTGCACGGTCACGATAGCAAGACATGACCGAGGATAGCCTGTCAGTTATGTCAGAAACAACATCAATACCAAGGGCGAGGGACGAAGAGAACCATTTTCCTGCTCGTTGAACAAGGCGGACCAATAGGCAAAGTTCTCGTCCATTGGTGGTTACCGGGATGCTATCGACAAATGCAACAGGGCCTTATTGACACGGTTGTACACCAAGGTGTTTATATAAGCAGAAGAATATTACTGCTTAGATCATATGGATCACAAGGAAGGTTAAACAAATCAATGGAAAGGAAAATATGATCATCAGATAGAACAGAATAGTGGAAAGGAGAAGGTGTTTGACACATATACCAGGGGTATACCCTTCCCAAGGACAAGCAGAGCATGATATCCATGGCAGGATATGAAGTAGAAACCCTTCAAGAAAGGGGAGAGAAATTTCATGACATTACCCATACAACGGTGTTTGGATAATTGATCAAGAAACATTTAGCATTGGGCTACAAATATTCTTATTGTTAAATCGGAGTACCAGAGACACGCTTCGAGATAGCATTGACATGGTCTTCAAGCCAAGGTCAGACTTTGGATACACAAAGGATTCATCAGGAACAACTTGTAGAATAAGTCTTACAGTTTCCTCATGGAAGAATGGATAGCCTTGCTGAAAATGAAAGTATAACAATAGGTCCTCCGGCCAGGTGTGTTAGGCATGACATCATCTTACTGGGTCATATAAAGACCAATGTTATAACTCTTGGATATATGTTCCAATCATCATATCTGACTAAGATTCAGATTTGATTGGTGTCAGGATACCTCAAACTCAGGATGCCCGAGGAGAAAGGGTGTGACACAAATTGACGAGATGACATCAAAGATCCTCGGGAATGAACTATGGAAGCGAGTTCCGAAGCAAGACTTCATCATTAAACCAAGGAGAGGATGAGGAGGTGGCAGATGGACTTGGCGATAATCCAACGAGGTATCCAAAAAGATGGATCTCCACAATTATGTGGATAAGGAGATAACATTTGTCAGATCAAATGATATAATGAAGTATGCTCAAGGAAAACATACACAATTAAACATTGGTTGAAAGGTGCGCCCGAAATATGGGTTGGGTTGCACGACCAATGTCAGAATGGTGATTCAATAATCAATAGTCTAAGAATGAATGGCCGACCATTAACATCAAAGCAATAGGGTTGCTAGAAGGGCAGAATCCAAACCGCACCATTCACTTCTTGGTACCCCGGTTGGAATCAACACGAGGACCAAGAAGAATGGTGATGGTGAGAAGTATCACCTGTATCAAGAATTCTTAAGAGGTGGTGAAATTCTCCCGACATTTTTGACATAAAATATGGTAATACTCCAAGGTAAAGAAGAACAAATGCTGGATAGCAAGGATCCCAAGGTATAACACAAAACATGAACAAGTTTGTGTTGAACGGAAGGAAATAAAGTGGTCGATGATAAAACAAATCATCGAGGGCAAGGATGGTATTTCTCATCATGAATTCAATTGATACCCTGGAAGAGCTCGGAATGCTGATGATGATCACGACACATTTGTCAAGAGATCTCATGAAGATGTGATCGATCGGCGATGACATCAAGTTGAAGGAACGATGAAGCGAAAGGTTATTGGAACCATGGGTACATCACAAACTCGAAATCAAGTTTGTTATTCAAGGAGAAATGATATGACGAGGAAGATCGACGTAAGATTAGCTCACCGTCAAAATTTGTGCTCCGGGAAGAACCAGATGGCACAATTAAATTTAGCACGATAATGATGTAGACGATAAGGCTAGGAATGACATGATGGAGTATTAAACTCGTAATCAATGAAGGTTACTAAGAGTTGTTGAATCGCAGTGCGGACTCGATTCACTATTTGGTGTTTTTGGTGGACGACAACCCAAAACTCATGGAGTGACTATGATAGGGAAAGGTATTACTCCGGCACAAATTCATAACATGTAGTGCAATGGCATGATATCCTCGAGATACCAGGAAGATAATACTCGAAGGCATATCGAATTAAAGGTTGAATTGGGGTGTATTGATCTATAGAAGACAAGCACTTTTACTTGTCTGAGAAATGGAATCAAAGGAAGAAATTATGGTCAGAACCACGATTGCGAAGGATCAATTCACAGATCTAGATGATATTTTCAAGGAAATAGTTATTATTGCAAGAAGCTTCCATGATAGGATCTACATCGTGTCCATGGGGAATGAACACAAAGTTCAAGGTCGACTCCCACTTATCTAATGCATAACCTTTCATTCACTTCTCGCCTTCAACGAAGTTGTGTTGAAATTTTATCTGACATAACCACAGTAGAGTATGACCCGTAGTAGTTTCCGGGTTCACACAGATTAGAAAAGGCATAGGTTCAACCCACCAGGGTCTCTTAGGTACATATACCACAAACTTCAGGAGTAAATAACACAAGCTCAAAAGTAGAGCATGGTTGACAAAAGTAGAGGATACAATTTCCCAAAGGTATTATGTATCGAGTAAGGAACTCATAAGAATTTTGGTTGTGAAGGACACTGTCGGATAATAACCCGGTAATGGGTATGGCGGTCCACAACGGGGCTGATGTGAGTATCGGTACTCAATCAGAGGAAGAAGGAATGCCAAGGCATCGGATTGTAGAAACAACTAACTAATTCAAAGCTTAATGCAAAGAATTTTATGATTTCCAAATTAAGGGATCAGAAGCAATCGTTCTGATGGAAAATGAATAAGTTCGATAGACTTAGAAGCACAACCGATCAAGGCATTGATTGGTCAAGAACCAGCTCATATCCAAATGGCATCTGAGCCGGAAGGATAATCCTAGGATTCGACTGATGATTGTAAACATTCACAACTTATTGAATCAATGGACTCAAAAATGATAGTGACAAAGGATGCCAATAAGATTATTATGCTTATGGGATTAACCATAATGCAAGAAAGCAAGAATTTCAAGAACAACAGTCTATTGAGGATTTTTGAAAGATCAAATAGTATTTCGAAGGCTTATGTGAAACACCTGAACAACTAAGAAGGAGCGGATACTCGATAAGTGCAAGGAATTATCCATATGGGTATTCTTGTGGCAAAGAGCCGTAAGGCAGTAAGCTCAAAGGATTCTTGGAACAACGAAGAGCAGTTCGTTACACCTTGTAATAACAAGCTCAATGGGATCGAAGGTAAGAATGGCAGGTGGATGCAGTTATCCATAAGGATATAACAATGGTAGGGAATTTGCAAAGGAGGTGGCCACAAGCATCTCGGGAGAACATCCTAGAGTATCTTCGAAATCTTCTAACGCACTAGGCGATCATCTGTGATTAGGGGCTCTCCGGGAGAAAGTAGTTACGAGAACCTAGAGTCAGATTTAGTAAAATCATTTAACCCGAATAGAGGAGAGATTAGAGTCCCATATTATAGGTCGAGGAATAAAAGATCCTAATACCACCGAATTGGCGATGTGGGCCCATGGGCCGCACAGCCAAGTTAGTAAAACAATTTTCATCGACTAGACTCAACTTCGGCCAAGGAGTTGGAAAGGGGGATTCCTACAGGCAGTCGGCTGTGATACCAACTTGTGACACCCCCGATTCAATCGTACACTAATCATGCACGCAAACATGTATGATCGAGATCAGGGACTCACGGGAAGATATCACAACACAACTCTAAAAACATAAATAAGTCATACAAGCATCATAATACAAGCCAGGGGCCTTGAGGGCTCGAATACAAGTGCTTGATCATAGACGAGTCAGCGGAAGCAACAATGTCTGAGTACAGACATAAGTTAAACAAGTTGCCATAAGATGGCTAGCACAAACTAGGATACAGATCGAAAGAGGCGCATGCCTCCTGCCTGGGATCCTCCTAACTACTCCTTGTCGTCGTCAGCAGCCTGCACGTAGTAGTAGGCACCTCCAGTGTAGTAGTCACCATCGACGGAGGCGTCTGACTCCTGGGCTCCAACGTCTGGTTGCGGCATCTGAGAAGAAGAGGAAAACAGGGGAAAAGAGGGAGCAAAGCAACCGTGAGTACTCATCCAAAGTACTCGCAAGCAAGGAGCTACACTACATATGCAAGGGTATATGTGTAAGGATGCCATATCAGTGGACTGAACTGCAGAATGCCAGAATAAGAGGGGGATTGCTAGTCCTATCGAAGACTATGCTTCTGGCAGCCTCCGTCTTGCAGCATGTAGAAGAGAGTAGATTGAAGTCCTCCAAGTAGCATCGCATAACATAATCCTACCCGGCGATCCTCCCCTCGTCGCCCTGTGGAAAAGCAATCACTGGGTTGTCTATGGAACTTGTCTGGGTGTGTTTTATTAAGTATCCAGTTCTAGTTGTCATTAGGTCAAGGTACAACTCCGGGTTGTCCTTTTACCGAGGGACACGGCTATTCGAATAGATAAACTTCCCTGCAGGGGTGCACCACATTTCCCAACACGCTCGATCCCATTTAGCCGGACAAACTTTCCTGGGTCATGCCCGGCCTCGGAAGATCAACACGTCGCAGCCCCACCTAGGCACAACAGAGAGGTCAGCACGCCGGTCTAACTCCTATGGCGCAGGGGTTTGGGCCCATCGCCCTTTGCACACCTGCACGTTGCGAACGCGGCCGGAAGCAGAACTAGCCCCCTTAATACAAGAGGAGGCTTACATTCCAATCCGGCGCGCACCGCTCAGTCGCTGACGTCACGAAGGCTTCGGCTGATACCACGACGTCGAGTACCCATATCTTTCCTGCGTAGTTGGTTAGTGCGTATAGGCCAGTGGCCAGACTCAGATCAAATACCAAGATCTTGTTAAGTGTGTTATTATGAAGTAACCGCGGACGCCGACCAGGGCCAAGCCCACCTCTCGCCTAGGTGGTCTCAACCTGCCCTGTTGCTCCGCCACAAAGTAACAGTTGGGGGTCGTCCGGAACCCAGGCCCACCTCTACCGGGATGGAGCCACCTGTCCTTCCAGCCCCCACATCAGAATCACTTGCGGGTACTCAACGAGCTGACCCGACTTTAGTCACCATCTGTAAAGTATATGTATGTATAGTATATACCCGTGATCACCTCCCGAGTGATCACGGCCCGATAGTATAGCATGGCAGACTGACAAGAATGTAGGGCCAAATATGATAAAGTAGCATCCTATACTAAGCATTTAGGATTGCGGGTAAGGTATCAACGACTATAGCAACAATAACAGGCTATGCAACAGAATAGGAGTAACCGAACATTAACATGCTAAACTACTCTAATGCAAGCAATAGAGAGAAGAATAGGCGATATCTGGTGATCAAAGGGGGGGGCTTGCCTAGTTGCTCTGGCCAGGAGGGGTCTTCAACACCGTAGTCAAACTGGGGGGTCGTCGGCAGCCTCGGGGTCTACCAGAAAGAAGTAACGGAGGGGGAACACAATAAATAACAGAGAAATCAAAGTATCACAAAGCGTAGCATGGCAATACGCGGTGCTAGTGGTGACCTAACGCAATAGTAGGTGATACCCGCGAAGTGGGAAAACATCCAGGAAAGTATCCCCGGTGTTTCACGTTTTCGGACAGATGAACCGGACGGGAAAGTTGCATGTTTTCTATGCTAGGGATGTGTGGCGGATGAATGGGCTGTGTATCCGGATTCGTCTCGTCGTTCTGAGCAACTTACATGTACAAAGTTTTCCCATCCGAGCTACGGTTTATTTTCTATTAATTTTTAAAGTTTTAAATCATTTTCTAATTTATTATCTATTTAATTCTAACATTACCCAGAATAGTGTAAGCTGACGTCCTCATGATGTCAGCATGACATCAGCAGTCAACAGGGCGTTGACTGGGTCAATCTGACGTGTGGGACCCACCTGTCAGGGACTATTTAGCTAATTAACAATTGTTAATTAGGTTAACTAGTTATTAGGTTAATTAATCTTAATTAGTTAATTTAAATAGAATTAATTAAGTTAATTAATTAGTTAATTAATTAATTGATTGATATTTCTATTTATTATTATTTTAAATTCCTTTTTTAAACATTCTGGGGCGTGGGGTGTGGGACCCCACATGTCATTGGCCTAAGTGCCTTAAAGGGCGCACGGTTACGGGCTCCTGGTGGGTCGGGCGACGAGCGCCAGCCCGACGAGGCACCGTGGGGCAGCGGGCATGCGGCTTGGCTCCGACGACCGGAGCAGGGCGGTGCGGTTGGCTGAGAGGGCCGCCGCAGCGGACGGCGGACGTAGCGGGAGTGGGATGAGGCATCGGACAACGACGGCGCCCCGGGCGGACGCGGCCAGGAGCCGCAGGGCAGAGACGGCAGTCGGAGCAGGCAGCAGGGGGCGACGGGCGCCGTGACTACGGCTGGATGGCGCGGGTCACGTGCGCGGGGGCGCACAGGAGCGCGTGGGCGCGCGCTGGGTCGAGCAGGGGCGAACGGGGTGCGGGCATGGTGACATGCAACAAAGAGGGGGAGAAGAGGAGTGGGAGGCCGTGGCCTCACCGGCGTTGCAGAGAAGAGGCTCGGCGAGTCTCAGTGGAGCCTTTGGGGAGGAGGACGGGGATGACGACGATGTAGAGGAGGAGGTCCAACGAGGAGGAGTCGAAGAGGAGGACGGCAGGGCCGCTCTGTGAGGCAACTCCGACGACAACGGGGTCCAGCGGCGTCGAGGTCATGCCGGGGCTCGGGGAAGATGGGAGCGGTGCCGGAGGGTGAGGAAGAAGGCCGGGAGGGGGCGGCGAGGACGAGGCGTTCAGCGAGGTCCGGCGACGGGGCCGGGCGGCACCGGGCGGCGGCGTCGGGGGCGAGTGCGATGGCGCCAAGGACGCGTCGGGGGCGGGCGTCACGCTCAATCTAGCTCGAGCGAGAGGGCGAGGGGGTCATGGGGAATGTGGGGGTTTCATCCCCGATCCAGATCGGATCGGGAGGGGAGAGGGAGTGGCGACGTGGGGAGGGGAGTGGGAGCGAGTGGGTTAGGGTTTCGTTCGCCAGGGGGTTATGGGGAGTGGGATGGCCGGCTAGGCCTTTTCCCAGTTGGGCTGGTGGCCTGCTGGGCCGAAGCATAGTGGGAGGGGTTTTTCTCCTTTTATCTTTTTTTGTATTTGTTTTTTTCTTCTGTTTTATTCTTTTATTTATTTTTCTGTTACTTTTAGTTTCACTTTTATTTTAGATTTATGACTTATAAAAGTAGTCCCTAATTTAGTATAAATAATTATACTATGGCCACATAAGTTTGGGCAACTAGATAGAATAGTTTAATAATTTATTAATTGTAAAAAGCATTTGATTAATTGTTTTGCTACTATTTTTTTACTTTAGGACAATCAAACACTTTCAAAGAGGTTGGTTTCTTCATCAATATTACTTATGCATTATTTGGCTCTCTCCAAACATTTTAGTTTTAATATTGGAAAACTTTTATTATTTGTTTGATTTTGAATTTGGATTTGAATCGGTTTCGAACTAACGCGAGATTAGTAACCGAAATGGAGGTGACGTGGCATCGTTAGTAGAGGGTTACTGTAGCTTGATTATCCGGGCGTCAGAACAACTTTCCACCATTCCGTTTATTATGACACGCTCCATCATTGTCATATTGCTCTTTGCATGATCATGTAGTTGACATCGTATTTGTGGCAAGGCCAACTTCATAATTTTCACATGTCGCTCTTGATTCATTGCATATCCCGGTACACCACCGGAGGCATTCATATAGAGTCATATCTTGTTCTAGTTTTGAGTTGTAATTCTTGAGTTGTAAATCAATAAAAGTGTGATGATCTTCATTATTAGAGCATTGTCCCAGTGAGGAAAGGATGATGAAGACTATGCTTCCCCCACAAGTTGGGATGAGACTTCAGACTTTAAAAAGAATAAAAAAGAAATGAAGGAAAAAGAAGAAAGGCCAAAAAGAAAAAAAGGAAAAAAAGAAGAAAGGCCAAAGAAAAAAAGAGAAAAGAAAAAAAAAGAAAAAAAGAGAATAAAAAAATAAAATGAGAGAAAAAGAGAGAAGGGACAATGCTACTATCCTCTTTACCACACTTGTGCTTCAAAGTAGCACCATGATCTTCATGATAGAGAGTCTCCTATGTTGTCACTTTCATATACTAAGTGGGAATTTTTCATTATAGAACTTGGCTTATATATTCCAATGATGAGCTTCCTCAAAATGCCCTAGGTCTTCGTGAGCAAGCAAGTTGGATGCACACCCACTTAGTTTCTTTTGTTGAGCTTTCATATATTTATAGCTCTAGTGCATCCGTTGCATGGCAATCCCTACTCACTCACATTGATATCTATTGATGGGCATCTCCATAGCCCGTTGGTACGCCTAGCTGATGTGAGACTATCTTCTCCCTTTTTGTCCTCACAACCACCACCATATACCACCATAGTGCTATGTCCATGGCTTGCACTCATGTATTGCGTAAGAGTTGAAAATGCTGAAGCGCGTTAAAAAGTATGAACCAATTGCTTGGCTGAAACCGGGGTTGTGCATGATGGGAGTATTTTGTGTAATTAAAATGAAGCATGGCCTAACTATATGATTTTGTAGGGATGAGCTTTCTTCGGCTATACTATTTTGATAGGACATGATTATTTGCTAGTATGCTTCGAAACATTTTTTTTAATGTTTTATAAGATTTTATCTTGAATAATTTCGATCTGAGCAATCATGCCACAATAAAGAAAATTACATTGAGAATTATGCTCGGTAGCATTCCACATCAAAAATTCTGTTTTTATCATTTACCTACTCGAGGACGAGCAGGAATTAAGCTTGGGGATGCTTGATACGTCTCCAACGTATCTATAATTTTTGATTGTTCCATCCTATTATATTACCCTTTTGGATGTTTATGGGCTTTATTTTACACATTTATATCATTTTTGGGACTAACCTACTAACTGGAGGCCCAGCCCGTATTGCTATTTTTTGCCTCTTTCAGTATTTCGAAGAAAAGGAATATCAAACGGAGTCCAAACAGAATGAAACCTGCGGGAGCGTGATTTTTGGAATGAACGTTATCCAGAGGACTTGGAGTGCAAGTCAAGAAGCAATCGAGGCATCCAGGAGATAGGAGGGCGCGCCCACTGTCTCGTGGGCCCCTTGAGAGGCCACCGATGTACTTCTTCCTCCTATATATACCCACGTACCCCGAAAACATCCAGGGAGCCAACAAAAAAAATCCACCGCTGTAACCTTTTGTATCCGCGAGATCCCATCTTGGAGCCTTCGCCGGCGCTCCGCCGGAGGGGGAATCGACCACGGAGGGCTTCTACATCAACACCATAGCCCCTCCGATGAGTTGTGAGTAGTTTACCACAGACCTTCGGGTCCATAGTTATTAGCTAGATGGCTTCTTCTCTCTTTTTGGATCTCAATACCATGTTCTCCCCCTCTCTTGTGGAGATCTATTTGATGTAACTCTTTTTGCGGTGTGTTTGTCGAGATCCGATGAATTGTGGGTTTATGATCAAGTTTATCTATGTGAAATATTTGAATCTCCTGTGAATTCTTTTATGTATGATTGAGTTGTCTTGGACAGTCTCTTTGAATTATCAGTTTGGTTTGGCCTACTAGATTGATCTTTCTTGCCATGGGAGAAGTGCTTAGCTTTGGGTTCAATCTTGCGGTGTCCTTACCTAGTGACAGCAGGGGTTGCAAGGCACGTATTGTATTGTTGCCATCGAGGATAAAAAGATGGGATTTATATCATATTGCTTGAGTTTATCCCTCTACATCATGTCATCTTTGTTAATGTGTTACTCTATTCTTATGAACTTAATACTCTAGATGCATGCTGGATAGCGGTTGATGTGTGGAGTAATAGTAGTATATGCAGGTAGGAGTCGGTCTACTTGTCACAGACGTGATGCCTATATACATGATCATTCCTAGATAAGCTCATAATTATTCGTTTTTTTATCAATTGCTCGACAGTAATTTGTTCACCCACCGTAATACTTATGCTATCTTGAGAGAAGCCACTAGTGAAACCTATGGCCCCAGGGTCTATCTTTTATCTTTTATCTATATTATAAAATACCAAAAATATATTTATCTTATCATACTATCTCTATCAGATCTCACTTTCGCAAGTGGCCGTGAAGGGATTGACAACCCCTTTATTGCATTGGTTGCCTATTCTTTGTTTGTTTGTGTAGGTGCGTGGGACTTTTGAGGAGCCTCCTATTGGATTGATACCTTGGTTCTCAAAAACTGAGGGAAATACTTATGCTACTATTGCTGCATCACCCTTTCCTCTTCAAGGAAAACCAACGCAAGCTCAAGACGTAGCATAGGACGATGGAGATCCCGAAGAAAGGATGATGACTTGAAGAAGAGAAATGAAGACATCAACGAAAGGGATCAACCTCTTCGAAAGGGGATCCAAGACCGAGGATACTCGTTAGGTTTTTGCTACCAACACTTTCCCCCCTTACTCCACCGCATAAATCTCGGGACGAGATTTCTTGTAGTGGAGAAGAATTGTGATGCCTGGATAATCAGGCTACAGTAATCCCACGTTAACGATGCCACGTCACCCCAGTTACTGTTGCTAATCTCTCGTTAGTTCAAAACCGGTTCAAAAGTCAAATTCAAAATATGTCAAACAACAAAAAATTCAAACTTTAAAACTAAAGTGTTCAGAGTGTGCCAATTAATGTTAGGGATTTAAGCTGAAGGAAACACACCTTTACAGAATGCATACATATTTTAAATTGAATTCAAACAAATG